>NC_092708.1:266111714-266446174 GCF_047496885.1 Scyliorhinus torazame | reverse complement strand
GACAAAAAAAGGATGGAGGGGTACAGGTAAGGTAGAGTTGCCATAGTCCAAGATGACCAAAGGCTGCCTTCCCCTTTGAAGGGGAGAGTTGACTGGTGGTGATTTAACCTAATCACCACACCTCAGGCGAGGGGCAAGGTTGAGAAGGTGGGCCTTCGTGAATATGAGGGGCTGGTTTAGCACAGTGGGCTAAATAGCTGGCTTGCAGTGCAGAACAATGCCAGCAGCGCAGGTTCAATTCCCGTACTGACCTCCCCGAACAGGCGCCGGAATGTGGAGACTAGGGGCTTTTCACAGTAACTTCATTGAAGCCTACTTGTGACAACAAGTGATTATTATTATAACCTCAGCCGGTACGGGAATGGAACCCGCTCTGCTGGTCTTGCTCTGCATCACAAACCAGCAGGAACACTGGGCAATGGATCTTTCATTGCTTTTAAAATGGATTCTCCTTTCAAGTGCCAATGAGTGCTCTATTAATTTTTTTCCTGAGTGTTGAGGTACTGTCAGTAAAAGACTCACACTGGATCAGAGAAGGAGATAGGAGATGTAACACCGAATAGGTATTGGGAGCTCACTTGCCCTTCAATCACATGTATACTCTGAAACAGAAACTGTAGTCAAAGTATGTAATTCAGAATTTTTCCAGGAATTACCAGCTAATTTTGCCATAAATCCTTTGGTTGCAGTATTGTATCAGAACACACTTTAGCAAGGATCACCACACACGTCTCCAATCAAGAAGCTACTAATCATAGAACAAGGTGCATCAGGCACAGAATTGAACAGAATTTCTTACGCAACCGCATCTTTTTTCAAACAGTACGTGGAATTCTCTTCCCCAGAGAGCAGTGGAGGCTGGGTCATTGAATTTATTCAAGGCAGAGTTAGATGTGATTTCTGATAAACAAGGCAGTTATGTGGGGTGGGGGGAGGGGGGGGGGGGGGGGGGGGGGGCGGCAGGCAAGAAAGTGACATTCAAATCATAAGCAAATCAGCCATGATCTTATTGAATGGCAGAGCAGGCAAGGTGGTCCAAATGAGCTACTCCTGTTCCTAAGTTCTATGTTTCTATGATTTAAAGCTGTGGCTATATGAGTGAGATGTTATTTTAAAAAATATACTCTTGTTGTTTCCCCTTGTAGTTCCTTTGTTCCCGTCCCGCACACTTGGATTTTAATATGAATATGGTTTTATGGCACTGCACTCCCTCCAGCACATCACCAAAGAAGTTACCTTCATGTACACGTGTAAACCTGCTTTATTGTGTGCATTTTTGGCCTCCTTATCTGAGCAAGGATGTTCTTGCTTTAGAGGGAGTGCAGCAAAGGTTTACCAGACTGATTCCTGGGTTGGCGGGACTGACGTATGAGGTGCGAGTGAATTAATTAGGATTGTTTTTGCTGCAGTTTAGAAGAATGAGGGGGGGTGGAGGATCTCAGAAATCTGTAAAATTCTAACAGGACTAGACAGGGTAGATGCAGGAAGGATGTTCCCGATGGTGGGTGTGTCCCAGAATCAGGGGTCACAGTCTGAGGATACGGGGTAGACTATTTAGGAACAAGATGAGGAGAAACCTTTTCTTCCAGAAAGTGGTTGGCCTGTGGAATTTATTACCGCAGGAATTAAATGAGGCCAAAACATTGCATGTTTTCAAGAAGCAGTTAGATATAGCACTTCGGGCAAAAGGGATCAAAAGACTTGGGGGGGGGGGGGAAGTAGCATCAGGCTTTTGAGTTGGATGATCAGCCATGATCATAATGAATGATGCAGCAGCTTTGAAGAGCTGAATGGCCTCCTCCTGCTTCTATTTTCTATGTTTCTCTGTAGACAAAGAGTGGTCATAGATATGTTTTCCAGAGGCTCCCTGCACACTTGGATTTTAATAAGAATATGGTTTTGTTGGTACTGCATCCCCTCCAGCACACCAGCTCTCCAATGATGTTATCCTCATGCGTGTCCAGAAAATGAGTTTTCCAGAGGTGGTCACTGGATACTGAGCTCTGCCTAAAATGTGTTGGGATAAGGTGCTGTACTAGAGGCTCATTGAGAAAATTAAGGGAATGCAGTGACATAAACAAAGGGGTTAACTGAGACAGAAAGCAAAAAGTGGGGGGAAATTTATATTTTCAAGTTAAGATGACAAAACGAGGGTAAAGCAAGGTTCCATCTGCCCTCATAGGTGAATATAAAAGATCCCACAGCACCATTAGAAGGGAAGAAAGGGAGTTCTCAATGTTCTGGTCTATGTCCACACACAAAGGTCTGTGGTGGGGGTAGGGGATTGCAGGATCTCACTGAGTCACAAGCACACATTTTCACCTCTTCAGCACTATTGCACGTTCTTACCATAATCCTCCTGACTGACGTTAACCATCACTCCTCCTCCGATGTCAATCTGTCTGTACATCACACTGTCGTCCAGCTTCATCAAGATTTCCTCCTGCAGCGCATCATTCCCAGAAGCTCTCTTCCGGCTCATAAAATGTGCATACAGCTCAGTTTGTGTGATTAAGAAGTTCAATTTCCGCTGCTGCCTCTTTGCCTAGGGTCAATAAAAGCAGGTCTAAGAGTTGTCTGGTGGAGATGAGGAGGCATGGGGGAGAAGAGTGCATAGGCTGCTCAGAGTTGTAGCATCATATGAAAGGAGAAAGTTTTTGAACAACTTCACAGGTAGGCTGTATGTTTGATTCACCAAAATGTGGACTGCCTGTTTATCATGTAGATTTCTAGAAAGTGGGTGCAGGACACTTTGGGCAGTTATAAGCCATTATTTCCCAGAATTCTATTGATAGTTGTTGTGACAACTCTAGTTGTCAGGGACATAAAGGGTTTGGGAGATGTCCATTAACTGTATTGATACTCACATTAGGTTGATCCCAGGTTTGGAGGGATTTTCTCAAGGAGAGGGTTTGAGTAGGTTGGGGCCTGGACTCATTGGAGTTTAGAAGAATGAGGAGCAACCTAATTGAAACAGATAGGATTCTGAGCGGGCTTGACAGGGTAGATGCTGAGAGATTGTTTCTCCTTGTGGGAGAGTTTAGGACCAAAGGGCATTATCTCAGAGTAAGGGTGCCCATTTAGGACAGAGATGAGGAGGAGTTTCTTCTTTCAGGGGGTAGTAAATCTGTGGAATTTTTACCGCAGAGGGCTGTAGAGCCTGGGTCATTAAGTATCTTCACCACCGGGACTTCCGGTGGCAGCTATGAGGGAGTAAGTCGCGCATTTGGTGGCTCCCGCTCTGGTCGTGCTTTTGGACCTTTCCCCCTGATGTTTTTGCGTTTTTGAGCGCTGGTTTTGGAGGCAAAGTCAATCTGGCACTGGTTCCACACATTGGTGTATGGAACGAAGAATCCCAGGGGATCGAAAAGGGAGAAATAAGAAAACAAGCAAGGGTTGGCTGGAGGTTGCGGCAGAAGACACTATGGCTGACGTTCGGACCCCTGCTGTGACGGCCCAACCATCAACGGAGGAGTTGATGCAGGTCATTCAAGAGGGCTTCGCTAGGCAGAAACGGGACTGTCTTGATCCGATAAAGGAATCGATCGATTGGATGGAGCGCAGGCTGGATGCCCAGGATCGGACGATTCAGAAGCTGGAGAAAGCGTTGGCGGAGCAGGAGGAGCACCAAACGGTGGTTGAGCTGGAGGTGGGGATGCTGAAGGATCAGCAAAAAAGGCTGCAGGAGAAGGTAGAAGACCTGGAGAATAGAGCTCGCCGGCAGAACTTAAGAATTGTCGGTCTCCCAGAGGGGGCTGAGGGGGCTGATGCTGGCGCGTTTGTGGCGAGTATGTTTCAGAAGCTTCTGGGGGAGGGGGCTTTTCCCCGACCATTGGAGGTGGACAGGGCATACAGAGCGCTGGCGAGGAAGCCGCGGCCAGGGGGCCCCCCAAGGGCGATGGTGGTCCGGTTCCACAGGTTCCTGGACAAGGAGTGTGTTCTCCAGTGGGCCAAGCGTACGCGGAGCTGAAAATGGGACAACAGCATTTTGCGTGTTTACCAGGATCTGAGTGTGGAGGTGGCCAGAATGAGGGCAGGCTTTAACCAAGTTAAGGCAATCCTGTTCAAGCGGGTGAAATTTGGACTGTTATACCCGGCGCGTCTTTGGGTTACGCACAAGGACCAGCACCATTATTTTGAGTGCCCAAGGACGCGAAGGACTTGTGCTAAACTGAGAACTTTTTGTTTTAAGTTACAACTTTTTGAGTGATGTTTATATGTTTCTATTGTCATTTCTCTTCTGTATGTGAGTTTGGTTGAAGAAGGGGGAAGTAAAAGTTATTCGGCTTCTGTGGGTTTTTTGGTGGGGGTGGCTGGTGGGGCTTTTCACTTTGTATTACTTTAATTTGCACTATGTTTGTTGGTTCTATGTGTTTTTCTTTTTGGGGTTGTCTCGTATGTTAATTGGGCGATTGTTTGGGGTCGGTTTGATGAGGGAAGTGGCTTCGGTGGGTGGGTGGGTGGGGGGGGGGGGGGGGGAAGTGAGGGAACAATAGGTGGGACACTTCTTGGCGCCGGAGTCGAGGGCCACCAGGCTAGCCGGGTGAGCTAGTCTACGGAAGCAAAGTGGGGGGGGGGGGGGGGAGGAGAGTTACTCTGCTGACGAGGGAGGGACTTAGGTTTCGGGACAGACAGGAGGTCGGTGGTGGAGGCTGCCAGGAGGTGGGCCCTGCCAGGAGGTGGGGCCGATCGCGGCGAATGGGCGGGCCCAGGAAAAGGGATGGTTGATCGGCAGAGGGGGGGGGACACGGTGCTCCCCAACTAGACTGATCACCTGGAATGTTAGAGGGTTGAACGGGCCGGTCAAGAGGGCACGTGTGTTCGTGCATTTGAGGGCTCTGAAGGCGGACGTGGTAATGTTGTAGGAGGCACACCTGAAAGTGGCGGATCAAGTCAGGCTAAGGAAGAGTTGGGTCAGTCAGGTCTTTCATTCGGGGCTGGACACCAAGACTAAAGGGGTTGCGATTTTGATCAACAAGCGGGTGCAATTTCAGGTGGGCAGTATAGTCTCGGACGGGGGGGAAGGATCGTTATGTCATGGTTAGCGGTAAGCTGGAGGAGAGGAAGGTAGTCTTGGTTAATTTGTACGTGCCAAACTGGGATGACGTGGAATTTATAAAGAGGTTGCTGGGGAAGATACCTGGCCTGGACTCGCACAAGCTGGTTATGGGAAGGGATTTTAATACAGTCATCGATCCTGGCCTGGACCGGTCGTGTTCAAAAACGGGGGGGGGGGGTTGAGTAGGGATTTACTGGCGGGGGTGGTGGACACGGGGTATACAGCCATCACTATTTCGGATCATGCCCCACACTGGGTGGAACTGCAGGCTAGTGAGGAGAACTTCCAGCATCCGCATTTGAGGTTAGAGGTGGGGTTGTTGGCAGACGAGGCTGTGTGCGAGAGGCTGAGGAAGTGCATGCAGAATTACCTGCAGGTTAATGACACGGGGAAGTCTCAGCAGCGGTGGTCTGGGAGGCGCTGAAGGCAGTGGTGAGAGGGGAGCTGATTTCGATCCGGGCTCATAGGGACAGGACGTATAGGGCAGAAACGGACCGACTGGTTAAGGAGATCTTACAGATAAGACAGGAGGTATGCGGTGACCCCGGGGGTGGAGCTCTTAAGGGAACGTCTGAGTTTGGGGTGTTGTCCACAGGTAAGGCAGTGGAGCAGCTTAAAAAGGCGAGGGGTGCGCTTTACGAACTTGGGGAGAAGGCCAGCAGAATGCTTGCACAGCAGCTGAGAAAGAGGGAGGCGGCCAGGGAAATAGAGAGGGTGGTTGATGGAGATGGGAACTTGGTAGGGGAGTCGGCAGGGCTAAACAGGGCGTTCAAGGACTTTTACAGTAGGCTCTATTGCTCGGAACCTCCCACAGGGCCGGAGGGGATGAGATGCTTTTTGGATGGATTGACCTTCCCAAGGGTGGTTCGGGAGCTGGTAGATGGGGCGGGGGCCCCCGATTAGGGCCGAAGAAATAGTCAAGGGCTTGAAGGCAATGCAGTCGGGTAAAGCCCAGGGGCCGGATAGGTACCCGGTGGAGTTCTATAAAAAGTTCTCGGGGATTTTAGGGCCGTTGCTGGTCAAGGTTTTTAATGAGGCAAGGGATGGATGGGTACTGCCCCCGACGATGTCGCAGGCCACTATTTCGTTGATATTGAAGCGGGACAAGAACGCAGAGGGGGGTGGAACATAGAGTCTCGTTGTACGCCGACGACCTGCTCTTGTACATATCGGATCCAGGAGCAGGGATGGGCGAAAGTATGGTGATTTTGGGGGGATTTGGCCCGTTTTCGGGGTATAAACTGAATATGACAAAGAGTGAGATGTTTGTAGTCCAGGCGAGGGGTCAGGGAGGTCGGCTGAGAGAGCTGCCGTTTAGGTTAGTAGGGGACAGTTTCAGGTACTTAGGGATAAAGTGGCGCGCGACTGGGGCCGGTTACACAAGTTGAACTTGTGCCGGTTGGTTGAACAGATGAGGGGCGAGTTTCGGAGATGGGATGCGCTTCCGCTATCATTAGCTGGGAGAGTGCAGACGGTGAAAATGACGGTCTTACCAAGATTTCTGTTCGTATTTCAGTGTCTCCCAATTTTCATCCCGCGTTCCTTTATTAGTAGGGTTAATAAAATCATTCTGGGCTTTGTGTGGGCGGGTAGGTCCCCGCGAGTGAAGAAGGTGATGCTCGCGCTGCTGAATTTTAGTAATTATTACTGGGCGGCTAACATAGACATGATAAGGAAGTGGGTGGTGGGGCAGGGTCGGTTTGGGAACGGATGGAGGCAGCTTCGTGTAGGGGCACCAGTCTGGGGGTGTTGATAACGGCACCTCTGCCGTTCCCGCTGGCGAGGTATTCCACCAGCCCCTGAGAATCTGGGGTCAGTGGAGGAGGTACGCTGGAGCAGTGGGAGCATTGGTCTGGTCCCCAATATGTTGTGACAATCACCGGTTTGCACCGGGGAACTTGGATGGGGGGTTCCGAGTATGGCGAAGGGCAGGAATTGAGAAGATGGGGGACTTATTTTTAGAGGGGAGCTTCCCTAGCTTGAGGGCGCTGGAGGAGAAGTTTGGGTTGGCAAGGGGGAACGAATTTAGACTTTCTGCGTAGGCAGGTATCATGCTTACCAGAAAGAGGCTGATGTTCTGGCCTTTGCTTCCCTGGTAGCCCGGAGACGGATACTGCTAACTTGGAGGGACTCAAAGCCCCCGAAGTCGGAGACCTGGTTAACTGACATGGCGAGCTTTCTCGGCCTAGAGAAGATTCAGTTCACCTTGAGAGGGTCACTGTTAGGGTTCGACTAGAGGTGGCAACCATTCATCGACTTCTTTGCGGAGAACTAATCGTCAGCAGGGGGAGGGCGGGGTTAGGGTAGCGTAGAATAGGGGGTCAATTAGGCGGGTCTTGGCGGGATGAGAATCGGTGATTGCACTATGTCTATTGTTCTTTGTACATTGTTTTTATACTGTTGCTGTTTGTCATGCCAAAAATACCTCATTAAAATTGTTTATTAAAACAAAAGTATGTTCACCACCAAGATACGGATTTTTAACTGGTACGGGAATTAAGAGTTATGGGGATACGGTACAAATGAGGATTATCATTTCAGATCAGTCATGAACTCATTGAATGGCAGAGCAGACTTGATGGGCTGAATGGCCTACTTCTGCTCCTGCGTCTTATGGTCTGTTAACCCCAAAACCCTGGAGTGTTCCTTGTAGCTCTTCAAACTTCTTTCACACTGTTGTCACCCATAACTTCAGGTCTTTCTTCAACTGTAGCCTTGAACTCCACCCCGGAGTGGAGATGTGTTTCTCAACTCCATGATACTTTGCTCAAACTGCAGAGATAGGTCATGAAGACCATTCCCCCTCAGTCTGCCGCCTACTGATTTGTTTCAAATACCTCAGCCTGTGCAGTTACATGATATTCAACTTTACAAGTGATTCCCTTCAAACTGCTGTGAAAGGTGGCCAGTAAAACTGAGCCTTATGGAATTCCAATCGTGACCAGGGCCCATCCCGCTCCAATCCCAACAATGATGCAGGAGCTTTCCATTTGTTGCCTGCCCTGCTGATATCTGCCCTATAATCCCATACAAGCTAATTTCTTTTCACAATGTTGCACTTTACATCAAATTGCCATTGTCCAATAGAATTCTTCAAATTAGCTATACTATCACATCAGTGAGGTAGGGCATCCACAGAACTCTTTAGGCAATCATAAATCATATCCCCATATAATGCCCAACAGTAACATCCTTGCATTGCACTCCAATTGTCAGGTTTATAATTCCCAGGGTCTGAATTTTTCACTGAAATAATGGGAACAAATAAACCCTTCCTCACTCCATTTAGAGCACTGAAAAATTGGAGCTGCTAAATAGAGTAGTGGCCCACATACAACCTCTCTTTGTGCTTAAGCATTCTTGGGCAAACAGAATTACTTGTACGAATCTCAGGTCAGATCAGGTCTAGAGTACTATATTCATTCTTGTTCACCACACCTCAGGAAGATTTTATCGGCCTTGGAACTGTTGCGCAGATTCACTACAACAATACCAATGCTTAAAGGATTATATTATGGGGACATGATGTGGAGTTGCTGGCGTTGGACTGGGGTGAGCACAGTAAGAAGTCTTACAACACCAGGTTCAAGTCCAACAGGTTTGTTTCAAATCACTAGCTTTCGGAGCTTAGCTCCTGCCTCATTCACCCGAGGAAGGAGCAATGCTCCGATAGCTAGTGATTTGAAACAAACCTGTTGTACTTTAACCTGGTGTTGTTTTATGGGGACAGGTCACATAGACTAGGTTTCGCATTTGATAAGGTAGAACTATTTACTCTGGTGGGGAGAGTTCAGAGCAAGGGCACAAAACCTTGAAATTAAAGCTAGGCAGTGCTGGCGTGACATCAGGAAGCACTTTGTGGACTTCCGGGTGCGGCGATGACCAGCTAAGTCGCACGTTTCGGCAGCTCCCGGTGGAACGGACTTTTGGGCTCTTGATAGGAGCCCCAACGGCAATTTTAACGGCAAAAAACACTGTGCTGTAATCCAGAAGGGAATCCCCCCTGGACACGGATGGAAAAAAGAGAGGAAGGTGGCCGGATTGCAGTGGATCCTCTACAGCAGCGGCCAGGAAGGCAGGCACAAAGCAAGATGGCGTCGGAAGGAGGCAGTTTAATATGGGGCCCTCACCAACAAGAGTTCCTGCGGCGTTGCGTGGAAGAACTCAAAAAGGAGATGAAGAAGGAGCTGTTGGCCCCGATATTACAAGCGATTGAGGGGCTAAAGGAGGAGCAAAAGACCCAGGAACAGGAGCTTCGGGTCGTGAAGGCAAAGGCTGCTGAGAATGAGGACGACATAGAGGGCCTGGTGGTGAAAACGGAGATGCACGAGGCACAACACAAAAGGTGTGTGGAAAGGCTGGAGGTGCTGGAGAATAATGCGAGGAGGAAGAATTTAAGGAGTCTTGGTCTTCCCGAAGGTGTAGAAGGGGCGGACGTCGGGGCATATGTGAGCACGATGCTGCACTCGTTAATGGGATCGGAGGCCCCGACGAGTCCGCTGGAGGTGGAGGGAGCCTATCGAGTTATGGCGCAAAGACCGAGGGCTGGAGAAATTCCTCGAGCCATAGTGGTGAGATTTCTCCGATATAAGGACAGAGAGATGGTCCTCAGATGGGCAAAGAAAACTCGGAGCAGTAGGTGGGAGAACGCGGTGATCCGCGTATATCAAGATTGGAGTGCGGAGGTGGCGAGAAGGAGGGCAAGCTTTAATCAGGCCAAGGCGGTGCTGCACAAACGGAAGATTAAATTTGGAATGCTGCAACCGGCAAGACTGTGGGTCACACATCAAGGGAAACACCACTACTTCGAAACGGCAGATGAGGCGTGGACATTTATTGTCGAGGAGAAACTGGAGTGAGCGGGCCATAAAAAGAACGTTTGGGACAAAGTGGAGGGGTGAATATGTGGGATGAAGGGGGGGAAAAGAGGGAAGAGACGACTTCCCAAGTTGTTAATCCTGCGACCCTGTAACTTTTCTCTCTTCCCCATGTCGTGGGGGAGGGAGGATGAGGAGCTGAGGGCGCCGGCCATTGGGGGCGGGGCCAAATGGGAAGCGCGGGCTTTGTTCCTGCACCATGGTAATCACGACGGGAACAGGGAAGCAGGAAGGAGGGGGCCTTGCACAGTGTGAGCCGAGGTCACGGGGGGAAGCCGAGGTCGGCCAGAGTTTGCTGACTTCTGGGAGGAACATGGGGGGTGCAATTACGCTAGTTTGAGATCTAGCGGGGGGGGGGGGGTTAACTGGGTTGCTGCTGCTGGGGAGAAGGGGGAGCTGGTATGGGGGGGGGGGGTGCCGCTTGGGGGAGATACGGCTACATGGGAACCGGGTGAGGAGCTGGATCGGAAAAGGAGATGGCTAGTCGTCAAGGGGAGGGGTAAAGAGCCCCCCAACCCGGTTGATCACGTGGAATGCTGAATGGGCCGATTAAGAGGGCACGGGTACTCGCACACCTAAAGAAACTTAAGGCAGATGTGGTTATGCTTCAGGAGACGCATCTGAAGCTGATAGACCAGGTCAGACTACGCAAAGGATGGGTGGGGCAGGTGTTTCATTCGGGGCTAGACGCAAAAAACAGGGGGGTGGCCATACTAGTGGGGAAGCGGGTAAAGTTTGAGGTAAAGACTATAGTGGCGGATAGTGGGGGCAGATACATGATGGTGAGTGGTAAATTGCAAGGGGAGGCGGTGGTATTAGTGAACGTGTATGCCCCGAACTGGGATGATGCCAACTTTATGAGGCGTATGCTAGGACGAATCCCGGACCTAGAAGTGGGGAAGTTGATAATGGGTGGAGATTTTAATACGGTGCTGGACCCAGGGCTGGACAGATCGAGGTCCAGGACCGGAAGGAGGCCGGCTGCAGCTAGGGTGCTTAAGGACTTTATGGAGCAGATGGGAGGAGTAGACCCCTGGAGATTTAGTAGACCTAGGAGTAAGGAGTTTTCGTTTTTCTCCTACGTCCACAAAGTTTATTCACGGATAGACTTTTTTGTTCTGGGAAGGGCACTGATCCCAAAGGTGACGGGGACGGAGTACACGGCTATAGCCATTTCGGATCATGCTCCACATTGGGTGGACCTGGAGATAGGGGAAGAAAAACAACAGCGTCCACCCTGGAGAATGGACATGGGATTATTGACAGATGAGGGGGTGTATTGAAAGGTACTTGGAACTCAATGATAATGGGGAGGTACAGGTGGGCGTGGTCTGGGAGGCGCTGAAGGCAGTGGTTAGAGGGGAGCTGATATCTATTAGGGCACATAAAGGAAAGCAGGAGGGTAGGGAAAGGGAGCGGTTGTTGAAAGAACTTCTGAGGGTGGACAGACAATATGCGGAGGCACCGGAGGAGGGACTGTACAGGGAAAGGCAAAGGCTACATGTAGAATTTGACTTGTTGACTACGGGTAATGCAGAGGCACAATGGAGGAAGGCACAAGGTGTACAGTACGAATATGGGGAGAAGGCGAGCAGGTTGCTGGCCCACCAACTGAGGAAAAGGGGAGCAGCGAGGGAGATAGGGGGGGGTGAGAGATGAGGAGGGAGAGATGGAGCAGGGAGCGGAGAGAGTGAATGGAGTATTCAAGGCATTTTACGAAACATTATATGAAGTTCAGCCCCCGGATGGGAAGGAGAGAATGATGTGCTTTCTGGATCAGCTGGAATTTCCCAAGGTGGAGGAGCAGGAGAGGGTGGGACTGGGAGCACAGATTGAGACGGAGGAGGTGGTGAAAGGGATTGGGAGTATGCAGGCGGGGAAGGCCCCGGGACCAGACGGATTCCCAGTTGAATTCTATAGGAAATATATGGACTTGCTGGCCCCGCTACTGATGAGGACCTTTAATGAGGCGAGGGAAAGGGGGCAGTTGCCCCCGACTATGTCAGAGGCAACGATATCGCTCCTCCTAAAGAAGGAAAAAGACCCGCTGCAATGCGGGTCCTACAGGCCCATTTCCCTCCTGAATGTGGACGCTAAGATTCTGGCCAAGGTAATGGCAATGAGGATAGAGGATTGTGTCCCGGGGGTGGTTCATGAGGACCAAACTGGGTTTGTGAAGGGGAGACAGCTGAATACAAATATACGGAGGCTGCTAGGGGTAATGATGATGCCCCCACCAGAGGGGGAAGCGGAGTTAGTGGTGGCGATGGATGCCGAGAAAGCATTCGATAGAGTGGAGTGGGATTATTTGTGGGAGGTGCTGAGGAGATTTGGTTTTGGGGATGGGTATATCAGGTGGGTACAGTTGCTGTATAGGGCCCCGATGGCGAGTGTGGTCACGAATGGACGGGGGTCTGACTATTTTCGGCTCCATAGAGGGACGAGGCAGGGATGTCCTCTGTCCCCGTTATTGTTTGCACTGGCGATTGAACCCCTGGCCATAGTATTGAGGGGTTCCAGGAAGTGGAGGGGAGTACTCAGGGGGGGAGAAGAACACCGGGTATCTCTGTATGCGGGTGATTTGTTGCTATATGTGGCGGACCCGGCGGAGGGGAAGCCAGAGATAATGCGGATACTTGGGGAGTTTGGGGATTTTTCAGGGTACAAACTGAACATGGGGAAAAGTGAGTTGTTTGTGATCATCCAGGGGAGCAGAGCAGGGAGATAGAGGATTTACCGTTGAGGAAGGTAACAAGGGACTTCTGGTACTTGGGGATCCAGATAGCCAAGAATTGAGGTACATTACACAGGCTTAACTTAACGCGGTTGGTGGAACAGATGGAGGAGGACTTTAAGAGATGGGACACGGTGTCCCTGTCATTGGCAGGTAGGGTGCAGGCGGTTAAAATGGTGGTCCTCCCGAGATTCCTTTTTGTGTTTCAGTGCCTCCCGGTGGTGATCACGAAGGCTTATTTCAAAAGAATCGAGAAGAGTATTATGGAGTTTTGTGTGGGCTGGGAAGACCCCGAGAGTGAGGAGGGGATTCTTGCAGCGTAGTAGGGACAGGGGGGGGCTGGCATTACCGAGCCTAAGTGAGTACTACTGGGCCGCCAATGTTTCAATGGTGTGTAAGTGGATGGGAGAGGGGAAGGACGGGAGCTTCGGTGCGGTCCCCGATAAGAAACAATCATAGGTTCATTCCGGGGAGAATGGATGGGGGATTTGGAGCATGGCAAAGAGCTGGGGTAGTACAACTGAGAGATCTGTTCGTAGATGGGAAGTTTGCGAGTCTGGGAGCACTGACGGAAAAATATGGGTTGCCCCAAGGGAATGCATTTAGGTACATGCAATTGAGGGCTTTCGCGAGGCAACAGGTGAGGGAATTCCCGCAGCTCCCGACGCAGGAGGTGCAGGATAGATTGATCTCAAGAGACATGGGTGGGGGATGGTAAGGTGTCGGACATATACAGGGAAATGAGGAACGAGGGGGAGATCATGGTGGATGAGCTGAAAGGGAAGTGGGAAGGGGAGCTGGGGGAGGAGATTGAGGAGGGGCTGTGGGCTGATGCCCTACGTAGGGTAAACTCATCGTCCTCGTGTGCCAGGCTTATACAATTTAAGGTGTTACACAGGGCGCATATGACTGGAGCACGGCTCAGTAAATTTTTGGGGGTAGAGGATAGGTATGCGAGATGCTCGAGAGGCCCAGCGAATCACACCCACATGTTCTGGTCATGCCCGGCACTACAGGGGTTCTGGGTGTGGGTGGCAAAGGTGCTTTCGAAGGTGGTGGGGGTCCGGGTCGAACCAAGCTGGGGGTTGGCTATATTTGGGGCTGCAGAAGAGCCGGGAGTGCAGGAGGCGAGATAGGCTGACGTGTTGTCCTTTGCGTCCCTAGTAGCCCGGCGCAGGATATTGTTAATGTGGAAGGAAGCCAAACCCCCGGGTGTGGAGACCTGGATAAACGACATGGCAGGGTTTATAAAGTTAGAACGGATTAAGTTCGTGTTAAGGGGTTCGGCTCAGGGGTTCACCAGGCGGTGGCAACCGTTCGTCGATTACCTCACAGAAAGATAGAGGGAATGGAAAAGAAGTAGACAACAGCAGCAACCCAGGGGGGAGGGGGGGGGGGAGGAATCGAACGGACTCTCAGAGATGTTATTGTATATGTATAATATGTATAGGTAGTTGTTAGTTGTTATAGGTAATTGTATATTGGATTGTATTTTTGGAGAGTATTTATTTTGGACAAGGCAGTTGCCATTCAGTTTTGTTTTTGTTTATATATTATTTATTTATTTGTTTAAAACTGGCCACTGTTATTTATATTGCTTTATTGTTGTGTAAAAGAAACACTACGTACTGTTATGTTTGGCCAAAAATCTTGAATAAAATATTTTTTTTTTTTAAAAAGGAAGCACTTTGTGCAGAGTAATGGAAATCTGGGATCCTCACCAAAAAGCCGTTTAGGCTGGAAGTCAATTGAAAAATTTGAAAACAATTAATAGATTTTTAAGTAGCCACATGTAAGTACAGAACTTGAGTTTTACTGAAAAAAAAGAGACATGCATTCCAAGCTGAGCTTTGGGTCTTGCTTTCATCAAGACAGATGCAAGAATGCCAAATTTCAAAGGAAGCAACAATTTATACAGAAAAGGGGAGTGCTGATTGGTTGCTAAGTCAGCTCTGATTGGTTGAGATGTTATCATGAAAAATTACCAATGAGTCATTGTTCATGTGCTTTCATTCATTCAAAAAAGGTGCAATATTTGGACATATTCCTTTTGCCTGGGGAGGACCGATTCCAGCTTATGGATATATGTAGCTACTATCAAAGGTAAATAAGCTAAACAGAGGCCGGCTGGTAATCTGAAATTGGTTGTTAGTGTAATTCTTAGCACAGTCGGGATTGCTTAGCAAATGCTGTCCAATCAATTTTTGTTCGGCAAAGATTATAAGGGATCCGGAACAAGGAAGGAAATTTAGAGTTAATATACAGATCAGCCAGGATTTAAATAAGCAGTGGAACTGGGCCAAGGAACTTCATGATTAGCTTTGTTTCAATGTCCCCATTATAAACACCGCAAGAGACCATCACTCAACTTTAAAAGCTCAAGGGATTACAAACCAGGTTTGTGCAAGCTGTCCTCAATTTAACTCTTTAGGTGTTGGTTTCATATGAAAGGAGATTCAGGCTACTTGTTCTTGGCTTTGGAGTCTGAATGGTTAAACGGATAGTCATTGATAGTTCTCCAATCTGATTGGCCAGAGACTGTACAAGTGATGGCGCTCCTTTTTTGCCCTTCTAACAATGCTCTATTAACTGAAATGGTGGAAAAGACCTAATGAACAAGACCCCTCTAACCTCACGCATCTCTTCATCAAGTTTCCGCTGTTCCAGAGCCTCTTTCTCGGCCCGTTTCCGATGCTCCTTCTCCACTTTATCATACTTTTTCCAGTACAACAGCATTTCTTTGGTTAGCCTTCGGGCTCGAGGTAGCGTCTCTTTACAGTTTTTCTGTGCCTGAATGGCAGCCCTCCGCACCTCTCGCATACACTGGTGAGCCAGCTGGGGGACAAATTACAATACAAGATGTGTGTATCAATATCCTCAATCATTCAAGTTTCAGCACTGGATAGTACGCCAGTGCCTGCTATGTACAAGCACTATGGACCGATAAAACTTCCAGTCACTCAACTTAATCCACAGAAGATTCAACCCTCACAATGCATATGCTTTACAATGCTTCCCATTTCAAACTAACGAGACAATCTCTAGCAATTAATCTTTGATATCTCAAAGTCATTTTCTGGCACAGGACATAAATCAAACAGTTATCAGAATTTTGCTCCAATTCTTCTGCTTCCACTGAAATGAAAGCATTGCTCCCATTGACAAAGTTAATCTTTTCAGTAAATTGAAACAGATCGGAACCTATTATCTCCCCAAATCAACTCCCTGGTCCAAACATGAGCACAGGACCCTGTCCTATGAGCAGGATGCAACTGCACCCACACCCCCATCCCAGACACCCAATGTGTGCACAATCCATTTCACTTCTACAATTTTCCATATTTCACTGCAAGTCTGACCTACCTTCTTGGTGTTGGTGAGGATCAGGTTGTGCGCAGAGGACTTCTGTTTGTAGACCTTCAAAAAAAAAAGTACAAGTGGTGACATAATCAGTCATTCCTCAGCACAAAACTCAAACACAGGAAAACCATTGCAGCTAACCTCACGGAACTGGACAGTAGACAGACCAAAAATCCCCAAGTGTGAGCCTGCCCTTCCCTCAGAGCAGACTTCCCCAGTTTATAATTTCTTCCATCCTGTGCATTCCCATTTGCTATTCTACAAGGAATATTCAAGAACCTATAGGAATGTAGGAAACTGTACTTTGCGACATTCTCATGATTTCCATATAAGCTATCAAGTTTTCTTTTTAATCCAAGTTGGAGCTCCTTAGCCCCAACTCCATGGCCAGACTTCTTTCTCACCTTTCACCTGTGTAGTTTTGTTTTATTTCTCCAATTCCCACCCTGCGATTGTGAAAGCACCGACTCTTGCCACAATTCAATTCCAGAGCCATTCGTCTGTAGTTGGCCTATTTTTAAAAAAATTTAGAGTACCCAATTCTTTTTTTCCAATTAAGGGCCAATTTAGCATGGCCAATCCACCTAACCAGCACATCTTTGGATTGTGGGGGGTGAGCGCCGTGCAGACACGAGAATGTGCAAACTCAACACAAACAGTGACCCGGAGCCGGGATCAAACCTCAGCACCGTAGGCAGCAGTGCCAACCAATGCACCACTTTGCCGCCCGCAGTTGGCCTATTTGACTATAGGAATCATGGCAGAGATTTCCGGTTGCGGCGATGCACTGCTAAGCCGCACGTTTCGGCAGCTCCCGTTCTAACGGACCTTTGGGCTCTTTTCGGGAGCCCCAACGGAAATTTTTTCAGACCAAACTCAGTGTGGGGTGACGAAGGAAGATGTACCCCCGGGTGTGTATGGAAAGGATCGGTGGTAGTGGCCAGATTGCGAAGGATCCTTTGGAGCAGCGGCAGAGAAGAGAAGAAGCAAGATGGCGGCGGATGGAGCCCAGACGACATGGGGCCCGGACCAGCAGGAATACCTCCGACGGTGTGTGGAGGAATTAAAGAAGGAGGTGCTGGCGCCGATGTTATTGGTAATCGAAGGGCTAAAAGAAACACAAAAGTCCCAGGCGATAGAGCTCCGTGGGGTGAAGGCAAAGGCATCCGAAAACGAGGATGAGATACAGGGCCTAGCGGTAAAAATGTAGACGCACGAGGCGCTACATAAGAGGTGTAGCGAAAGGCTCGAAATCCTGGAGAACAGCTCGAGGAGAAAGAACCTCCGGATTCTGGGTCTCCCCGAAGGAGTGGAGGGAGCTGACGTTGGGGCTTATGTGAGCACGATGCTCCATACTCTAATGGGAGCTGAGGCCCCCTCGGGCCCCCTGGAGGTGGAAGGGGCTCACCAGGTCCTTGTGAGGAGACCAAAGGCTGGAGAACCACAAAGGGCGATAGTGGTGAGATTTCACCGCTTCACTGACAAAGAGGCTGTTTTGAGCTGGGCCAAGAAGGTACGGAGTAGCAGGTGGGAGAATGCGGTGATACGAGTGTATCAGGACTGGAGCAAGGAGGTGGCGAGAAGGAGGGCGAGCTTCAATCGGGCCAAGGCGGTGCTTCACAAGAAGAAAATAAAGTTTGGGATGCTGCAGCCGACGCGATTGTGGGTCATGCACCAAGGCAAACATTACTACTTTGAAACGTCGGATGAGGCATGGACTTTCATCCAAGAAGAGAAACTGGACCAGAACTGAGGGACTGATGCTGGGGGGGAGACGACGAGGTCGATGCATAGAAATGTAAATTGGGGAATGGGAGGTTCACAGTATCGAGACGATAGATGGAGATTTTTTCTCCTCTTGACGGGGGGACACTGAGAAATGTGGGCGCCGGTGGAAAAAGGGACTGAGAGGGGGAATGGGGGAGCTGCGCCATAGGGGGCGGGACCGATCCAGGAAAGCGCGGGTTTTTTCCCGCGCTCGGGAGATGATGGCGGGAAGATAGGCGCAGGAAGGGACTTCCACGCACAGGGGGGTCAAGGAGAGAGCGGGGGAAGCCGGGGTCAGTTTGAGTCAGCTGACTTTCGGAAGCATCATGGGGGAGTAACCATGCTAGATGGGGATCTAGCCCGGGGGGGGAGAATCAGCTGGGTTGCTGCTGCTGGGAGCAGGCAAGAGAAGAGGTGGTCGGGACGGGAGGGCGCCGCCTGGGGGACGGGTGGGTGCACTGGACCCAGATGGGGGACTGGCCTAGAATAGGGGATGGCTAGTCGGCAGGGCCCCCCAATCCGGCTGATCACGTGGAATGTGAGGCGCCTAAATGGGCCGATTAAGAGGGCCCGAGTGTTTGCGCACTTAAAAAGACTGAAGGCAGGTGTGGTCATGCTTCAGGAGACGCATCTGAAGGTGGCGGATCAGGTTAGGTTAAGGAAGGGATGGGTGGGACAGGTGTTCCACTCAGGGTTGGACCCGAAAAATAGAGGGATGGCGATATTGGTGGGGAAACGGGTGTCGTTCGAGGCTAGGAATATAGTGGTGGACAACGGGGGTAGATATGTGATGGTGAGTGGTAGATTGCAGGGAAAGGAGGTTGTTCTGGTAAATGTATATGCCCCGAACTGGGATGACGCGGGATTTATGAAGCGGATGCTGGGACGTATCCCGGACCTGGAGGTGGGAAGCCTGGTAATGGGGGGTATTTCAATACTGTGCTGGATCCAGGGTTAGATCGGTCGAGATCCAGGACCGGAAGAAGGCCGGCAGCGGCCAAGGTGCTTAGGGGGTTCATGGAACAAATGGGGGGAGTGGATCCGTTGGAGATTTGCTTGGCCGTTGGCCAAAGAGTTCTCCTTTTTCTCCCATGTCCACAAGGTATACTCCCGAATAGACTTCTTCGTTTTGAGCAGGGCACTGATCTCGAAGGTGGCAGGAACGGAGTATTCGGCCATCGCCGTTTCAGACCATGCCCAGCACTGGGTGGATCTGGAATTAGGAGAGGAGAGGGAGCAGCACCCAGTCTGGCGACTGGATGTGGGATTATTGGCGGATGAGGGGGTCTGCAGAAGGGTGTGGGGATGTATTGAGAGGTACCTGGAGGCCAATGATGATGGTGAGATCCAGGTGGGGGTAGTATGGGAAGCGCTGAAGGCGGTGGTTAGGGGAGAGTTGATCTCCATTGGGCTTACAAGGAGAAAAAAGAGGGCAAAGAAAGGGAGAGATTAGTGGGGGAGATTTTGAGGGTGGATAAAAGATATGCGGAGGCCCCGGACGAAGGACTATATAGAGAGAGGCGAAGACTTCAGACGGAGTTTGACCTGCTGACCACAGGAAAGGCAGAGGCACAGTGAAGGAAGGCACAGGGGATGAGATACGAATATGGGGAAAAGGCGAGCCGGCTGCTGGCCCACCAGCTTCGCAAGAGGATAGCGGCGAGGGAAATTGGGGGAGTCAGGGATGAAACGGGAACTACGGAGCGGAGAGCAGGGAAGGTAAATGAGGTGTTGAAGACCTTTTATGAGAGGCTATATAGGTCCCAATCCCCGGAGGTAAAAGAGGGAATGCAACAGTTTCTGGACCAACTAAGGTTCCCGAGGGTGGAGGAGCAGGAGGTGGCAGGTCTGGGGGCGCCAATTGAGGTGGATGATGTGACTAAAGGGCTGGGGAACATGCAGGCAGGGAAGGCCCCGGGACCAGATGGGTTCCCGGTGGAATTTTACAGGAAATATGTGGACTTGTTGGCCCCGCTGCTGGCTAGAACTTTTAACGAGGCCAGGGAAGGGGGGACTCTACCCCCGACAATGTCGGAGGCGACGATATCATTAATCCTGAAGCGAGATAAAGATCCGCTGCAATGCGGGTCATATAGGCCTATCTCACTCCTGAATGTAGACGCCAAGCTGCTGGCAAAAGTGCTGCCGACGAGGATCGAGGATTGTGTCCCGGGGGTGGTGCATGAAGACCAGACAGGGTTTGTAAAGGGGAGACAACTGAATGTCAACGTGCGACGGCTGTTGGGGGTGATAATGATGCCCCCAGCGGAGGGGGAGGCAGAGATAGTGGTGGCGATGGATGCAGAGAAGGCATTCGATAGGGTAGAGTGGGGGTATCTATGGGAGGTGTTGAGGAGGTTTGGGTTCGGGGAGGGGTTTGTCAGTTGGGTCAAACTCCTATACGGGGCCCCAGTGGCAAGTGTAGTCACAAATCGGCAAAGATCGGAGTATTTTCGGTTACATAGGGGAACAAGGCAGCGGTGCCCCCTGTCCCCATTACTGTTCGCGTTGGCAATTGAACCACTGGCCATAGCGTTGAGTGACTCTAAGAAATGGAGGGGGGTGGTTAGAGGGGGAGAGAAACATTGAGTGTCACTCTACGCAGATGACCTACTGCTATATGTGGCGGATCCTGTAGAGGGGATGACAGAGGTTATGCAGATATTGAGGGAGTTTGGAGATTTTTCGGGATATAGGCTAAATATGGGGAAGAGTGAGCTTTTCGTAGTACACCCTGGGGATCAGGGAAGAGGAATAGACGCCCTGCCGTTAAGGAGAGTGGAAAGGAGCTTCCGATATTTGGGGATTCAGGTAGCCAGGAGCTGGGGAACTCTACACAAACTCAATCTGACGCGGCTGGTGGAGCAGATGGAGGAGGATTTCAAGAGGTGGGATATGCTGCCGCTCTCACTGGCGGGCAGAGTGCAGGCGGTAAAAATGATGGTCCTCCCAAGGTTTCTTTTTGTGTTTCAATGTCTCCCCATTCTGATCACTAAGGCCTTTTTCAAGAAAATAGACAGGAGTGTTATGAGTTTCGTGTGGGCAGGGAAGACCCCGAGGGTAAGGAGGGGGTTCCTACAGCGCAGCAGGGACAGAGGGGGACTGGCGTTGCCGAATCTGGACGACTACTACGGTGTCGCCAATGTGGTGATGGTTTGTAAGTGGATGAGGGAGGGAGAGGGGCAGCGTGGAAGAGGCTGGAGATGGCATCCTGTAAGGGAACGAGCCTAAAGGCACTGGTGACGGCGCCGCTGCCGCATTCCCCGAAAAGGTATACCACAAACCCAGTGGTGGTGGCAACCTTAAGGATCTGGGGGCAATGGAGGCGGCACAGGGGGTGGTACCCGATCAGGAATAACCATAGGTTTGTCCCAGGAAGGACGGACGGAGAGTTCCAGAGCTGGCATCGGGCAGAAATTAGGAGACTGAGAGACTTGTTTATTGACGGGGAGTTTGCGAGCCTGGGAGCGCTGGAGGAAATGTATGAGTTGCCCCCGGGAAATATCTTTAGATACATGCAAGTGAGGGCGTTTACGAGGCAACAGGTGAGGGAATTTCCGCTGCTCCCGACACAGGGGATCCAGGATAGAGTGATTTCCGGGGTATGGGTCGGGGAGGGCAAAGTGTCCGAAATATATCAGGAGATGAGAGACGAGCTGGTAGAGGAGCTGAAGAGAAAATGGGAAGAAGAGCTGGGGGAGGAGATTGAGGAGGGGCTGTGGGCTGATGCCCTAAGTAGGGTAAATTCCTCTTCCTCGTGTGCCAGGCTTAGCCTGATACAATTCAAGGTTCTACACAGAGCACACATGACGGGAGCAGGTTCTTCGGAGTGGAGGACAGGTGCGGGAGGTGCTTGGGAAGCCCGGCGAACCACACACATATGTTCTGGTCGTGTCCGGCACTGGAGGGGTATTGGAGGGGAGTGACGGGAGTGATCTCGAAGGTGGTGAAGGTCCAGGTCAAGCCAGGCTGGGGGTTAGCTATATTTGGGGTAGCGGAAGAGCCGGGAGTGCAGGAGGCGAAAGAAGCCGATATTTTGGCCTTTGCGTCCCTGGTAGCCCGGCGAAGGATCCTACTTACGTGGAAGGAAGCGAAACCCCCCGGCGTGGAGGCCTGGATAAACGATATGGCAGGGTTCATAAAACTGGAACGAATTAAATTTGCGTTGAGAGGATCGGCTCAGGGGTTCTCCAGGCGGTGGCAACCGTTCCTTGACTATGTCGCGGAACGTTAAGGGAAAATGGACCGTCAGCAGCAGCAGCCCGGGGGAGGGGGGGGGGGGGGAGCACTATATATTTTTTGTTACTTTGTTAGTTCACTATTTTATTTAAATAATGTTACTTATTAGCTATTGTGTTATTTTTATGTTGATTTGTAAAGTGGAAAAATTGTGTTTGAAAACTTTAATAAAATATATATTTTTTTTAAAAAGGAATCATGGCAGAATTTTTTTTTTTTTTTTTTAATTCACAGGATGTGGGCATCGCTGCCTCAGCCAAAACTTAGGCGCATCCCTAATTGCCCTGAGGTGGCAATAGTAAATTGTTGCTCTCTAATTCAGGAGGTGGAGAGACTGATTATGCCCCGATTAAAATGGAAGCCAATGGGAATAAAGGGGAAAACATTCCATTGTTGGAGTCATCCCTCGGAAGATGGTTGCGGTTCCTGAAGACCAACGCCGGATATGCCTGCCGGAGTTCCTCAGGTTAGTGTCTCCTACAAGGGTCTTCTACATACATGGTTAATGTGGAATTGAGTACAGTATAGGTGTCAACGTGTCAGCAGATGCATGCTTCGGCAATTAAATTGTGACGCGAACTGCCCGTTAAAGACAGGTGATGATTATTGGTTCAACATCCGAAACAGTACATAGACATAGCGGGAACATTTGAGGTGGGGGAACCATAAAGAGTTTGTACTTCTACTGAGCTGGATGTAGAATAAACTTGCTAAAAGTTAAAGACAAGCTGCTGTATTATTTCTCCCATCATATACCAGCTTTGATATTAACATTCGGCCCACACAGTGATGTGAAGCAGCAAATTACCCATACCCAGGGGTCAGTGTGTTGTAGAGCAGAGACATGGAAAGACCTAAGCAAGGACATAACTCCTAGACTGTACCCTTTGTTCTACTTGTTAATACAGACTTACACAGGTACCCTACTGAAGACATAGTCAAGATACACTTCTGTAATCAACATCCTCCCAAAAGTGTTGTAGGCCCAGCCATCTTCAGCAGTTTCAATGAACTCCCTTCTATAAGGGGTTGTTCAATGATGATTGCACAAAGGTGTGGAGCTGGGTCAGATTGATTCCCAGTGGGTCAGAATGGAGGAGAGTTTGTGCAGGGGGTCGGGATTGAAAGCACTAGCAACAGCGCCGCTCCAGATGGCCCCGGGGAAATACTCAGGGAGTCCGGTAATAATAGCTTCATTGATAATTTGGAGGCAGTTTCGCCAACACTTCGGGTTGGGGGCAGGGTCAAGGAGATGCCGATTTCGGGGGAACCACAGATTTGAGCCAGGGAAATGGGATGGAAATTTTCAGAAATGGGAGAAGGGGATTAGGACACTAAAAGATTTGTTTCTTCGGGGTCGGTTTGCAGGATTGAAGGAGCTGGAAACGAAGTATGGGCTGGAGCAGGGGGAAATGTTCAGATACATGCAGGTTCAAGATTTTGCCAGAAAGGAGATAGAGAGCTTCTCGATGGAGCCGGCCTCCACATTGCTGGAGGAGGTGCTGATGACAGGGGCCTGGAGAAGGGAGTAGTGTCGGCGGTTTACGGAGCTATTTTGGAAGAGGAGAAGGCACCACTGGAAGGGATCAAAGCAAAGTGGGAGGAAGAGTTGGGAGAGGATATGGAGGAGGGGCTCTGGTGTGAGGTGCTCCGGAGAGTGAACACCTCCACCTTGTGCGCGAGGTTGGGGCTGATGCAGCTGAAGGTGGTATACAGAGCACATCTCACGAGAGCGAGGATGAGCTGATTCTTTGAAGGAGTAGAAGATGTGCATGAACGTCGAAGGGGGGCCCCGTGAATCACGTTCATATATTTTGGTCCTGTCCAAAGCTGGAGGATTACTGGAAGGAGGTTTTTAGGGTAATTTCTAAAGTGGTGCACGTGAAACTAGACGCGGCCCCCGGGAGACCATATTCGGGGTGTCAGACCAGCCGGGGTTGGAAACGGGTGCGGAGGCAGATGTTGTAGCCTTCGCCTCATTGATTGCCCGAAGGCGGATCCTGATAGGTTGGTGAGCAACCTTTCCACCCTGTGCCCTGGCGTGGCGGGGGGACCTGTTGGAATTCTTGACTCTTGAGAAGGTTAAGTTTGAACTGAGGGGAAGGATGGAAGGGTTCTACAATTCATGGGCATTATTCATTATGCACTTTCAAGAACTGGATAACATCGAACATTAGTAGTTGGGGTGGATGGGAGGGTTGGGGGGAGGGGGCCTGTGTGTGTTAATGGTGACTATGGGTGATTGCTGATTCCTTTTTGTCATTTGTTTATGTGAACATGCGGGCTAATGTTTGGTGGGAGGATGGGATCATTGTTATTGATATGGGGATTGACATATTCGTTACTGATTATTGGTTATTGTTGGTGGGTGTAAATTTGGGAGAAAATGTGAAAAAGGAGAAAATATTTTTTTTTAAGTGATGATTGCACAGTGTTCAGTACCATTCATAGCTCCTCACATATGTAGCCAGACCTGGACAACATTCAGGCTTCAATTGGCGCGCGCGCACGCAGAGACGCACACGCGGAGACGCACACACACACGGCGACGCGCACACACACACGCAGAGACGCGCACACACACACGCAGAGACGCACGCACACACGCAGAGACGCACGCACACACGCAGAGACGCACGCACACACGCAGAGACGCACACACACACGCAGAGACGCACACACACGCAGAGACGCACACACGCAGAGACGCACACACGCAGAGACGCACACACACACGCAGAGACGCGCGCACACACACGCAGAGACGCGCGCACACACACGCAGAGACGCGCGCACACACACGCAGAGACGCGCGCACACACACGCAGAGACGCGCACACACACACGCAGAGACGCGCACACACACACGCAGAGACGCACACACACACACGCAGAGACGCGCACACACACACGCAGAGACGCGCACACACACACGCAGAGACGCGCACACACACACGGAGACGCGCACACACACACGGAGACGCGCACACACACACACGCAGAGACGCGCACACACACACGCAGAGACGCGCACACACACACGCAGAGACGCGCACACACACACGCAGAGACGCGCACACACACACGCAGAGACGCGCACACACACACGCAGAGACGCGCACACACACACGCAGAGACGCGCACACACACACGCAGAGACGCGCACACACACACGCAGAGACGGCACACACACACGCAGAGACGGCACACACACACGCAGAGACACGCACACACACACGCAGAGACGCGCACACACACACGCAGAGACGCGCACACACACGCAGAGACGCGCACACACACGCAGAGACGCACACACACACGCAGAGACGCGCACACACACACGCAGAGACGCGCACACACACACGCAGAGACGCGCACACACACACGCAGAGACGGCACACACACACGCAGAGACGGCACACACACACGCAGAGACACGCACACACACACGCAGAGACGCGCACACACACACGCAGAGACGCGCACACACACGCAGAGACGCGCACACACACGCAGAGACGCACACACACACGCAGAGACGCGCACACACACACGCAGAGACGCGCACACACACACGCAGAGACGCGCACACACACACGCAGAGACGCGCACACACACACGCAGAGACGCGCACACACACACGCAGAGACGCGCACACACACACGCAGAGACGCGCACACACACACGCAGAGACGCGCACACACACACGCAGAGACGCGCACACACACACGCAGAGACGCGCACACGCACACACGCAGAGACACACACGCACACACGCAGAGACACACACGCAGAGACGCACACACACACGCAGAGACGCACACACACACGCAGAGACGCACACACGCAGAGACGCACGCACACATGCCGAGACGCACACACACACGCAGAGACGCACACACACACGCAGCGACGCACACACACACGCAGAGACGCACACACACACGCAGAGACACACGCAGAGACGCACACACACACGCAGAGACGCACACACACACACGCAGAGGCGCACACACACGCAGAGGCGCACACACACACGCAGCGGCGCACACACACATGCAGAGATGCGCACACACACATGCAGAGATGCGCACACACACATGCAGAGATGCGCACACACACATGCAGAGATGCGCACACACACACACGGAGAGACACGCACACACACACGGAGAGACACGCACACACACACGGAGAGACACGCACACACACACGGAGAGACACGCGCACACACACGGAGAGACACGCACACACACACGGAGAGACACGCACACACACACGGAGAGACACGCACACACACACACAGGGCAACGCACACATAGAATGCACACTGAGACGCACACACACACACACACACACACACAGAGGAGGTGGAACACCCTCCTGCTACCATTGCAGCATGTCTGAAGAACAGCACAAGAGCATTCCTGCTTGCTGAATACGCTATGTAACACTTCAACTGCCCACCTTGGGAACCTCCTTTTTGGCAATACTGAGCCACACCTTGCGTCGCCTTGCATTCAATTGCTCTAAATTTAGGTGCTTTTTCTTTGAACCTAGAGGAGGCGCATCATGGGAGAACTTGGCGAATATTTTCATCTCAGTCCTCCGCGGGGATTCTCCGGACGAGTGTTCCTCCTCACGCTTCCTCCTCTTCTTCCCTTTCTTCAATTTGGCTGAGGAAAAGGAGATAAGTCAGTAAAGAATGTCATTCACCTCCAGAGAAACTACCCTGCTTTGATACAACCACCACCCGAAATTCCTACAGTAGCAAGGAATTCTTTATAACTTTGTACGAGAAGCAACCAACTGTTGAGTCAAAGTCCTACTTTTACTAATGGCATTAACAAAAAGGTAGTTTACTTCTCATGTAAGTTTCCCTCGTGCCTTCCGGTCATTTTCTACACCAACTGTGCCAGATCTGGTTGCATTACATCGGACAGTTTCTTTACCAAAATTGCTCGCCAGGCCAAGATCATCCTGACATACAGAGATAATTCCAAGTTTCTTTTCTTGCTTATTGCACATCCCCTGATAGCCCTCTGCCCTGTCCCCTTCATCTTCACATCTAAGTACAAGGAGTTCATAGACTTATTTGACATTATGTTTGAGATCATCCCTCCAGCAGACTTGAAAATTTCCATCCCCTTCTTTTGCCATCCAAACAGTTTTTTCTCCTGCCCTGGATCCGAACTCACATCATTCTACATTATCTTCCCTACTTCTATTAAAATGGCAAGCAATCAACTTCCCTCCCTGGCCCCTATGTTACCTGTTAATAGTTCTTTCTCGGACTTCCGGGTGCGGCGATGACCAGCTGAGTCGCACGTTTCGGCAGCTCCCTGTGAAACGGACTTTTGGGCTCTTGATAGGAGCCCCAACGGCAATTTTAACGGCTGAAAACACCGTGCGGTAAACCAGAAGGGTGTTCCCCCTGGACACGGATGGAAAAAGGAGAGGAAAGTGGCCGGATTGCAGCGGATCCTTTGGAGCAGCGGCAAGGAAGGCAAGCAGAAACCAAGATGGCGTCGGAAGGTGGCAGTTTCATATGGGGCCCTGAACAACAAGAGTTTTTGAAACGCTGCGTGGAGGAGATAAAAAAGGAAATGAAGAAAGAGTTGTTGGCCCCGATATTACAGGCGATTGAAGGGCTGAAAGAGGGACAAAAGACCCAGGAGCAGGAGCTTCGGGTCGTGAAGGCGAAAGCAGCAGAGAATGAAAACGATATACAGGGCCTGGTGGTGAAGTCGGAGATACAGGAGGCACACCAGAAACGATCTGTGGAGAGGTTGGAGGCACTGGAAAATAACGCAAGGAGGAACAACTTGAGGATTCTTGGCCTTCCTGAAGGTGTGGAGGGGGCGGACGTCGGGGCATATGTGAGCACGATGCTGCACTCGTTAATGGGAGTGGAGGCCCCGACGGGTCCGTTGGAGGTGGAGGGAGCATACCGAGTTATGGTGCGAGGATTGAGAGCAGGAGAAGCTCCCAGAGCCATAGTGGTGAGATTTCTCCGTTTTAAGGATAGAGAAATGGTCCTTAGATGGGCGAAGAAAACTCGGTGTAGTAAATGGGAGAACGCGGTGATCCGCGTCTATCAAGATTGGAGTGCGGAGGTGGCGAGGAGGAGGGCGAGCTTTAATCGGGCCAAAGCGGTACTTCACAAAAAAAAGATAAAGTTTGGAATGCTGCAACCGGCAAGACTGTGGGTCACATATCAAGGGAGGCACCACTACTTTGAGACGGCGGATGAAGCGTGGACTTTTATTGTAGAAGAAAAATTGGAATGATTGGACTACGAAAATGAACGTTTGGACAAAGTGGTGGAACGAGTGGGGGGGGGGGGGGCGAAGAGGGATTGTATGATTAATCCTGCGGTATGGTAACTTTTCTTTCTCCCACAGGTGGTGATGGGGGGAGGTGGGGAGGGAGAGGAGATGGGGCGTTGGCCATGGGAGGCGGGGCCGAGGGAGAGGCGCGGGCTTGGTTCCCGCGCTATGATAATTATGGCGGGAATAGAGAAGCAGGAAGGAGGGGGCGCCGCACGGGGCGAGCTGTGATCACGGGGGGAAGCCGAGGTCAGCCAGAGCTTGCTGACTTCTGGGAGCAACATGGGGGGAGTAATTACGCTAGCGGGGGGTCGAGCGGGGGGGGGGGGGGGGGGGGGGGGGGAGGGGGGAATTACTGGGTTGCTGCTGCTGGGGAAAGGGGGGAGTGGGTACGGGAAAGGATGGGCAGGGGGGCACCGTCTGGGAGAAATACAGCTGCGTGGGAACTGGGCGAGAAGCTGGAAAAAGATGATGGCTAACCGACAAGGGGGGGGGGAAGCCCCCCAACTCGGCTGATCACGTGGAACGTGAGGGGGCTTAACGGGCCGATAAAGAGGGCACGAGTACTCGCACACCTTAAGAAACTTAAAGCAGATGTGGTCATGTTACAGGAAACGCACCTGAAACTGATAGATCAGGTTAGGTTGCGCAAAGGATGGGTAGGGCAGGTGTTCCATTCGGGGCTGGATGCGAAAAACAGGGGGGTGGCTATATTAGTGGGGAAGCGGGTAATGTTCGAGGCAAAGACTATAGTGGCGGATAACGGGGGCAGATACGTTATGGTGAGTGGCAAATTACAGGGAGAGATGGTGGTGTTGGTAAACGTGTATGCCCCGAATTGGGACGATGCCAATTTTATGAGGCGAATGCTAGGATGCATCCCAGACCTAGTGACCGGAAAGCTGATAATGGGGGGAGACTTTAACACGGTGTTGGAACCAAGGCTGGATAGGTCGAAGTCCAGGACTGGTAGGAGGCCGGCAGCAGCCAAGGTGCTTAAGGATTTTATGGAGCAGATGGGAGGGGTGGACCCGTGGAGATTCAGTAGACCTAGGAGTAAGGAGTTCTCGTTTTTCTCCTATGTCCATAAAGTCTATTCACGCATAGACTTTTTTGTGTTGGGTAGGGCATTGATCCCGAGGGTGAGGGGAACGGAATATACGGCTATAGCCATTTCGGATCATGCCCCACACTGGGTAGACTTGGAGATAGGGGAGGAAACAAGAGGGCGTCCACCCTGGAGAATGGACATGGGACTAATGGCGGATGAGGGGGTGTGCTTAAGGGTGAGGGGATGCATTGAAAAGTACTTGGAACTCAATGACAATGGGGAGGTTCAGGTGGGAGTGGTCTGGGAGGCTTTGAAGGCGGTGGTTAGGGGGGAGCTGATATCAATAAGGACACATAAAGGGAAGCAGGAGAGTAAGGAACGGGAGCGGTTGTTGCAAGAACTTTTGAGGGTGGACAGACAGTATGCGGAAGCACCGGAGGAGGGACTGTATAGGGAAAGGCAAAGGCTGCATGTGGAATTTGACTTGCTGACCACAGGCACTGCAGAGGCACAATGGAGGAAGGCGCAGGGTGTACAGTATGAATATGGAGAGAGCCTTACAGTAGGACCGGACGGATTCCCAGTTGAATTTTACAGAAAATATTTGGACTTGCTCGCCCCGCTACTGACGAGGACCTTTAACGAGGCAAAGGAAAGGGGACAACTGCCCCCGACTATGTCAGAAGCAACGATATCGCTTCTTTTAAAGAAGGAAAAGGATCCGCTACAATGCGGGTCCTACAGACCAATCTCCCTCCTCAATGTAGATGCCAAGGTCTTGGCCAAGGTAATGGCAATGAGAATAGAGGAATGTGTCCCGGGGGTGGTTCATGAGGACCAAACTGGGTTTGTGAAGGGGAGACAGCTGAACACGAACATACGGAGGTTGTTAGGGGTAATGATGATGGCCCCACCAGAGGGTGAAACGGAGATAGTAGTGGCGATGGATGCCGAGAAAGCATTTGATAGAGTGGAGTGGGATTATCTGTGGGAGGTGTTGAGGAGATTTGGGTTCGGAGAGGGGTATGTTAGATGGGTGCAGCTGTTGTATAGGGCCCCAGTGGCGAGTGTGGTCACGAATGGACGGGGATCGGCATATTTTCGGCTCCATAGAGGGACAAGGCAGGGATGTCCTCTGTCCCCATTACTGTTTGCACTGGCGATTGAGCCCCTGGCGATAGCGCTGAGAGGTTCCAAGGGATGGAGGGGAATACTTAGGGGAGGAGAAGAACACCGGGTATCTTTATATGCGGATGATCTGCTACTATATGTGGCGGATCCAGCGGAGGGGATGCCAGAAATAATGCGGATACTTGGGGAGTTTGGGGATTTTTCAGGGTATAAATTGAACATGGGGAAGAGTGAGCTGTTTGTGGTGCATCCAGGGGAGCAGAGTAGAGAAATAGAAGACCTACCGTTGAGGAAGGTAACAAGAGACTTTCGTTACCTGGGGATCCAGATAGCTAAGAATTGGGGCACATTGCACAGGCTAAATTTGACGCGGTTGGTGGAACAGATGGAGGAAGATTTCAGGAGATGGGATATGGTAGCATTGTCAATGGCAGGGAGGGTGCAGGCGGTTAAGATGGTGGTCCTCCCAAGATTCCTCTTTGTGTTTCAGTGTCTCCCGGTGGTGATCACGAAGGCTTTTTTCAAAAGGATAGAAAAGAGTATCATGGGTTTTGTTTGGGCCGGGAAGACTCCGAGAGTGAGGAAGGGATTCTTACAGCGTAGTAGGGATAGGGGGGGGCTGGCACTACCGAGCCTAAGTGAGTATTATTGGGCCGCTAATATTTCAATGGTGAGTAAGTGGATGGGAGAGGAGGAAGGAGCGGCGTGGAAGAGATTAGAGAGGGCGTCCTGTAGGGGGACCAGCCTGCAGGCTATGGTGACAGCCCCATTGCCGTTCTCACCAAGGAACTATACCACGAGTCCGGTGGTGGTAGCTACACTGAAGATTTGGGGACAGTGGAGACGACATAGGGGAAAGACCGGAGCACTGGGGGGGTCCCCGATAAGAAACAACCATAGGTTTGCCCCGGGGGGAATGGATGGGGGATATGGAATGTGGCAAAGAGCAGGTATAACGCAATTGAAAGATCTATTTGTGGATGGGAAGTTTGCGAGTCTGGGAGCGCTGACCGAGAAATATGGGTTGCCCCAAGGGAATGCATTCAGGTACATGCAATTGAGGGCTTTTGCGAGGCAACAGGTGAGGGAATTCCCGCAGCTCCCGACACAAGAGGTGCAGGACAGAGTCATCTCAAAGAAATGGGTGGGGGACGGTAAGGTGTCGGATATATATAGGGAAATGAGAGACGAAGGGGAGACTATGATGGACGAACTAAAAGGGAAATGGGAAGAAGAGCTGGGGGAGGAGATTGAGGAGGGGATGTGGGCAGATGCCCTAAACAGGGTAAACTCATCGTCCTCGTGCGCCAGGCTAAGCCTGATTCAGTTTAAGGTATTACACAGGGCACATATGACTGGAACACGGCTCAGTAAATTTTTTGGGGTGGAGGATAGGTGTGCGAGGTGCTCGAGAAGCCCAGCGAATTATACCCATATGTTTTGGTCATGCCCGGCACTACAGGGGTTTTGGATGGGGGTGACAAAGGTGCTTTCGAAAGTAGTAGGAGTCCGGGTCGAACCAAGCTGGGGGTTGGCTATATTTGGGGTTGCACAAGAGCCGGGAGTGCAGGAGACGAAAGAGGCCGATGTTTTGGCCTTTGCGTCCCTAGTAGCCCGGCGCAGAATATTGCTAATGTGGAAAGAAGCCAAGCCCCCGGGGGTGGAGACCTGGATAAATGATATGGCGGGGTTCATAAAGTTAGAGCGGATTAAGTTCGTCCTAAGGGGGTCGGCTCAAGGGTTTACTAGGCGGTGGCAACCGTTCGTCGAATATCTTGCGGAAAGATAGATAGGGGAGAACAAAGAAGGCAGCAGCAGCGGCCCAGGACTTTGGGGGGGGGGGGGGTGTGGCCTGAGACAAGGCAGTTGCCAATTAGGGCTAGTTTTTATTTTTTGTTATTTAATATTTATTTATTTGTTGTTGTTTTTGTTTAAATAAAAAAGGTCATTATTATCTGTATTGTTACAATGTTGTGTAAAGGATGCACAATGTACTGTGTTGGTTGACCAAAAATTTTCAATAAAATATTAAAAAAAAAAAAAAAATAGTTCTTTCTCCTTAGATACTGCCCTCTTCCTTTCAAATCTGCCATCCAGTCCCTCCTTCTCAAATCAATCACTCGCCAATTAATTTTCTGTCTCCGCAACAATGAATTGGCCCAAATTGTCACAAATTATATGCTGTATGACTGTATGGTGAACTATTGCTCCTCTTCCTTCTCTACAGCCTTTGATACCAATGACCAGACATCCTCTTCCAACATCTCTCCTCCGTCATTCAACTAGGTGAGGCTATTTGAATACATGCTTAAAGTTGGCAATTAAACACAGCTGCCCCCTTCTCAGCCTCTTGGCTCGGACCAAGCGCCAGATCAAGCCTATAATGAGGTGCAATGCCTTTTCTGGTCAGCTTGGATCTTGAGACCATGTCTCTCTTGAGACCATGAATTGGCTTCATTTTCAATTGATTTTTGGAGCAAGGAATGAGACGTATTGAGGGTTTGTCTTGTCCACTCTGTGCATGGCTTTGTAACTTTAAGGATGGGATATATATTTTTTCTAAAACAAAGATGTCCCCAAATGGGAAAGAGTTAGGGAATCATTGTCAGAGTATATAAACCAGTTCACTCTAGGTGTCTGGGAGGAACTGGGGGAGCCTGTGACTTTCTGTCTTGGGAATAAACCTGTTTTAAGGTTCAGGCTAGCTTCAGAACATAACTATTCGAATTAACATCGTTGCAGAGGATGAATTTTGGTGATTGGTTGCTGAATAAGAAGCTTATCCTCTTGAGAGAAAAAGCATATTGCTGCTGACAAACTCTCAGAATGTTGGAAGGACTTTGCAAAATCTCAGGCTTCGACATTCCACTAGTTTGTTTCCCCCAGAGGCAGAACCATGGCAGCAATGGGAAAATGAAGTTTCATAGATTTCATAGAATTTACAGTGCAGAAGGAGGCCATTCGGCCCATCGAGTCTGTACCGGCTCTTGGAAAGGGCACCCTACCCAAGCCCACACCCCCACCCTATCCCCATAACCCAGTAACCCCACCCAACACTAAGGGCAATTTTGGATACTAAGGGCAATTTAGCATGGCCAATCCACCTAACCTGAAAATCTTTGGACTGTGGGAGGAAACCCACACACACAGGGAGAACGTGCAGACTCCGCACAGACAGTGACCCAAGCCGGGAACCTGGGACCCTGGAGCTGTGAAGCAATTGTGCTAACCACTATGCTACCTTGCTGCCCGTTGAGACGTGGACACTGGTTACTTTGGTACCCCAAAAGAAGATATGGCTTTGCGACTATCAACAAAAAGTAATATCAGGAGTAAAGTATTTTCTGATGCCAATTTGGATGTCTTGGACACCGTAAAGGGAGTGACCCTTTTATTGTAGTATTTGGATAAATTTTACAAAAAAGGATGATTAGCCCACGGAAGAACATATTATGGACTTTGATAAGTGGTATAGGAGACTGAAAATGTTTAACCTTCAAATCCCAAAGTCTGTATTAGTATTCAAGTTACTTGATAGTGCACTAATTTCTTATGTCAAAGGGCAGCACGGTGGCGCAGTGGTTAGCACTGCTGTCTCACAGCACCAAAATCACAGGTTCGATCCCAGCTCTGGGTCACTGGTCGTATGGAGTTTGCACATTCTTCCCGTGTTAGCGTGGGTTTCACCCCCACAACCGAAAGATGTGCAGGTTAGGTGGATTGGACACACTAAATATAAAGAAAAAAAAATAAAATTCTTATGTCAATAGATTTTTTATATTGATGGGGGTTCAATTGCATGGGAAAGATTCTTTCCTAGACCAAATGGCTCTTGCCCTAAAAACACGAGGGAAAACTGTCATTTCCAGATACTTTCCTATCAAATAAAGGCAACTCTGCGATAAAGCAATGGACGGACTTCCGGGTGCGGCAATGCGGAGCTGAGCCGCACGATTCGGCAGCTCCCGCTACCACGGACCTTCGGGCTCGCTAGAAGAGCCCCAACGGGATTTTTTTTTTTTTTTAAACTAACCCGCGGAAGGTAAGAGGGAGGCCCCCCTCCAACTTGCATGAAACGGACTCGAAGCGCAACGGCCACAAAAGTGGCATTGAAGCAACAGGAAAAACAGGGGAAAAAAGAAAAAATGTCAGCGGCCAGAGACAAAGGTGAGCTGCAGGAGCTGGAGCAGCGGGAAGGACCGGGGAATAAAGAAAGGCAGCGGCCAGAGACAAAGTGGAGATGCAGAAGTTTATTAGGCACTGCTTCGAGGAGCATCGCGAGGAGATGCGTAAGGAAATGCTGGCGCCTATGCTTTCGGCAATAGAAGGACTAGGGATCACCCAGAAGGCCCACGAGGTTCAGATCCAGGAGGTACAAAAAAAGAGTTGGTCAGAACGAGGACGAGATCTCGAGCCTGGTGGCGAGAGTGGAGCAGAGCGAGGCGCTGCACAGGAGGTGGGCGGGAAGACTCGAAGACCTGGAGAACAGGTCGAGGAGAAAGAATCTGCAGATCCTGGGTCTCCCTGAAGGAGCGGAGGGGGCCGAAGCCGGGGCATACGCGAGCACGATGCTCGGGGCGATGATGGGCGCGGAGGCCCCTTCGTGGTCGCTGGAGCTGGACGGGGCACACCGGTGCTGGGTCACATACAAGGGCCAACACTACTACTTTGAAACGCCTGAAGAGGCGTGGATATTTATACAAACAGAAAAGTTGGACTGTAACTGAGGGTTTGTGAGGGTGGGGGGGATATTTGAGGATTGATGTGTGATGGTTGTTGTATATAGGGGGTCAATCACAATCACGCGCAGGAAATGTTACATGGGCTGGGGGAGAGAGACAAGGCCGCGACAGGAGCTGCGCCAGAGGGGGCGGAACGGGCTTTGGAAAGTGCGTGGTTTGGTTTTTCCCGCGCGCGGGAAGAAAGGTGGGAGGGGGAGCTCCCACACGGGGAGGTCAAAGGGATAGCGGGGGTAGCCGGGGTCAGCAGGTGTCAACTGACTTCCGGGAGTGACATGGGGGAGCAAAAAAGCTAGATAGGGGTCTAGCGGAGGGGAGGGAAAGGGGGTGTTGCTGCTGCACTGGCCGAAAGGGAATGGGATACAGAAGAGGTGGTCGGGACGGGGGTCCCCCGGCTGGGGGACTGGAGGGTGAGGGAGACGCGGACACGGGACTGGCCCAGAAAAAGAGATGGCTAGTCGGCAGGGGGGGGTGAGAGCCCCTCCAATCCGGCTGATAACGTGGAACGTGAGGGGGCTGAATGGGCCGGTGAAGAGGGCCCGAGTGTTTGCGCACTTAAAGGGACTGAAGGCGGACGTGGTCATGCTCCAAGAGACTCACCTGAAGGTGGCAGACCAGGTCAGGTTAAGAAAGGGATGGGTAGGACAGGTATTCCACTCGGGACTGGACGCGAAGAATAGAGGGGTGGCAATATTAATGGGAAAGCGGGTGTCATTTGAGGCCACGACTATTGAGGTGGACAATGGAGGGCGATATGTAATGGTGAGCGGTAGGCTGCAGGGGACGTGGGTGGTGTTGGTAAACGTGTACGCCCCAAACTGGGATGATGCAGGATTCATGAAGCGCATGTTGGGGCGCATTCCGGACCTGGAGAAAGGAGGCCTGATAATGGGAGGGGACTTCAATACAGTGTTGGACCCAGCACTGGACCGCTCCAAATCAAGGACTGGAAAGAGGCCGGCGGCGGCCAAGGTACTTAGGGGGTTTATGGATCAGATTGGGGGGGGGGGGGGGGGGGGGGGAGATTTTCTTTCTTTTCCCATGTACACAAAGCCTACTCCCGGATAGATTTTTTTGTTCTGGGCAGGGCGCTCATCCAGAGGGTGGAGGGGACGGAGTATTCGGCCATAGCCGTTTCGGACCATGCCCCGCACTGGGCGGAACTGGAGCTGGGAGAGGAGAGGGACCAACGCCCGCTGTGGCGGCTGGATGTGGGACTGCTGGCGGATGAGGGGGTGTGTGGGAAGGTGAGGGGGTGTATCGAAAGGTACCTGGAGGCCAACGACAACGGGGACGTGCGGGTGGGGGTGGTATGGGAGGCGTTGAAGGCAGTGGTCAGGGGAGAGCTCATCTCCATTAGGGCTCACAGGGAGAAGACAGAGGGCATGGAAAGGGAGAGGTTAGTGGGGGAGATTTTGAGAGTGGACAGGAGATACGCAGAGGCCCCGGAGGAAAGATTACTTGGGGAAAGACGACGGCTCCAGACGGAGTTTGACCTGTTGACCATAGGGAAGGCGGAGACACAGTGGAGGAAAGCGCAGGGGGCGACCTATGAGTATGGGGAAAATGCTAGTCGGATGCTGGCACACCAGCTCCGTAAAAGGATGGCAGCGAGGGAAATAGATGGAGTCAAAGATGGAAGGGGAGCCACGGTTCAGAGTGCGACGAAAATAAACGAGGTATTTAAGGCCTTCTAAGAAGAGCTGTACAGATCCCAGCCCCCAGCGGGGGAAGAGGGTATGAGACGAATCCTAGACCAGCTGAGATTCCCGAGAGTGAAGGAGCAAGAAGTGGCTGGTCTGGGGGCACCAATTGGGTTGGAGGAGCAGAGCAAGGGTTTGGGGAGCATGCAGGCGGGGAAGGCCCCGGGGCCAGACGGGTTCCCGGTGGAGTTCTACAGGAAGTACGTAGACCTGATGGCCCCGCTATTAGTGAGGACCTTTAACGAGGCACGAGAGGAGGGGACCCTACCTCCGACAATGTCGGAAGCGACAATTTCGTTGATCCTAAAGCGGGACAAGGACCCACTGCGATGTGGATCGTACAGGCAGATCTCGCTCCTTAATGTGGATGCAAAGTTGCTGGCAAAAGTGCTGGCCACGAGGATCGAGGACTGTGTCCCGGGGGTGATTAATGAGGACCAGACAGGATTTGTAAAGGGTAGGCAGCTAAACACCAATGTGCGGCGGCTCTTAAACGTGATAATGATGCCATCGGTGGAGGGAGAAGCGGAGATAGTGGCAGCTATGGACGTGGAGAAGGCCTTTGACCGAGTAGAGTGGGAATATCTCTGGGAGGTGCTGCGTCGGTTTGGGTTCGGGGGAGGGTTTATCAGTTGGGTTAAGCTCCTTTACAGAGCCCCGGTGGCGAGTGTAGTGACGAACCGGCGTAGGTCGGAGTACTTTCGGCTGTACCGAGGGACGACGCAGGGGTGCTGTTGTTCGCATTGGCGATCGAACCATTGGCCATGTCATTGAGGGAGTCTAACAAATGGAGGAGGGTGGTCCGAGGGGGAGAAGAGCATCGGGTGTCGCTATATGCGGATGACCTGTTGCTGTACGTGGCGGATCCAATGGAGGGGATGGTGGAGGTCATGCAGACTCTAAGGGAGTTTGGGGAGTTTTCGGGCTATAAGCTCAATGTAGGGAAGAGTGGGTTCTTTGTATTACAGGCGGGGGACCAAGAAAGAGGGATAGGGGACCTACCGCTGAGGAGGGCGGAGGGGAGCTTTCGGTATCTGGGGATCCAGATAGCCAGGAGCTGGGGGGCCCTACATAAACTGAATCTGACGAGGTTGGTGGAGCAAATGGAGGAGGATTTCAAAAGATGGGACATGCTACCGCTCTCGCTGGCGGGTAGAGTGCAATCGGTCAAAATGGTGGTCCTTCCGAGGTTTTTGTTTGTGTTTCAGTGCCTTCCCATCGTGATCACGAAGGCCTTTTTTAAGAGAGTAGGCAGGAGTATTATGGGGTTTGTGTGGGCGAATAAGACCCCGAGGGTAAGGAGAGGGTTCCTGGAACGCAGCAGGGATCGAGGAGGGTTGGCGCTGCCAAACCTGGGGAGCTACTACTGGGCAGCAAATGTGTCGATGATCCGCAAGTGGGTTATGGAGGGAGAGGGGGCGGCATGGAAGAGGATGGAGATGGCGTCCTGCAAAGGAACGAGTCTGGGGGCGATGGTGACGGCACCGCTGCCGCTCTCGCCGACAAAGTATACCACGAGCCTGGTGGTGGTGGCAGCGCTAAGGATCTGGGGCCAGTGGAGACGGCACAGGGGTGCAATGGGAGCATCGGTGTGGTCCCCAATCAGGGGTAACCATCGGTTTACCCCGGGGAAGATGGACGGGGGGTTCCAGAGCTGGCATCGGGCGGGGATCAGAAGAATGGGGGACCTGTTCATTGACGGAACGTTTGCGAGCCTAGGGGCACTGGAGGAGAAGTTTGAGTTACCCCCGGGAAATGCCTTTAGATATATGCAGGTAAGGCGACAGGTGAGGGAATTGTCGTTGCTCCCGGCACAAGAAATTCAAGACAGGGTGATCTCGGGCGCATGGGTTGAGGAGGGTAAGGTGTCGGAAATACACCAGGAGATGAAAGAAGAAGGGGAAGCGCTGGTAGAAGAGTTGAAGGGTAAATGGGAGGAGGAGCTGGGGGAGGAGATCGAGGAAGATCTGTGGGCGGATGCCCTAGGTAGGGTTAATTCCTCCTCGTGTGCCAGGCTCAGCCTGATGCAATTTAAGGTGGTTCACAGAGCTCACCTGACGGGGGCGAGGTTGAGCAGGTTCTTTGGGGTAGAGGACAGATGTGGAAGGTGCTCAGGGAGCCCGGCGAACCATGTCCATATGTTTTGGTCATGCCCGGCACTGGAGGGGTTCTGGAGAGGAGTGGCGGGAGCAATATCTCAGGTGGTGAAAGTCCGGGTCAAGCCAAGCTGGGGGCTAGCAATATTCGGAGTAGTGGACGAACCGGGAGTGCAGGAGGCGAAAAAGGCCGGCATTCTGGCCTTTGCGTCCCTAGTAGCCCGGCGAAGGATCTTGCTAATGTGGAAGGAGGTGAAGCCCCCCCAGCGTGGAGGCCTGGATAAACGATATGGCTGGGTTCATAAAGTTGGAGAGGATTAAGTTCGCCTTGAGAGGGTCTGCGCAGGGGTTCTACAGGCGGTGGCAACCACTCCTAGACTATCTCGCGGAGCGTTAGAGGAAGGTTGGTCAGCAGCAGCAACCTGGGGGGGGGGAAGAGGAGAAAGTCCCGGGGGGGGGGGGGGGGGGGATGAGCAAGAGATAACATGAAGAGTCGGGGAAACTGGCACGTACGGGAGAGAGCCAGTGTACAAAGCTATGTAAATATACTATTTTGCCATGTATATATCTTGCTCCGCGCGATTTCACGTTTCTTTTTTTTGTTACGGGGCGGGGGTTATTGTTTGTAAGGGAGAAAAAGTGTGTTAAAAACTTTAATAAATATATTTTTTTTTTAAAAAGCAAAGGACGGAGGATTCAATGTGCCCTAATTTTGAAATCAACAAAAAAATTAAACGCAGATTTCAGTACAAAGATGACGTTGTTGATAGGCGGTCTGAATATGGTCGTACATTTAGCGAATTTTTGGGTAGAAACAAAAGGTGGGTATGGAGCAGTGTTTCGTAGGCACTTCAACCCAAGAACTGGCTGGGGAATCGTTAATCGATGCGATTCCAAATATCATTATGCACTGAATTGCCCGCAATGAAAGAATTGTGTTTTTGAAATAACACATTGAAGAAATTATTCCAAGGCTGAACATGATGGTGGTAACTGCTCTGAAAGAATTGTGTTGGTCACTGGGACATTGAATCTGGTGAGGAATATTTGGATTACTGATTCATCTGACTGCGCAGTTTTAGTAGCAGTTACACTTCCAGTGTGTGGGATGGATTGACTTAACTGCTACATGGAATCACTGAAACAGATTCGCAGAAGGTAATAGTAATCTTTATTAGTGTCACAAGTAGGCATACATTCACACTGCAATGAAGTTACTGTGAAAAGCCCCTAGTCGCCGACTACTGTGCCTGTTCGGGTACACCAAGGAAGAATTTAGAATGTCCAATTCATCTAACAAGCACATCTTTTGGGACTTGTGGGAGGAAACCAGACGGCACATGGAGGAAACCCACGCACACGGGAGAATATACAGTTTCCGCACAGACAGTGCCCCAAGCCGGGAATCAAACACGGATTCTTGACTCTGTGAAGCAACAGTGCTAACCACTGTGCTACTGTGCCGCTTAGGAGTAGGGAATCTCTACCTACTTCACATTTGGGAATAACATGAAAACATCTGCCAGAAGAGTAGTTCTCCCTTGCAGGATAGTTCAGATCAATCTCCATCAGTACCAATGTGGTTGCTCCCAAAATACCTCTATTGTTGAGCAGATCTATGTTGAAAAAAAGCACAGATGAAGCTCGACATGGAGAATGACAAGAGTGACTGTGTTCGGGAAAACTGGATTTACGTTTTACTTGGGCAGGCCATTACTGCCTGGCATTAAGGAAGCAGATATTTCTCGAAGAGTACAAGCAGTCTTGTTAACGCCTGGAAATAAAAGTTTGGTGGACATGATGGTGATTATTTGGAATTTGCATAGATAATTTGCACATCCAGTGACATAAATATTTAGAGTCTACTGCGGGAAGTTGGATAGAAAGAATATGACAACCAAGTCACAGTTCGATGTGACATTTGTGTTAGATATCGAAGGACATGACTGTTGCCATCTGGGATGGTCACTTACAACCAGGAACAGAGAAGCTCGCAAAGCATAGCGGGTAAAATGGACAATGCAAGATTCAGGCAGGCTCAGGGCCTGAAATGTATATTTGCAAGTGAGGAATCCAGACGGTATCGAAACCCCGCCCAATTAGCATTTTGATGGACCGATTAGCATTTGGTGGCCCATCTCCACCAAGACAAAGGACTTGAGCGAACGGTACAGTCCCAGACATTTCGGCGCCACTCCCTGTACTAGGGAAGTGTAAACAACAGGGGTCGTGACCGCTTGGGACACGCCCAGCCATCCAGGCACCCGCCCATTTATTGGTTTGAATCGAACGCAATGATCAGGAATCGCCCAATTAGTGGGGTCCAAACTGAAGGACCGCCCAAAAGAGCGCGAAAACCCCCAAGCATAAGAAGAGAGTCCACCATGTGTTTGTCCTCTTTTGGACCTGGCGCACCGGCACCGACCATCTCCAATCGCAGCACCACCAGAAGCATGTCCAAGTTCAACGTCCATCACCAGACGGATGAGCCTAGCTGAGCAGCAGTTACTTCTACAGACTCGATAGATCCAGAATCAAACAACGGCCACTGTTCCTCTGCCCTAAGCCGGGTGCCTGAAGTTAAGTACATGTTGTCTTAGTCGATAGGTGTAGTTAACTAGTAGTGACTAATGGTGTGTGTAAATAAAGTACCCTTGACCTTGAATTAACTAACTGGTGTTTGGCTCTTTGATGGATAGCCGGTTGAACCTTGCGGTGGTATCATTTGATACCTGGCGACTCTGAGCATTAGAATATAGATATCAAAAGAAAGATGGGCAACCTCACTGATTGCCATAGTTACAGCAGAGCCACAGAAAAGGAAACAGTTATTGGCCACATCTGACAGGACTCAACCCAGAAGTGACCGTGTCACTCCAAGAGAAGTCACAAAAGCGTTTGAATTAGAAATCCAAATTGGCAAAGTAAAAGAAACCACAAGCGAAACCAGTATCGATCAAACCTCCAAAATTCGGAAGTGTGTAATTTGCATGCGTACTAACAAAGGGATACAAGGTAAACTTGATAGATTTTGTTGCGTGAAACTTTCGGGAGTTTCGTAAACCAGAAAATTGTTTGAGCTGTACCAGTGCTTGCACCACCGCTTTATTCCCCCTTGTTCCAAATTTCCGGTAGAGATAGAAATAATTGTAGGGATAGCCATGAAGGCAATGGAATGCCTTATGCATCCACAAGAGCCCGAGGTTGTAGGATGGCCCCTACGGTCGGAATTTTGCACGAATGGGGAAAAAGGTCCTGGCAGCATAGGACATACTTGGTGGGACAGCCTGACCGAGATCCACAAGAAAAGTTTGAGTAAGGTTCGTAAGCCGATGGCAATCGTGTCCTGCTTGGCAGGATTGCGAGGCACAGAGGAGGTCGTGAGGATGCGTCGTAGACAGCTTGAGGAGGAGGGGGGAAACATTAGTGAAAGTGAGAGATGAAATGTGCAACTCCGGGAGCAGCTAGCAGCGAAGGACAAGGAGATGGATGATGTCAAGTGGGTACACCAATATTGTCTCGCCCACCTCAGCAGCTTCCAGATTCAATACGATAACGCCTACCAGGACATGCGGTACTGGTAAGAGAGGAAACAGAGCACCAGGTAGAACAGTTGAGGAAACAATGTTAGGATTTGAAGGCAGCCCTCCGAGCACTCCACAGTACCACCACGGAACAGAGGCAGAGTTCGGTGGATCATGCCAAGTGCAGGCAGCAAATTGCAAGATTGCAATCACTGCTATCCGTTCAGAATGGGTTCAGAGATACCTTTGGCCCACAGCTAGATCAGGAAGATGGCCCCGATTGGCAGGAACTTAGTGAAATGGCCCAACTGTACGTGAACGGGACAGAAAATCAGAACAGAGCCCCCCAGGCCCCGAAAAGGAAAGCACCCGCACCACCGACTGCACAGGCAGCACCCAACCCAATGAACCCCATCACTACGCAGTGCAGGGTCACCACGGAAGACCAACCCGATTTTGTGTACATCACCCCATTAACCATCACCCAGTTAAGAGATGCCCGCGATAAAATTGAGACTTTCCACCCCACATCAGACCCATACCACTTTTTCAAACTAGTTAAGCAACAGACCCTCATGTACGGTTTGGATGAGCAGGAAGAGGTAAAGCTCATAGTGATGTGCCTAGACCCATTGGTTAGTTCAGCCCTTCCCGACCCACAAAATGTAGGGGGAGGTAGCCTCCAAGACATGAAAACAGCCATTTTAGATGCCATTGGCTACAATAGAGATCATCCGGTAGAAGGACTCAACCGGTGCAGGCATAAAACGGGAGAGCATCCAACAGCGTTTGCTGGGCGCCTCTGGATCCACTTTACCACTGGATTTGATGAGTTAGCCCGTGCCCGTTTATCAGCAGACGATACGGCCAAATGGACCCGTACTCTAGTATCCCATGCCACAGAGGCAGGACAGAAGGCGTGTGCCAGTTACGACCCGGCACACAATGAAGTGTGGGTACTGAAGCGCTTATCGAGAGCTTGGGAACAGTCCCTACACAGGAAGACAGAGCAGGAAAGAATAGACGCCACAATGAATCCAGTAAGGCCACACCAAGATCCCGCATGGGTAAATGAAGGCAGAAGAATCGCGCAGCACCCCAAAACAGAGGAATGTTATAATTGCGGACAGGAAGGACATTACGCAAGAGAGTCAAGCCTCCCTGAAGCAGCAACGGAATCAGCACACAAATGCCCCCTCTAGAAACAATGCCAGACCCATCCACAGTGTTAGCGCTCGAGCTGATATTTGGCCATAAACCTATTGACGGTGTTCGGGCTCCCCAACTTGGGTCTGCGATACCCTTTGGGATAAGTCCGGAAGACCGGTAGTTGCAGGCACAGTCCGGGGACACCCAGTAGAGTTCCTTTGGGACACAGGAGGGTCCCGAACCACGTTAAACTCCTCCGCAATGTACCAGAGAGATATATGGCCCACTACGGACACCATTACCCTTAGTGGCTTTACAGGTCACCTCCAGCAGGGACACGTCACAGCCCCTGTGGATGTATAGATTGGCAATATTAAAACAAAACACTCGGCTGTTTTAGTAGATTTACCCCAAGCAGCAGAACACATCCTGGGCACAGATTTAATGAGCGCACACAACCTTTCGTTCGACCCCGTTAATAGATGTGTATGGAAAATGGCTAGGGCAGCACTTGCCCCTGCCACGCTCACAGTAGGAGACTATGCACACAGGATTAGCTCAGTAGGAGAGTACTGGTTTGATCCACAAACCATTACCACAGACAAAACGGTTAGCGAAGTCTTGAAAAGACATAAAGCATTGTTTGCCCAGCACAAGCATGACTGCGGCAAAATCCCAGGAGTGGTTATCATTACAGGTCCCGATCCTAAACCCAGAAACAATACGGCTTTCCCCAGCAAGCCGAGGGAGAGATAGCTAAGGTAATCCAAAGTTTATTGAACCAAGGGGTGATTCGACCCGTAGCATCGACGAACAATGCCCCGATTTGGCCAGTAAGCAAACCAGATGGTTCATGGCGACTGACCATCGATTATAGGGAATTGAACAAAGTGACTCCACTAGCAGCCCCCACCGTTGCCACGAGTCCCGAGACGATGTTAAAACAGGGACTCCAGTCAAAACTTTTCGCGGTATTGGACATCAGCAATGGCTTTTGGCCCATCCCACTGGACAGAGCATGCTAGTACAAATTTGCGTTCACTTTCCAGGGACAGCAGTACACGTGGACATGCCTTCCACAACTCCCCCTCCATTTTTCACAGGCAATTGGCGAACAGCTTATCAAAATTTTCCCGCCCTGAATGCCTTGTTCTGTATGTGGACGACTTGCTCCTACAGACTGACACCAAGGAAGAGCACATTTAACTTCTTTCGGAATTATTACGACTACTCACAAAAATTGGATGCAAAATTAACCCCAAGAAAGCCCAAATCCTCCATGAAAAAGTCACATATTTAGGTACGGTCATCGTGCATGTTAAGTGTGAAATAGAATATAAACGTATAGACTCGATTGTAAAATTGCCCTTGCCTTAAAACGTTACAGCACTCCGGTCATTTTTAGGACTAGTCGGTTACTGCAGGAACTATATAGACGGTTTCGCCACAAAAGCAGCCCAACCTTCAGAGTTCCTTAAGAAACAGGCCCCATGGAAATGGCTTCCAAAGCACACGGATGCCCTGAGCACAGCCCCCACTTTGCAAGCACCAGATCCACACTCCCCATATGCGATAGAGGTAGTGACCACCGACCGAACCCTTTCGGCTGTACTCCTGCAGGAAAGGCACGATGGTTTAGGACCCCTAGCCTATGCCTCACGAGTTTTAGATCCAGTAGAGCAGGGATTTTCAGCCTGCGAAAGGCACCTGCTAGCAGTTTTCTGGGCGGTACAGTACTTCTTGTACATAACCGGACTCAACCCCGAAACCATTTTGACCGAGCACAGCCCAACACAGCTTTTATTAGACGGCAGACTAAAAGACGGCACAGTAAGCCAAATTCGAGCAGCGCACGTTTCTGGCCGACAATTTGCACTATGCAAGAACCCCACATGAGTGCGAGATCATAGTCCCCAAGCACAGCACAGGGCCCTTTGTTCCCAAGTCGGTACCGAAAAAGACAGGCATCCGACGACAGACGACCCAGCCCACAGACAAAGCTTTGAGAATTAATGTAGATGGCTCCTCCACAGTCCTTAATGGAAAAAGAATCACAGGATGTGGGATTTATGTAGAGGATGCGCAGGGACGCGCTTTAGAAGAGATCGCTTTAAAGTTGCCTGGACACTTAGGTTCGCAGGCAGCCGAGTTGGCAGCCATCGCTTATATTGTCCAGCACCCCGATTCATTCCCGACCCCAGCAGACATATATTCAGACAGTTTGTACGTCTGACAGAATTCCTACCCCTGTGGGAATCTAGAGGATTTATTTCTGCCGACGGGAAACCTCTACCCTCAACGCCATAACTCAAACACATCCTCCAGACAGCGAAAGGTAGAAAATATGGCACAGTTAAAGTTAGAAGTCACCATCATTCCTCCCCACCCGGTAATGTGAAAGCTGATGCCCTAGCGAAGGCAGGCTCACGACATGGCTACTTTTGGCAACCCCCCCCCGAGAGTGCCCCAGTACACGCAGTTCAGGTCTCACAGACCAACATTCAAGACTTCGCCCAAGCACAGAAGGAAGACGAGACATTAAAAGAAACTTCCCAGCTCCCTACGAAAAGTTTAAGAATTCTTTAAAGATCCATGAGGGAATCGTTTTAAAAGATGGCATTTATGTAGTCCCCACCCAGGACAGGAACAAGATCATTTGTAAATTCCATGATGGACATGGACACCAAAGGATAGAATTCACCCTTGCCCACCTCAGACCCCTCTGCTGGTGGGCTGTTTTAAAAACCGACGTATCTCATTACGTTGAGAACTGCTTGATTTGTGCACAGAACAACCCGGACAGATATGCGAAAAAAGCCCAGCTACGACACACCCGCCCTGTAAATGGCCCATGGACAAACTTGCAGTTAGACTATATTGGTCCCCTCCGCCCCTGCAGAAATGGATACAAATATGTGTTGGTTGTCATCGACACATTTACGAAATGGGTCGAAGCTTTCTCCTCGAGAACAAATACGGCAAAGATCCTAACCGAGCAAATTTTCACCAGATGGGGACTCCCCTGTAGTATTGAGTCGGACCAAGGTTCGCACTTCACAGGCAGAGTCATGAAAAATGTGATGACAATTTTTGGGATAAAGCAGAAGTTTCACATTGCCTATCACCCGCAGTCCAGCGGCATTGTGGAACGCATGAATCGGACACTAAAGGCCACACTTAGAAAAATGGTGCAGCAGCACAACACGACATGGGACATAGTGCTCCCATTCGCAATGATGTTTATTAGAAACAGGGTGGCGAGTTCGACAAGTTTCACTCCCCATACCCTCATGACTGGACGACCCATGAAGGGTACCGAGTATTTGTTTGGACTTGATTTGGCCAGCCCCGTAGTCACCACCCTGACCCATGAGAAAGCAGTCCAGAACATGTTGGAGAATATTAAAGCAGCACAGCTCGCTGCAGCTGTTCGACTAGGCGCTAAACGAAAGCAGAGTACGGCCTGCTTTGATAAGACAGTACACCCGACAGACTTTACAGTCGGACATCAAGTCATGATCTCCTTATACAATCCCAGCTCATTCCTCTCCCCTAACTTTGCAGAACCCTATTCAATCACTGACAAGGTAAGCCTCTCAGTTTATAAAATCACATATCCTAATTGAAAGTAAGGATGGTTCCATGTAAACCATCTTAAGGTTTATGGAATGCAGTGCAGCCACTCCCACCACCTTTCATTGGCAATGGCAGACAACGGAGACCCGCCCACTGACAACCCAATCCCCCCTCCCACAGCAGCAGCACGTCCACAGCCACGACCTTGACCCCGCCCCGAGGATCAAATTTCACCCTAACGCTAGATTCGGCTGCTAGCGACAGCGACAGCACACCTGACGCCCCTGAGAGACCCGAACACTGGACACACATACCAGGCCCCAGTCACTACAGCCCTAGAGACACCGACCATGATATGTTCAGCCCCTTGAGACAATTTATTTGCCGCTATCAGAACCTGACCCACCACCCGACGATAGCGACACTCCCCTTGCCCCTACCGCCCTACAGAATTCGAAGGACTGGCACCGCGATAATTCCTGTCGCCTGACACGGAATGACGAAATGGACCCTACATTGGCACACGCCGTATTGGCACTAAAACTCCAGGCACGAGTTTGGCACCCGGGAGATGGTGATGACTCAGAGTCTGACTCGCACCATGGTAACCCCTTTGAGACCCTTTTTGGAATGGAACCTTGAGGTGACCCGATGATGAGAGAAAGGAACCAATTGAGATTTACGGTGTCCTATTCTCTGATGGAACCTGCCCGCTTTTCTTCTTTAGCTTGTTTTTAAATGTTGTACGTTCTCTCTTGTACGATTTTGCGTGTCAGCCTCACGAATAATTTCTTGATACAGTAATGACTACTCTTCTGACACCACATGGCAGTTAAAGAGCAAGTTTGTTGGAGCTCATATATCCCCAAATACTTACCGCTCTTGGAAGGTCACTCAGGCAGTGGAGTAACGGCACTGGCCCCCGCCCTGCCTGAGGACCCACTATACATTTGGTCAGCCAAGCTCGGGTAGTGGAGCAACGGCACTGATCACTGCCCTACCCGGGGATTCCACCCATTCTTGCCCTGCCGCGGATCATATTCGCACCCCATTCGGAGAATTGTTTTTGAAACTCTTTTGCTGTTCTTTTTCACATCTGTGGTTTAAAGAAGGCACTTTTGCCACAACTTTTGCCCCTTTCCAGCAACCCTTTGGTTGCTATTCCCCCACCTGCTATTTACATGTTCGAATCACTTTGTTGAAAAACGAGTTTGCAGAGGACGGATAAATTGTCCGCCCACCCAGCCCATCAAACACAGGCTGCGAATGTGACAGCACTTTTTCCGGATGTCTTGTCTCCAAAATGGTTGTTTAAATTAAAAAATGAGTGAGTCACATATGGTGACGATTCTAAACAGGAAATTGACAATAAGGAGAAACAGACAAACGAGTTATTAAACAAGATAATAACAGATATTATGCTTGTACCCCTAGGAAGATACGAAGGTACCTGAAGACAGAGAAAAGCATGGACAAGATGAAGACAAACCTGATGATCTGCATCATGATCATCGCTGGAACAATACAGTTGCGCGCGTTACCCACCTCTACCTCCCGCACAACACAGGCCCAGAACACGACTACCCAACAACACGACTACCCAACAACACACCCCCAGCCCGGACACTACACTACACATAGACACAGCCACTGATACCCCCACATGGTGAGAATCTCATTAAATAATACTCCCCGTCATACACAGTAGATGCTTTGCTGGTGATAGCTATATTGTGCAGTGTCATCCAGACAATCAGACTTCGGAAACGGAGAAGGAGAGCCTCCCACCCTCCAGTATACACACTTAGAGCCCCTTTCCTCGGACTCCAGCAAACCCCACACTATTTCTGAACCCTTCCCCCCTAACAAATTCCGCGGTCGTAGGAATTCGGTGGCAAGTAGGAATGTGATGCTGCTATTGGTTATTTGTATTGTAAGATAGTTCTTTGATTGTTAAATAGCAGCATGAGTGTAGTCTAGTTAGAGACAGTTGGAGGTCCCTTTTTTGTGTAAGGAGAATGACATATAGGTTTGAATGTTAAATGCCCCCTTAGGAATTTTAGAATATGTGTTGTGTCAGGGAAATTTTGCGTTGAGGATCAAGAGCACGGAGTGTAGCCATCTGGGATGGCCACTTACAACCAGGAACAGAAAAGCTCACAAAGCATAGCGGGTAAAATGGACAATGCGAGATTCAGGCATGCTCAGAGCCTGAAATGTATATTTGAGAGTGAGGAATCCAAACGGTATCGAAACCCCGCCCAATTAGCATTTTGATGGACCGATTAGCATTTGGTGGCCCATCTCCACCAAGACAAAGGACTTGAGCGACCGGTACAGTCCCAGACATTTCGGCGCCACTCCCTGTACTAGGGAAGCCTAAACAACAGGGTCAGTGACCGCTTGGGACACGCCCAGCCATCCAGGCACCCGCCCATTTATTGGTTCGAATCGAACGCAATGATCAGGAATCGCCCAATTAGTGGGGTCCAAACTGAAGGACCGCCCAAAAGAGCGCGAAAACCCCGAAGCATAAGAAGAGAGTCCACCATATGTTCGTCCTCTTTTGGACCTGCGCCCCGGCACCGACCATCTCCAATCGCAGCACCACCAGAAGCAAGTCCAAGTTCAACGCTCGCTACCAGATGGATGAGCCCAGCTGAGCAGCAGTTACTTCTACAGACCCGATAGATCCAGAATCGAACAATGGCCACTGTTCCTCTGACCTTAGCCGGTTGCCTGAAGTTAAGTACATGTTGTCTTAGTCGATAGGTGTAGTTAACTAGTAGTGACTAATGGTGTGTGTAAATAAAGTACCCTTGATCTTGAACTAACTAACTGGTGTTTGGCTCTTCGATCGATAGCCGGTTGAACCTTGTGGTGGTATCATTTGATACCTTGCGTCTCTGAGCATTAGAATATAGATATCAAAAAAAAGGAGGGCAACCTCACTGATTGCCATAGTTACAGCAGAGCCACAGAAAAGGCAACAATGACCACATCCTGTTGTGAGTTTGCCACTGGCCAGAGAATTTAATGATGTGGTGGTAATGGACTTGAACATATGGAATAAGGATCATTGTGTTTCTTTTGCTACACTTTATGGCAACTAGATTTGGCCTACCTACAGTACTACGTTGCAAGAACAAACGGACCATTGTTGATAATGTCACGGAGAAGTGCGTTGGTACCAGTTTAGGAAGACAAATGAAATTCCTGACAGATAATGGATGGCAAGGGCAGCACAGTGGTTAGCACTGCTGCCTCACAGCGCTGAGGACCCGGTTTCAATCACAGCCCCAGGTCTCAACCCACAACCCAAAGGTGCGTAGGGTAAGTGGATTGGCTACGCTAAATTGCCTCTTAATTAAAAAAACACTGAATTGGGTATTCTAAATTTATTTTTTTTAAAGATAATGGATGGAAATTGTGAATTAAGGAATTTTGGGATGGGCTAAAATTTGAATCTCAGTTATGCATACTTAGATTGAGAGCCTGTTCAGCAATGTTTTATACGAGAGGAATCAAACAGTGATGACGACATGTCACATAAGGTACCGACTAAACAACCAGATTGCAAGTTGAAAACGGTGTAGGCGTGGGTAGTACATGCACAGAATTCTTTACAAATGGTTTGGGCACGGGTATAGTCAGTGTACAGAAGAAATCAAAATTTGCCTTCAGTGCTGTCAGATGCTCCCCAAGCTCTTGAAGGAATTACCATTACCTCTGTTTTCTCTGCCCACTTGAATGCCTTCCCTGCAAGCAGGAAGGTTTTCATCAAGACGGAGGTTTCCGAAAGAATTAGGAGAGCACTGCAACACTGCATAAGACCATCTGAGGTAGAATTTAGTTCTGGTGATTTGGTTTATTATAAGAGAGACAGGCAAATGGAATGGAAAGAAAGGCCCAAGGAATGCTCTACAATGTGAACGGAAAACTGTGATTGTTCAACTTGAGAATCATACAATAAAAGTGCATTCTTCGCAGGTCATCAAAATAATTATGAATTTACGAATACTAATAATGTAATGGAAGGCGACTAAGCACCATGTGCATTACAGTCATATTTTGTGGGGCAACGCCGGAAGGACATGATCTAATGGACGAGGAATTAGATAGCAGTGGAATATTGGATTGTGATAAAGAGGAAGAGGCGGATCTGTCCAGAGGTCAGCTGCCCAAAGTTGGTTCCGGGTATTGTATTGTCCAGCAGGATCTGATAATTGGAGAGATGAAATAAAAGTGAGATGGGCAGGAAATCTCCTGGAAAGTACAAGAATTGGCTGAATGTCCAGCTTGATGGACCAGCAGTGAAGGCCACAGACTGGGAAAATGATGAATGAGAATGGAAAATAGGAAATCATAGACCAAGTTGCATGGGTCAGGTGAGGATTCCGGACTGAGGAAATATTAACGTACAGTGGATAGGACCTTTGGCGGGGTAAGCAAGGGATCTGACAGTAGGTTCCTAGAAAGATTTAAACTGACAAAAATAGAGATCACAGCCTGACTAGACGTCATAGTGGAGTGGAAACTGCTGAATCATTATGACAAAGGAGCAGAGGCAGGAGTCCCCACGACCAGAGTTTTTGCAACGGCAGGCAAGTTCAGAAGTAGTTGGACAATTGGAAGAGTTGAGAGTTTCGAACGAGAGCTGGTTTAAACAACTTATTTAGTATTATGGGTATTAGAAATATGACATCTGTTTCAGCTCAATTCATGTCTCTTTACTTGTGTGCTAAGGGTTAGAACTTTAGCTTTGTGTTAAACAAAGGTGTCTGCATGCCTATAGGTTTTAGTTTCACTTTAAACGGCCTGCATTGTAATTACGGGTTTACAATGTAAAAGCAATTACAGGATTTTAAAAACTAAGCTATTGCTTAGCAACGAGACCCACACTGAAAAGCATATGCATTTGGGTTTAGATGCAACCAGGTTACCCAATAGGCAAGATGTTTCCACAGAAACTACCAGTACAGGCAGAACAAACAGAAACTGCCAGTACAGGCAGAACAATACAGTGATGCAGAAAACAAGTCCCAGATGCCAGATGGGACAGTCAGAAATTGAATGAGTGTCCCAGGAAATTAAAGGAATAAAGAACAGAAATCTGGTAAAAGAGTTCTTTGAAGTGAAGTCAGGAGCATAGGAAGAGGCTCCCAGTTAGTTAAAGATAGAGCTGCGAGATTGCAAACCTGGTGAAGTCGGCTGGCGAGAAACCAGGCATCTGAATCCTCAGGTTGGCGGCACCTTAACACAATCTGGGAAGCAGTGATATTCTTGTGGCGTGGTTAGGTACCCAAGAGATTGCATTGAAGCTTGATGCATGTGACAATCCAAGGCAGGGGGATACTGAAAAGATTACATGGGGACATAGGTTTAAGGTGCGAAGGGCAAAGTTTAGAGATGTGCGAGAGAAGTTTTTTTTACAGAGGGTAGTAGGTACCAGGAACTCGCTGCTTGAGGTTATGATAGAAGCAGGTACAATAGTGGCATTTAAGGGGCGTTTTGACAAATACAACAGGATGGGAAAGGAGGGATACGGACCCCGGAAATGTAGACGGTTTTAGGTTAGACGGGCAGCATGGCCGGTGCAGGCTTGGAGGGCCAAAGGGCCTGTTCCTGTGCTGTATTTCTCTTTGTTCTTTGATGTTGATCATTGGTGAGGGCATCTTAGAGAGAGATTTGTGTGGAGGAAGACTTCAAAGTATGTTCTTCGAGAGTGGAGTTTGGAAACCCTCGTGGGAAATCCAGAGTTTCAGTGAAACACACGTCTGGGCGAGTTAATGAGAAATCCACAGAAGTTGTATTGAGTGGTGTGCCAATTGCTTTCAGGGTGTGGCGCGTCTGACCACATTTCGTCATTGGCTTATACAAACTGTGTACTTACAATATTAGAGTATAAGATAATAACTGGTATTATCCTTACAAATCTGCATATATCTGTAATAGAGAAAGTTGGAGTGAAGGAGTATTATATTATAGTTAATACTGTTTAATGTTTTTTATTTTGTCAGCAGTCCTGCAACAGTCCACATCCCATACTGGACTCCCCCCGCACAGGTGCCGGAATGGGGCTTTTCACAGTAACTTCGTTGAAGCCTGCTTGTGACAATAAGTGATTATTATTATTATCTCTAAACAAAAAATATAAATTAAGAGCCAGGAGGATCAGCTGGAATTGTAATTGTGTATTCAGAAGTTCTAAATAACAGTCAGCCAGCACTATCATAGGTGGATCTGGCCAGAAAAGGTCCCACCAGATAGCACTTAAAGGCCAAGACTATGTTAGTGGTCCAGGGATTTGAATAATGCTTAGCAGATCAAGAAATCAGAGTGGTCTTGCCCACAGCAGGGAAGATAATTTTGACTTTTTTATTTGGCCTATTTGGTGGCGTTTCTGAGTGTAAGTTGATAGATATAAAAATTGCATTTCTTTAGAGGAATCACCTCCAAAGGTGGAGAGAAAATGCTGGAATTTGAATAAGTGGGTGTATGGTTTAAACAATGCTTCTTGAGTTAATCGGTAAAGTTAAAGTTGGGTTGTCTCCAACTGAAGGCAAATCTTGTCAGGTTTTACTGGCACCATGGTGGAAAACTGGTAGGCATCTTCTTGTTGCATGTTGATGACTTCCTGTGGGGTGGCACTAGTGAGTTTCAGGAGTTACTGACAAGATTAGAACAGATTTTAAGGTTGGGAGTCCGGCTAAAGGGACCGTTAAATATATTGGGTCAGAAATAAAACAACATAGGTTCTGAGGTTACTTTGTATCAACAATGGTATTTAGAGACCTGTTGCAGTCAGTCGGGCTAGGACTTCGCAAAAAGATGCCGATGCTTCCAAGGATGTATCAGAGCAGCTGCAAGGTTTGGTTGGGCAGCTAAAATAATTGGGCACACAGGCTAGGCCGGATGCAAGTGTTGATGTTGCTGCACGATAATGAAACAGCTATAATGGTCCAGGATATCTTACGGGCGAATAGAAAATTAAAAAAGTTATAGATGGAGAAACTCAAGTTTCTATCTTTGGGTGACACTAAGAACATAAAATTGTTGGTGTTCAGTGACATCTCTCTCGCAAACTTGTTGGTGGGTTTTCAAATGCAGCAGGTTTAATAATACTTCTTCTGGGTGAAAATGGGAAGGGCTGTCCCTTGACCTGGGAAGCCATGAAAATAAGGCGAGTTGTAAAGTGCACCCTGACTGCAGAGACTCTTGCACTAATGGAGGCAGTTAACATGGCATTCTTTTTATATTGAACATTCAAGGAAATATTACATGGAGAAATAATGACGCAAATGTCCCATTGGAAAGTTAAATTGACAACTTTGGAATAATGAACGCTCCACAAAGAGTGCGAGTGAAAAAAGATTCAAAATTGATATTCAAAGTCTAAAACAAATGGCGGAGAAAAAGAAATCTCTTGTGCTCCAGTGGGTTGATACAAGCCATCAGTTATGGGACTGTTTCACTAAAGGGAATGCTTAGAATTAAAAATTGTTGGGCATACAATGCTACAGACAAGGAGCTAGTAAGTAACAGATGAGGAACATATCAGCCATGATTGAATGGCGGTGGAGCAGACTCGATGGACCGAATGGCCTAATTCTGCTCCTATATCTTATGAACTAATGAAGAAGGATGACTCTACATGGTGGCACAGTGGTTAGCACGGCAGCCTCATGGTGCAGAGGACCCAGATTCAATCCCGGCCCCAGGTCACTGTGCGTGTGGAGTTTGAACATTCTCCCTGTGTCTGTGTGGGTCTCACCCCCACAACCCAAAGATGTGAAAGGTTGGTGGAATGGCCACGCTAAATTACCCCTTAATTGGAAAAAAAAGAATTGGATACTCAAAATTTATTTTAAAAAAGGACAACTCAGGATGAGTTTATTTTTGAAAATGAATGATTTTTTTCTATCTTCAGTTTTACATTTTTCTGAAAATAAAGCGCACTTGGTTTTTCTATGTCTTTTTGAAAAAAGGAATCTGTTAATGTTGAAATTGTGCTGCAATTGAATACATGCTTTAAGTTGGTAATTGAGCACAGCATCCTTGCAAGAGTATATAAACCAGTTTACTTTTGGTGTCTGGAGGGAACTGGAGCGTCTGCGACTTGCTGTTTTGGAAATAAACCCGTTTTAAGGTGCAGGCTAGCTACAGTTTCATTCTTCCTCAACATACAGTAATTAGAATTAACAGAGACTTGGTAACATTTTCACCTACTCAGCTGTAGCCAGAGAATCATGTGTACCCACAGTTACTGCTCGAGCATCTCCAGGACCTAACCGTGGGCCCCTTTTTCTCATGTACCTGATGCCTCTCACCACCTTTATGCATGGTGCCAGGATCTACATGTACACCAACAACACCTTCTCTTCATTGCCTGATTTATCACCACTTGCCCTAGATGAGCAATTAAATGCTGGAACAAATATAGCCATTGTCTTTGAACCCCTCATCATGTATTTATATGTCACCCTAAACATAATAAATTAAAAGGCACGTCACAGAGTATTACAAAATAAAATCGCACCAAACCACATAAGGGAGATATTAGGAAATTTTAATTACAAGCTTGGTCAGGGAGAGATTTTAACGAGTCTCCTCCTTAAAGGAGGAAACAGAGGGACAGAAAGATGTAGGGAGGATATTCTATAACTTAGGTGAAGATTCAGCCACCAATGCTGGAGAATTAAAATTGGGATGTTTCAGAGGCCAGAATTAGATGAGTACAGATATTTCAATTGGTTGTGGTGCTCTGAGATTACAGAGATGGGGAGAGGGCAGGGCCATGGAAGGATTTGGAAACAAAGAGGAGAATTCTAAAATCAAGGTGTTGCTTAACCAGGAGCGAAAGTTAGTCAGCAGGTACTAGAGTGATGGAAAATGGACCCTGGTGCAATTAAGAACACGGGCACATCCTCAAGAAAAGAACAATGCGGAAGGCCAGACAGGAGTGCACTGGGATAGTCACGTCTACATGCAACAATAGATGACAGTTTCAACAGTGGATGAGTTGATGATAGGAACAAAGTTGAGAAATGTTATGGAGGTAGAAACAAAATAAATCTCACTGGTGGCATGGGTGTGCAACAGCCAACACATATTGAGGTCACAGATGCCAGGGAGATGGATGCAGTCAGTCGCTGGAGAATGAAGCCTGTATTTGGGGACCAAAACCATTGTCTTTGGTCTTCCCCATATTTGGTTGGAGGGAATTTCTGCTCACCCAGCAAGCTGTCTGATAACTTAGACAATGGACGATTCAGAAGAGATAGTTCGGTAGAGCTGGTGCCATCATGCTGCGATGTCTCCAAACGGCAGCATGTGGATGAGTAATAGAAGGGGGGGGCAAGGATTCTTGGGAGGAAATGATACGGTCTGGAAGAGAAACCATTGCAAATGTCAGTCTGACCACAACTTTGCAGATAAACCTGGTGAGCACAGGAAATCCAATTGGACAACCGTTGAGAATATGGCACAGTCAACTCTGTCAAAGGCTGAAGATACATAAAGGGGGGGGAAATTGTCACAATATGTAGTATGTCATTTGTGACTTTATTAGCTGTTGCACTACTGTGGCAAGGGTCAAAACCTGATTGGAAGGATTAAAAAATGGAGTTCCATTAAAGATGGGCATGGATCCAAGAGAATATAACACCGTCAAGGTTGCAAATGGGATGGTTGCAAGCATGATGGAGTGAAGTGCTGGCTCTTTTGAGTAGGGGTGATGATGTCAAAATGACAGTTTTGAAGGCGAGAGGAACAGCACTTGAAAAGAAAGAGCCATTAACAATATCCACTGACATGGAGAAGATGGAATATCTGCAATTTGGTGGGAATAGAGTCAAGAGAGCAGAAGGTGGAACTCATGGGCAAGATTATCTTGGAGAGGATGAGTTGGGAGATGGGAAAGAAACAAAAAGGTGTGAGTTCAATGTGAGGGCAGTGGAAAACCTTACAGAAATTTGGCCTTGTGGGTTCGGGGGAGGGAGGGAAGTGAGAGAGTAGGCTGATCAGACATCGCAACTTAGTGACAAAGGAGTCAATGAGCTCCTCTCACTCTTGTTGGAGGTGAAGGTGGAGGAGACAGGTGTAAAAAGACAGTTTGTAACAGAGAAAAGCTTTTGGATTATATTTGCATTCCAAGATGATCATGAAATAGTGAGCAGTTTTCACAGACGAGAGCAGGATCATATAATGCTTCATTTGATTCTGCCCTTCCTTCGCCACCAATTCAATTGTCCTCCCTGACTTTGGTCTTAGGTTGAACTCGACTGTTCGCAACATCACTGGCCTATCTGACTGCGCTGAGCTTCTATCCACAGAACCTCTGCAGCACAAAGGCTGCCTACTTCACCTCCAAGATTATCCATCTCCAAAACTACCTCAACTTATCTGCTGAGGACATACAATCGACATGCACACAGTGTGAGTAAATTGTTCCAATCGACATGTACACAGTGAAGGGTGGGAGGAAATAGCACTAAGATACAACAAAGCACAGCCACGGAAGGGGCTGCAGGAAACCAGAAGAAACCCAACAGAACTGCCCACTCACCCTTCATTTTTTTCTCCTCTTTCTTCTTTTTCCTGCTGGGGCCCAGGACATGCCGTTGCTGCTCGTAGAAATGGTCATGCGTGGACAGTAGGCCGGTGCTATAGTACTGGTATTGCTGGAGCTGGAGAGCGGATACAAACGCAATATCACGTCAAATAGAGACATTCATTGGCCTGCACACAGCAGAACTTCAAACACATCACAAGACACACATCAGATAAACATCCCAGCATAATTAGAATTGGGGGAAGAGAGTGGTGGTGGTAGACTGAAGAGGTGAAGAAAGGATTGAAAATATCCAATGTGGAAAGAAGTGCTGTGGGGGGGGGGGGGCAAGCGTAAAGTTATGGATGAGGATTTCAGCAGCAGGTTGTGAGGTCACCAATATTACCAAGACATGTTTGGTAATGGAAAGAATTTGGAACTGGAAGCACAGCTTGGGGTCAAATAAGACGAGATTACAAACAGTTTGGTTCAATGAGGGTATGGAGCTGAAGATCATGATTTCAGCTTTCCCAGTGCTTAACTGGAAGATATTGTGGATCATCCAAAACCAGATATCAGATGAACTGTTAACAGTAGCAATGGAGAAAGATATATATATATTAATTTAAAGTAAAGGGCCTGTTCCTGTGCTGTACTTTTCTTTGTTCTTTGTATCCAATTCTTTTTTTTCCAATTAAGGGGTAATTTAGCGTGGCCAATCCACCTACCCTGCTCATCTTTTGGGTTGTGGGGGTGAGACTCACGCAGACATGGGGTGAATTTGCAACTCCACACGGACAGTGACCTGGCGCCGGGGTTGAATACAGGCCCTCAGCAGTGCTAACCACTGTGCCACCGTGCTGCCCTAGCGATGACGGTGGGTGAAAGTAGAGCTGAATGTTGATGTGCTACATAACTCCTTGTTTATTGATGATGCTGGCAAGGGGCAGCATGTGATTGGAGGGTAGGCATGGAGCAAGACTACACTTTCTAGCACTGCCTTTTCTGCTGTTCACCTATCTTGATTCATCCAAGGTTAAAGGCAAGTGATGACTTTGGTGCCAATCTGAAACCAATCTCCGGAACAGAAGGACATGAACAAGTGTGGCCCACTAATTTCTTCTCTTTACCAAAGTTACTAGGAATCACAGCACAAAACCCTGACTTATGGGCACATTTTGGTTCCCCAATTAACTGGGATCAGCATCATGAACATTGTTACTTTACTCACATAGAACATAACAGTGCAGTACAGGCCCTTCGGCCCTCGATGTTGCGCCGACCTGTGAAACTACTCTAAAGCCCATCTACACTATTCCCTTATCGTCCATACGTCTATCCAATGACCATTTGAATGCCCTTAGTGTTGGCGAGTCCACTACTGTTGTAGGCAGGGCATTCCACGCCCTTACTACTCTGAGTAAAGAACCTACCTCTGACATTTGTCTTATATCTATCTCCCCTCAATTTAAAGCTATGTCCCAACATGCTAGGCATCACCATCCGAGGAAAAAGGCTCTCACTGTCCACCCTATCCAATCCTCTGATCATCTTGTATGCCGCAATTAAGTCACCTCTTAACCTTCTTCTCTCTAACGAAAACAGCCTCAAGTCCCTCAGACTTTCCTCATAAGATCTTCCCTCCATACCAGGCAACATTCTGGTAAATCTCCTCTGCACCCTTTCCAATGCTTCCACGTCCTTCCTAGAATGCGGCGACCAGAATTGCACGCGATACTCCAAATGCGGCCACACCAGAGTTTTGTACAGCTGCAACATGACCTCATGGCTCCGAAACTCAATCCCTCTACCAATAGGTGAAACATATTCCAGCACAAGCAGCATTTCCAGGCTGATCCCCATTCACCTGCTAGAGGGGATGCATATTAACCACCTTTGCATTCCTTCTCTATTTCCAAGGTGCTGTCATAGGGGAGAATTGCTCACAAGTTCCTTGTCCCAACAGAAGCTGCATCAACATAAGAACATGGGTATGCCATCAAACCCCTGGAGTCAGTCCTTCCACTCAAATGGCTGATCCGTATCCTAACTCCAACTATCCCATCTTGCCTCCTTATCTCTTCATATACTTGACTGGCAAGGATCAATCCCAGATTTAAAATTCTTAGTTGAGCTAGTAGCGAACCCTTTTGCGGGATAGAGCTCCACACATCTTCCACCCTTTCTGTGAAGAAACGTGTACCTAACTTTTATCCCGAATGGTCTGATTTTAAGGTCATGTTCCTTTGGCCTAGATTGCCCCACTGATGGAAGAAGTTTCTCTAACCATCTGATCTATTGCTTTCAAAATCCTAATCGCCTCTTTAACATTCCAGGGAATACTAACCTATACATTTTCTCCTCATAATTTAACCTCATTAACATACTAGTGAACCTGCACTGCACTGATGAATCTTCAATGGCCAACATATCCAATGCAGCGGTGTCCAGAAGTGCCCAGAATACTCCAGATGTGGTCGAACCACGGCCTTGGCTGTTGCAAAACTTCCCTTAATAGTCGGTGTATGTTGATATAACAGTTAACATTGCCGTAGCCTTTTAAATAAAATGTTGTACATTAAGTTATATTTTAGTTATGTGTACATTGAACTTAAATTTCCATGGACCGCCACAGGCATCAATCCACTCTCTGGTCCAAAATGGAAGAACTTTTTAAAAATATATTTGTTCATGAGATGTGGGTGATGCAGGCCAGGCCAGTATTTATTGCCCATTCCCAATTGTCCTCTTAGGTTGTTGTGAGCCACCGCCTGGAATTGCGGCAGTCCATGTGGTGTAATACACCCTCAGTGCTATACCTGGATTCCCTGCATTGTTACCCAGGTTACAGTTTTGCCCACTTGATGTCTTTTGTCCCATCTACAGTTTTTACTGTACCACCAATCTTTCTTTACAGGTCACAATTCGCTAATGACCACCATCCCACACACCTCCAAACGTAGAAGTGTAGAGTAGCTACGTATGAGCAGATTCCCAGGAGTGTGTGCAGTCGATATACAAGTCCATGAAGTTTGAAAACGTCAACACCATGTAGACTTCATAAATTGGATATTGTCTAAATAGCTGGTGCAACCTCAGACAGACAAGAGGCATCCCGCAGTACAAAGCTCCGGCCTCAAAATATTCCACATTCTTTCTTCAGACCAAAGTATTGCCAAAATCATAGAATCATAGAATTTACAGTGCAGAAGGAGGCCATTCGGCCCATCGAGTCTGCACCGGCCCTTGGAAAGAGCACCCTACCTAAGCCCACACCTATCCCTGCAACCCAGTAACCCCACCAACCTTTTTTTTTTGGACACCAAGGGCAATTTAGCATGGCCAATCCACCTAACCTGCACATCTTTGGACTGTGGGAGGAAACCAGAGCACCCGGAGGAACCCCACGCAGACACGGGGAGAAAGCGCAAACTCCGCACAGATAGTGACCCAAGCCAGGAATCAAACCTGGGACCCTGGAGCTGTGGAGCAACTGTGCTCACCCACTGTGCTACCGTGCCCCCACTTCATGTAGCCACCTTCATTCACCCTAATGAAGAGTACCTTCACAAGTAACCTCTCCATGTGCAGTCTCCATTAGTTCTATCAGTGGTTTACTGTAGGGAGCACATTCCTCCATGAGCTTTCTCCATTCATTTGCACTATATCAATCAGTAAATCCTTATACATGGACCCAATGATCCTAAAACAGCTCTGCTCCTCAGCAACCTACAAGGTGCCAGAGATGGAAGAACTGGTGTACGCTGGAGCGGCTTACCTCTCTATCATTGCGCACTTTACTCTGGTGCAGCTTCCTGTACTTGTGCAGACGCAGCATATCATGCAACTCCTCCTTGGTGAGCATAAAGTCCCCCTCAGTATCGTCATCATCCGTATTGGAATCCGATGTCTCATTACTCAAGAGAATGCTCTGCACAAAAAAAGAAATTCTTTCATCAGTGGCAAGTCAGATGATTGGTCAGAATGTAAAGAATAGAGAAAGACGAAGGTTAATCAGGACAAATAAATTAGAGTATGACTGGAAACTAGTAAGAGTTTTTTTAAAAGAAAAAAGTAAACTGAGTGTTGGTCCTCTCGAGTGAGATGGGGGAAGCAAGTAGTAGGTAATAAGGAAATGGCACATGAAATTAACAAAAATGTTGTTTCTGCCTTCACTAATAAAGGATAAAAATAACATTCTAGTAATAGCTGTAAATCAAGTGGTGGAGGGAGAGAGGAACATGGTGGAATTACAATCAATCGGAAGTGGTACGGAGTAAACTGATGGAGCTGTGGCTTGACAAGTCTCCGGGTCCAAGTGGACTTCATCCGAGGGACTTGGTGGCTAATGGGGTAGCAGATGCGTTGGTGTCAATATTCCAAACTTCCCTGGGTTCTGGAAAGGTTCCACCAAAGTGGAAAGTAGCAAATATAATCCCTCTATTCAAGCAGCGAGGGAAGCGGAAAATAGGAAACTACAGGCAGTAGCTTGATGTCTGCTGTGGCGAAGATGTTAGAATCTATTGAAAGAGGTTGTAGCTGGGTATTTAGAAAAACTCAGTAATCAGAAAGTCTGCACGATTTTGTGAAAGGGAAATCATGTTCAGCCAATTTATTAGACCTTTTTGAAATAGTAACATGTGCTGTGGAAATAGGGAAACCTGTAGATGTACTAGGACCTCAACTTTTCATAATTTACATCAATGACTGAGGCATAGTAGGTAAATTTGCAGACGACACAAAGATGGGGAGGAAGGTTTGATATGAGGAGGACACAAGGAGGTTGCAGATGGATATAGGTTGAGTTGAAAGAAAATCTGGCAGATCGGAGTATAATTTGGGAAAATGTGAAGTTGTTCACTTTGGCAGGAAGAATAACAATACTTAAATGGAGAACTGCAAAATTCTGAGGTGCAGAGATCTAGGTGTTCTGCTGCAGAGTCACAAAGTTAGTATGTAGGTACAGCACACAATCAAGAGGGCTAATGGAATGATAGAAGACATAGTGTCAACTTGGCTTCTTGAGTCTGCTCTGCCATTCAATGAGAGCATAACTGATCTGATGTGATGTGATAATCCTCAACTCCACTTTCCTGCCTTATCGCCATATCTCTCACCGATTAGAAATCTGTCTATCTCAGCCGTGAACATAATGACCCAGACTCTACGGTAAAGAATTCCAGATTCACTCCCCTTTGAAATAAGAAATTCCTCCTTATCTCGGTCTTAAATGGGCAACCCATGTTCCTCTGAAATTATGTCCACTGGTCCCACACTCTCTCACAAGAGGAAACAATTTCTCAGCATCTACCCTGTCAAGCTCCCTGAGAATCCTATATGTCTCAATAAGGTCACCTTTCATTCTTCTGAACTCCAGTGAGTACAGATCCAATTGACTCAAACACTCCTCATAAGAAAATTCCTCGATACCTGGGATCAACCTAGTGAACCTTCTCTGTACAGCCTCCAATGTCGGTATATCTTTCCATAGATAAGGGGGCCAAAACTGTTCACAGTATTGAAGGTGTGGGTCTAACTAGTGCCTTGTATATTTTTATCAAGACTTCCCTATTTTCAATTCTCCATTCCTTTTGATATTTAAAAAGCCAATATCCAATTTGCCTTCCCTATTACCAATTGAACTTGCATGCTATCCGTTATTACAAGAAGAATTAAAGATAAAAATAAGGATGTTATGCTTCAGCTATACAAGGCATTGGCGAGACCATATCTCTAACGCAGTGTGCAATTTTGGTCTCTTTATTTAAGAAGGGATGTAAATACATTGGAGGCGGTTCAGAGGAGGTTTACAAAATTGATACGTGGAATAAGCATGTTGTCTTATGAGGATAGTTTGGACAGGCTGAGCTTGTCTCCACTGAGGTTTAGAAGAGTGAGGTGCAACTTGGAAGTACATAAGATCCTGAATAGTCTTGACAGGGTGGATGTGTAAAGAATGTTTCCTCTTGTGGGCGAGTCCAGAACTAGGGGCACTATTTTAAATTAGGACAGAAATGAGGAGAAGCTTTTTCTGAGGGCTGTGAAACTTTGGAACTCTGTCTCAGAAGGCAGTGGAAGTAGGGTTATTTAATATTTTTAAGGCAGAGGTCAATAGATTCTTGTTAGTCAAGGTAATCAAAGGTTATCGGATCAGGAAGTGTGGAACTACAAACAGATCAGCCAAACCTTATTGAATGGCTAGCAGGCTCAAGGTGCTAAACGGCCTACTTCTGCTCTTATTTTGTATATTCATAGAAACACATATAGAAAATAGGAGGATGACATTCGGCCCTTCGAGCCTGCTCCACCATTCATTATCATGATTGATCATCAAGTTCAATACCCTGAACCTGCCTTCTCCACCCCCACCCACCTCCTCCATATCCCTTGATCGCTTTAGCCCCAAGAGCCATATCTAATTCCTTCTTGAAATTACACTGTTTTGGCCTCAACTATTTTTGTGGTAGTGAATTCCACAGTTTCACCACTCCCTGGGTGAAGAAATTTCCCCTCACCTCAGTCCTAAAAGATTTACCCTTTATCCTCAAAGTTCTGGGCACCCCCACCATCGGGAACATTTTTTCTGATTCTACCCTGTCTAATCCTGTTAGAATGTTATACGTTTCTATGAGATCCTCTCTCATTCTTCTACGCTCCAATGAATATAATCCTAAACGACTTGTTCTCTCCTCATATGACAGTCCTGTCATCCCAGGAATCAGCCCGGTAAGCCTTTGTTGCACTCCCTCTAGAGCAAGAACATCCTTCCTCAGATAAGGACGCCAAACTGTACACAATTCTCCAGGTTTGGCCTCACGAATGCCCTATACAATTCCAGTAAAACATCACTATTCCTACACTCAAATCCTCTCGCTATGAAGGCCAGCATACCATTTGCCTTCTTTACTGCCTACTGTACCCGCACACTTTCGTATGTAAATTGTTTCTCGATTAATCTAATTTAGTGAAGCAGATATCAATCAACGTCAACGGGCGAAGAACACGGAGACAGGCTATTAAGGCAATAGAGTCAATGAGTCAATCACACGAGGCAAGCAGGATTCCAAATCCCATATCCCTTTAACATACTCTTTCAACCATTTAATGTTGACTTGGATCAGGAAGATTCTTGGAACTGCTCTCTGTCCACTATCTCACTTTGCTGGAAATGTGGTGCAACCTTCAAAGCCAGTATCAAATAAGCACATTATCCCCCATGTTCTCACAAATATAAACCACTGCAAACCGGGCCCACCCCAGCCATCTCCAACAGCCTCAATCGTCCAAGATTTTCTTGATTTAACTTAGCTCCCTATCGCCAGGATTTAATCAGGCCTTTCCAGGGACATAATGCAGATCATACACATCAGGATCAAATAATTATTGGTTGTGCATCAGGATAAAAAGAGTAGCGCCAGAGCTTGCGAAAACTCAGCCACTCCTGTGCTATCATCACTTGACCCACCCCCCCAGTCAGATAGTTTGAGAGTGTATCATTTTCATCCAAGGGTTGTGATCATTTCAAATATCAACCATGTATTACCACTAACCTCAGTATATCAAAGGGGAAAAGAAAAAAACAAAATTGACTAATGGTGCTGTCCCTGACTGGTACTCCTGCTGGAAAGTGTTGGTGTGTGCTCATCATACCAAGATCTGGTTTGGGCTCAGTTACACTGTCCTTCGCAGTTACTTCAGTGTGCCGACAATCATTACCTGATCTCACATAAAGAATGGTCATTTGGGTAGATACTTCAAGGTTCCCAGTGAGCGTTGAACTGCACCCAACAAAAGTCGACTTTGGAATGAAAGAGAAATCGCAAAGAAAAAAGAAGACAACCAGAGGTTTTGCTGTTGACAGTAACATTTCAGCTACTAATAGGCACACTCAATAGTCAGAAAACGAAAGGATGAAGAACTTAGATTGAAAAAGTCTTTCATGTCCTCTGGACTTCCCAAAGTACTTCACAACTCAATGAAGCAAAGTCACTGTTATACAGTTAAATTACACACAGCAAGCTCCCAAAAACAGCAATGAGATAAATTGCTGGCTATTTTTAAATAGTTGAGGAATAAATACTGGCAGGAACTACTCCCATGATCTATTTCAAATAGTGCCATTTAATCTTTTATATCCACCTGAAAAGGTAATGGAACTATGTTTAATGGCTCATCTGACAGTATTCTCAACAGTACAGCATTCCCTCTGTGCTGCATGAATGTCAGACTGGATTTTGTGCTCAATTCTATGAAATGGCATTTGAACCCACAACATTCTGACTAATATGCATCAATGCTACCAATGAGCGAAGACTGGCACTTGGGTCGTAATATATAAGAGCACATCAGCTGCAGCAGTTGCATTTCTGTAGTGACCTGGGTCTCTCTGTCTGGTAGCAATAATATTTGCCCAATTTACCCTTGAACCATTAACCGCACATAATAATAATAATAATCATAATAATAATAATAATCGCTTATTGGCACAAGTAGGCTTCACTGAAGTTACTGTGAAAAGCCCCTAGTCGCCACAATCTGGCGCCTGTTCAGGGAGGCCGGTACGGGAATTGAACCCCCGCTGCGGGCATTGTTCTGCATTACAAGCCAGCTATTTAGCCCACTGCGCTAAACCAGCGCTAAACATGCACAGGCTTCTCTCTCACTTCTGTTCACAAAGTACATCCTGCTACAGATCAGTTACTATGTGTGAGGGTTGAGCAGCAGGAATTGAACAATGGGCATTTTCCAGAAAACTACTGCATGTTGGACACATAAAACTTAGCATACCCCCACAGGGAGATCATTGCTACCATGCAGGAATGAATCAGATTGAGCAGACACTGTTACATCCTCACCTTCAGCCACTTCCTGCTTTTCTTCAGTTTGCTGAAATTGTATACGTTTCCCTTCTCAACTTTGAGTTCTGTTGAACATAAACATTGCAGGTAATTATTAGTCACCATCACTCCACAATGCTCAAACAAAGCAAATCAGTTCATGAAATATTAAACTGAGTACCATGATTAACAAGAATTCTTGGTTAACAAGAAACAGTCAAAAATAATAACAACCAACGGCACTGCTCTTGGCAAAGTAGCAGCACAGGTCTTCTCGTGACATATTAAGTATGTCCTTAAAACTAAAAACGCATCCAGTGTAAAATACCTTTTTGCAAACACTAAACCCAATGAGGACTGAGTTTGAGTGTGTGGTGTCATTCCCAGAACAAATAGACAGTATATTTTACAGAATTCTGCCTAACCTTTAACCATGTTCACACCAAAGGAAGCATGTGGCTCGCTCAGATACTCACCTGGATGAAAGGCACCATTTAGCGAGGGTGGAGCTGTCAATGTTCTGCTGTGGCCAACTTCTGGCTGCTCTCCTAGATCCTCATCGACAGGCTCCTTCTTAATGCAGTTTAGAAGATTCCCAGAGCCTGTTTTAGACAGTGAGGGAGCCTCCTCAAGCCCATCATCACTCTCATCACTGCAACAGTAAGAGAAGAAACATATAAATTTGGTTGCAGAATGAGATTGAAACGTAAGAATACTTGGTATTACAGTTTAAATATTGAAATTGCTCTCAAGCCACTTAGCCAATGCGCAGTGAAAAAGATGGTTCATTTATGTCCAAAAGTGCCACAGATACAAAGTATAAAAGATCCAGTTCAGACACAATGAAGGATTCCCTTAATCTTAATTTTGCTTCAAATGCTGCTGAAAGGTGCATAAAGGGTTTCTGTATGTGGCCATATGTTTACATTTCTGAAAGCAAAATTTCAGACTTCTTGCATCCGCAGTATTCTGCTTTTCGATTAGGGCAGTTCTCTGCAGGTTTACGCTCAACTAACACTAAAACAGCTGCACCCTTTGGTATTCTATTTTATGATTTAACTATAACCCTTTCAAAAAAAATATGCAATTCCCATCATCACCCTACAAACAAAAGCATTGCTGCAGCAACGTAAGCTCAATGAGTGGTTTGTTTACCTGGAAATAGGTCTGTTGAAGACACTTGCAGCCTGGCGCAGAAAGGGGTCAAGTCGTAGTGCACGCTCCAGGTACTGCAGATGGAGAGGCTTCGCCAGCTCTGGACCGCTCCCATTCTCACTCTGAAGTAAGTCTGCTGCCATAGAAAGTTCCTCTCGTGCAGGAGAAACTGGGCCTTCTGAAGGTACTACAAAGATCAGGCAAATACGATCAGTAACCATCGCTGAGTACAAGTACATTCTTATAACCTCACTGTGTGAGCAATACAAGCACTAGACATACCATATAAACTAGATAAGAACACAAGAAATAAGAGTAGGTGATTCAGCCCATTGAGCATGCTCCACAATTCAGTAAGCCCACCGCTGATCTTTTACTTCAACACATTTACCTGCACTATCCCCATATCCCTCAATGTTTTTGATATGGAAGAAATTATTGATCTATTGATCTCCTCGGAGTAAAGAAATTCCTCCTCATCTCAGTCCTAAATGGTCTGTCCCTTATTCAAAGACTGTCCCATGGTTCTAGAAACCCCAGCCAACAGAAACATTGTTCCTGCATCTACCTGTTGAATAAATTTTGTATGTTTGAATGAGATCACCCCTCATTCTTCAACACTTGAGAAAAAAAGACCCAGTCTGTTTGCACATTTAACTTTTTCTCATAGGACAATCCCTCCATCCAATAATTACTCTGGTGAACCCTTTTTTGCACTCTCTCTATATATCTTTCCTTGGGTAAGGAGATAAAAACTGCATACAATACAGGTGTTGTCTCACCAAAGCTCTATATAATTTCAGCAAGACATCTTTACTACTATACTCAAATCCTCTTTTAATAAATGGTAACATATCTTCCTTCTTAATTGTTTGCTGTATCTGTGTTAGCTTTCAATGGCTCATTAACACGGACATCCAACTCCTTCTGATGTTCAACATTTCCCAGCCTTTCACCATTTAAGCAATACTCTATTCCTGATTTTCTTACCAAACGTGGATACTCACTTTTCACCACATTGTATTTCATCTGCCAAATTTTGCCCACTCACTTAGCCTCTTTAAATCCCCTTGAAGCATCTCTGTATCTTCCGCACAACTCACTTCCACCGAGTTTTTCTCATTTGCAAACTTGGAAATAATACATTTAGTCCCCACATCCAAAACGTTGATATAGATTTTGAATAGGTGGGGCCAGGCACTGATCCTTGGTACCCCACATGTCAGTCAACCAACCTGAAAATGGCCCATTTATCCTGTCATTTGTCCTTTACTCAGTTCTCGGTCCAAACCAGTATATTTCCCCCAATCCATGTCCTCTAATTTTGTTTCCTAACCTCTTACAGAGGACCTTGTCAAAAACTTTCCAAAAATCTAAAGAAACCACTTTCACCAGTTGCCCTATATCTATTCTGCTAGTTACATCCTCAAAAAACTCAACAGGCTTGTTAAACATGATTTCCCTTTCATAACACAGCCAAATCATATCATTACTTTCAAGCGTCCTGTTATCGCATTCTTCATTGTAGATTGTAATATTATTCTTTGGACTGACGTTAGGCTAACAAATTTGTAGTATCCTGTTTTCTCTCTCTCCTTTCTTAAGTAATTTCCTTTGATCATAGGGTTACATTTGCACCTTCCAATATACAGCAACCATCCTATGGTTTACAGAATTTTGAAAGATGACCATCAATGCATCTACCATCTCCACAGTCACTTTTTTCAACACTCTGGATGTAGATCATCAGATCCAGGCCATTTATCTACTTTAAATCTCATTGATTTCTCTAATACTACTTTTACTAAAATTAATATCTTGCAGTTCCTTGTTTAATCACAGAATCACTACAATGCAGGAGGCCATTCTGCACCGACCCTCTGAAAGAGAATCCTACCAAGGCCCCCCCCATCCCTGAAACCCCATAACTCCACCTAACCTTTGAACACTAAGGTTAAATGAAACTGGAGCACACAGAGGAAACCCACGCAGACAAGGGGAGAACATACAAACTCCGGACTGACAGTGACCCAAGGCTGGAATTGAACCCGGGCCCCTAGTGCTGTGAGCCAGCAATGCTAACCACTGTGCCACCCTAAAATCTCACAAGTCCCATTATTTCTGGGAGAGTTTTAGTATTTGCCTCTGAAGACAGGCAGAAAGCATTTGGTTAGTTTCTTTGCCATTTCCTTATTCCCCAATATAAATTCTCATGGCTCCGCTTGTACTGGCCCACGTTTGTGTTTGCTAATCTTGTCCTTTTTACATACCTATAGAAATATTCCCAGCCCGTTATGTTTCTTGCAAAGTGGCACAGTGGTTAGCACTGTTGCCTCATGGCACCGAGGTCCCTGGTTCGATCCCGGCCCTGGCTCACTGTCCGTGTGGAGTTTGCACATTCTCCCGTGTCTGCGTGTCACAACCCAAAGATGTGCAGGGTAGGTGGATTGGTCAGGCTAAGTTGCCCCTTAATTGGAAAAAAAATAATTGGATACCCTTTTTAAAAAAAAACATTTTTTAAAAATGTTTCTTGCTAGTTTGCTCTCGTTTCCTACTTTCCCTTGTTTTATCCTTTTCTTGGTCTTTGCAGAATTCTAAAATGCTCCCAATCCTCAGGCTAAACATTTTTTTTAGAACTTTATGCATCTCTTCTTTTGGTCTAATGCAATTCTTGATTTCTTTCGTTAGCCACAGTTGTAACACCTTTCCTTGCATTAAAGGAATATATTTTTGCTATAAACTATGTATCAGTCCTTTAAATATTAGCCATTCCTGGTCTACCGTCATACCTTTCAACGTAGCTTCCCAATCCACCACAGCCAATTTGCCCCTCACACCTACATAGTTTCCTTTCTTTAGATTGAAGACCCTAGTTTCTGACTGAACTACATCACTTACAAACTGGATGCAAAATTCTACCATATTATGGTCACTCATTACGAAAAGCTCCTTTACATGAAGTGTTAGGTGTTTATAGTGTTTTGAGGACAATCAGCAAGATAAGCAAGATAAATAACATTTACAAGCTCTGAGTATAGACCATCATGCAATGAAATAAAACTTACAGCTCCAAGCATGCATCTAGTGATATAAAGGCACTCTGATTGCTATAAAGGAAGTATCTATCTTTTCCAGTCTTTTTTAATTCTGTGGGTTCACAATGATTTCCCCCTTAATTTGTCCATTCAGAAGATATTAATACTAAACATGATGAGATTAACTGCTATTTTAACAAGGCAGCAATTCTCCAATATTTTCAGCTACACTTGTGCGTATTTGGGCGACACGGTAGCGCAGTGGGTAGCACTGTTGCTTCACAACTCCAGGGTTCCAGGTTCGATTCCCGGCTTGGGTCACTGTCTGTATGGAGTCTGCTGGTTCTCCCTGTATCTGCGTGGGTTTCCTCCAGGTGCTCCGGTTTCCTCCCACAAGTCCTGAAAGACATGCCGTTAAATGAACTGGACATTCTGAATTCTCCCTCTGTGTACCCGAACAGGCGCCGGAATGTGGCGATTAGGGGCTTTTCACAGTTATTTCATTGCAGTGTTAATATATGCCTACTTGTGACAATAAAGATTATTGGAAGCGGCACGGTAGCACAGTGGTTAACACAGTTGCTTCACAGCTCCAGGGTGTCAGGTTCAATTCCCGACTTGGGTCACTGTCTGTGCGGAGTCTGCACGTTCTCCGTGTCTGTGTGGGTTTCCTCCGGGTGCTCCAGTTTCCTCCCACAATCCAGAAATGTGCAGTTTAAGTGGATTGGCCATGCTAAATTGCCCTTAAGAGTCCAAAAAGGTTAGGTGGGATTGCTGGGTTACCGGGATAGGGTGGAGGTGTGGGCTTAGGTGGTACGCTCTTTCCAAAAGCCAGTGCAGACTTGATGGGCCGAATGGCCTCCTTCTGCACTGTAAATTCTATAATTCTATGATTTATCACATTGAAAGCTATCGTCTGGTGTTGAATTCTTCCATTGTCACTACAGTGCTCCAACTTCTACCCTGAATATTTTTATTGCCCATTGATACTATTGTTCCTCGTCTCAGTTGATAGCCTCTCATTTCTGAGTCAGTTGGTCTGTGGGCTATTTCAGAGTTATCGGCATACAATCAAGGTTGACACTCAGTGCTGTACTAAGGGGATGCTGCACTGTCAGAGGTGCCATTTTTCCCAAACAAGATGTAAAACTAAGCTCCCCTCAACCTCTCAGATGGAAGAGATCACATGACACTATTCAAAGAACTGTGACACAGCCAATACCCTCAACCAACAACACTTTAAGACATAACCTAGTCATATATCTCATTGTTATTAGTGGGATCTTGCCATGTGCAAACTGGCTGCTATGTTTCCTTCAAAAGTGACAATGTTTCAAAAGATACTTATATGGAAGCTTGTGATTTTTGTGCTACATGCTCCAGAGTCAGTCCAAGATTGGTGGAGCTTGACAGTGATCATAGTGATAGGACATGCTGTTTGTAACAGCTGGAGGTTTTCTAAAAAATATAGCACTGGACAATGTTACTTAACAGATATTACTACTATACCCTGCGTTAATATATTAATTGCTGTCACTATCAACAAATTCTAGTGCTGGGACCATGGCGATTTTTGTTAGGACTGATTAGTAGCAAATAACATTCACATTACACCAGTGCCAGGCAATGACAATCTCCAACAGAAGAAAATGTAATCATGCACCTCATCAGTCACGAGCATTACTCATCACTGAAACCCGCACAAACATCCTGAGGTTCACCATTGTCCAGAAACTGAACTGGACCAGCCATATAAATACTGTGACTGCAAGATCTGGTTAGAAGCTGGGAATTCTGCACCAAGTAACTAACCTCTGAATTCCCACTGTCCACCATTGACAAGGCACATTTAGGAGTTGCTTGGGTGAGTGCAGATTCAACAACGCTCAAGAAGTTCAATACCATCCAGGGCAAAGCAACCCATTTGTTCACCCCACCCACCATTTAAAAGTTTATTCCCTCCGCCACTGGCACACAGTGGCAGCAGCATGTACCACTTACAAGATGCACTGCAGCAACAGGGGAGGCGGTGATGTAGTGGTTTTGTTATTCAACTAGTAATCCAGAGACCCAGAGTAATGTTCTCGGGGTCTGGGTTTGAACGCCACCATAGCAGATGGTGGAATTCAATTCCAAATCTGGAACTAAAAGGTTAATGATGACATTGTCGATTGTGGTAAAATAAAATCATCGGTACCGCCACTGTCCTTCAAGGAAGACAATCTGCCGCCCTTAGTTGTTGGTCTGGTCTCCATGTGACCCCAGACGTGGTTGGCTCCGAAATGGCCCAGCAAGTCATTCAACTGTTTCAAACTGCTACAGCAAATTTGGATAAGGAATGAAAGCGAACAGACCACCCGGTATTGACCAAGGCGCCAGAAACAACAGCCCTGTCGACCGTGCAAGGTCCTTCGCGCTTGCATCTGGGTTCTTGTGCCAAAATAGGGAGAGCTGTCTCACAGGCTAGACAAGCAACAGCCTGACATAGTCATATTCGTAAAATCATATTCTTACAGATTACGTGTCAGACACCAGCATCCCTGCCTCACCAGCAGGACTGACCCAGCAGAGGTGGGGGGACAGTTGTATAGTCAGGAGGAGGTTGCCCTGGGAGTCCTGAACATCAACTCGGGAATCCATGAAGTCGCATGGCATTAAGTCAAACATGAACAAGGAAACCTCCTGCTGATCATCATCCCCCCCCACCCCTAATGATGATTCAATACTGCTAAACACTTTCAGGAAGCTCTGAAGGTGGCAAGGACGCAGATTGTCCTCTGGGTGGGGGACTTTAATGTCCATCATAGAGAGTGGCTCCATAACACCACCACTGATTGAGTTGGTCAAGTACTGAAGGACATGGCTGTGAGACTGTGGTGTGCGGAAGATGTTGGAATAACCAAGAGAGGAAAGCATTTCTTTCTTAAAAATATATTTTATTCCAAATACAGTAACATCACAGACAGCAACCAAATATAAACAGGTTTCTGTTTGTTAATTTTCCCTTTTTTATCCCCAAAACTACGATTACCCCAACCCCCACCCACTGGCGATAAATAAATCCTTAAATAAATACAGAAAGAGCCTCCATCTTACTCCTCCGGCCTCCTGAGATCGAACTTGATCTTCTCCAGTTTTAAAAATTCATACAAATCCCCCGGCCACGCCAAGCACCCGGTGGTACCGCAAACCTCCAACTCAGAAAGATTCGCCACTGGACAATCAAAGAGGTGAAGGCCATGCCATAGTGTCCCCCCACACCCCAGCAGCTCAGAAACACCAAAGATCGCCACTGAAGAGCACAGTAACAACAGAGAAAAACATAGTTGACCTCATTCTCACCAACCTTCCTGCTGCTGTCATAGAGCCATAGATGTTCACAGCATGGAAACAGGCCCCTCCGGCCCAGCCCATCCACGCCGCTCAGTCTCCACCACCAAGGCAGTCCCACCTGCTCACACTTGGCCCACATCAGTCCATACCCACCCCGACCATGCAACTGTCCAACTGTTTTCCAAGGAAAAAATGTACCCACCTCTACCACTGCCCCTGGCAGCTCATTCCAGATGCTCACCACCCTCCGGAATTTCTCCTCCGGAATATATACTGTCTACAACAGTACCAGTAGGAGTGACCACTGCACAGTCCTTGTGAAGGTGAAGTCCTGTTTTCACATTACGGATTTGCTCCATCGTCTTATGTGGAACTAACATCATACTGAATGGGACAGAATTCAAATAGATCTAGCAACTCCGAGGTCCCAGGTTCGATCCCTGCTCTGGGTCACTGTCTGTATGAAGTTTGCACATTCTCCACGTGTTTGTGTGGGTTTCGCCCCCACAACCCAAAGATGTGCAGAGTAGGTGGATTGGCCACGCTAAATTGCCCATTAATTGGAAAAAATGAATTGGGTACACTAAATTTATTTTGAAAAAAGAAAAAAAAAAGATCTAGCAACTCAAGACGATGCAATCATGAAGAGCTATGGGCCATCAACAGCAAACTTGCACTCAACTGTAATCTGTAACCTCGTGGCCTGGCATATTCCTCACTCCACCATTGCCACCAAGCCAGGGGATCAACCCTGTTTCAATGAAGAGTGCAGGAGGGCATGCCAGGAGCAGCACCCGACAAATTTAAAATGGGTTGTCAACCTGATGAAGCCACAACACAAGACTACTTACATGCCAAACAGCATAAGCAACAAGAGCTAAGCAATTCCACAACAAACAGATCAGAGAAGCTCTGCAGTCATGCCACATCTGGTTATGAATGATGGTGGACAATGAAACAACTCACTGAATGAGGCTGGCCCCAAAATATCTCCAACTGACTGGGCTGCACAGTGGCTAGCACTGCTGCCTACAGCGCTGATGACTGGGTTCGCTCCTGGCCCCAGGTCACTGTCCGTGTGGAGTTTGCACATTCTCCCCGTGTCTGCAGTGGTCTCACCACACAACCCAAAGATGTGCAAGCTAGGTGGATTGGCCACGCTAAATTGCCCCTAAATTGGAAAGAAATAATTGTGTACTCTCAAATTTATTAAAAAAGAAAATTTAAAAAATGTATCTCTATCCTCAATGTTGGAGGAGTCCAGCATATCAATGATAAAGATGAGACTGAAGCATTTGCTACAATCTTCAGCCAGAAGTGCCAAGTGGATGATCCATCTTGCCCTCCTTCAGGGGCCCAGGCAACAGTACTGAAGACTTGTGCTCCAGTATTAGCTGTGCCCCGAGCCAAGCTGTTCCTGTATAGCTGCAACACTGGTATTTATCAGACAAAGTGGAAAATTGTCCTGGTGAGCCTTGTACACAAAAATCAGGACAAATCCAGCATGGCTAATTACCGCCCCATTAGTCTACTCTTGATCATCAGTAAAGTGACCCAAGGGGTCTTCAGCAGTGCTTTCAAGCAGCACTTGCTTAGCAATAACTTGCTCAATGACACTCTGTTCTTCCAGGATGATTCAGCTCCTGACCTCAATACAGCCTTGGTTCAAACATGGACAAAAGAGCTGAACTCTTGAGGTGAATTTGAAGTGACTGCCCTTGACATCAAGGCAGCATTTGACCACTGGTGGCCATCAAGGAACCCAAGCAAAACTGGGGTCAATGGGAATCAGGGGGGAAACATCCACTGGTTGGAGTATTATGTAGCATGAAAGAAAATGGTTGTGGTTTTTGGAGGTCAAACGTCTCAGTTCCAGGACATCACAGCAGGAGCCCCTAAGATCCAATCATCTTCAGCTACTCCATCCACGACCTTCCTTCCATCAGGTCAGAAGTGGGCGTGTTTGCTGATGATTACACAGTGTTCACCACAATTGACAACTGTTCAGAAATTGAAGCAGATAATGTTTAAATGCAGCAAGTCCTGAACAATATCCACGTTAGGCTGACAAGTAGTAAGCCAAACAAGTGCCGATAAATCACCATCTGCAATGAGAGAATCTGATCATTTCCCTTGACATTCAATGACATCACTATTGCTGAATGCTTCACTATCAACATCTGGGGGGAGGTCACCATTAAACAGAAACTGAACTGGACTAGGCATATACTTAAGCTACAAGAGAAAGTCAGAGGTTAGGAATGCTGCAAGAGTAACTCACCTCCTGATTCCTCCACCCCCCCCCCCCCCAAGGTAGCAGGAGGGTGAGGTGGCACATGGGTAGGATGGCAGAGTGGCAAGCGGGTAGGATGGAAGGTGGCTGAGGTCATACCTGTGTGGGTTGGCAGATGGTTAAGTTAAATAGATGTGTAGCCATCTGGGATGGCCACTTTCAGAACACAAAATGGATACACACAGAGACTATAGGGAAATGTGGACAATACTAGGCAACAAGCAAGCACAGAGTCTGAATGTATATTTGGAAAGCAGTCAGCAGAATCAAAACTTTGGGTCGATTAACATTGCTGGACCATCTCCGAGGAACAAAGGACTAATAATCAGGTAGCCGATACTGTCGCAGACATCCCGGCGCCAGGACCTCAACCGAAAGACACAAACAAAGCAAGGCCAATGGCCACCTAGGACACGCCCAGCCATCAGGGCACCCATTCCTTTATTGGTTTAGATCGATGACAATGATCAAGAAGCTGCCCAATTAATTGGGACCAAGTTTAAGGCCCGCCTAAAAGCGCGCAAAGCCCCTCCAAGTATAACAAGGAACTCCCACCAGAGATTCAGTCTCTTGGATTCGGCTCTCAAGCGGAGAGACCCATCCACCAGCATCACCAGAAGCAAGTAAGTTCAAGGTCAACGCTCGCTACCATGCGGACAACCTTAGCTGTACTCCTATTACCTCATCGAACCCAACAGCCTCAGATCCGAACAACGGCCATTGTTCCTCTGACCTAAGTGGGCATCCGAAGTTAAGTATAGGTGTTAGTGATAGAGATAGTTTAGTTTGTAGTGTTATCGTGCATGAGTAAATCATACTGTGTGTAAATAAATACCATTGACTTTGGACTAACTAACTGATGTATGGGCTCTTTGATCGGTATTTGGGTTGAACCTTGTGGCGGTATCGAGAGATACCTGGCGACTCAAGTATACTCATAATTAGGATTAAGAAAGGCAACCTTATTAACCGCCATATTTATAACAAGTAAACAGAGCAACAGATGGGTAGTTGAGTTGGAAGGAATTGTCAGGTTGGGAGCCAGGCTGTGAATGAGTTGGGTGGTAGGGGTTCATCAGGTTAGCTTTCGAGGGCAAGAGCGGTCAGTTGTAGTTACCCAGGATGGGTAACCATCCAGGTGGGAGCTGCCCAAACTCTCCAGCTCACTCTCAAGAATCAGAGATTTTTACCAGAGGGTCCCGGGGAGCATTGCAATTGCCCAACTGACATTCAAACACCTCAGACAGTTCCCATGGAGTTATTGTTCCAAGACTTCCGCGGGGTCTCACCTGCAATCCAGAGACCAGAAGGTTGAGGCCATAATCTGGCCCCTGATATTATCGTTGCCCTGGATTGCAATGTTCCTGCAATATGCATGATCGCTCTTACACTTAGAATGAGAGCTGAGGTTATTCAGACACACACAATTCTGAGGGGACTTAACAGGGTGGACACTGAAAGATGTTCCTTCTTATGGGAGGGTCTCAAACTTGGGGACACTGTTTAAAAATAAAGGGTCTCCCACTGAAGGTTGAGATGAAGAGAAATATTTCTCTCAGTGGGTTGTAAGTCTGTGAAGCTTTCTTCCCACGAGAACATTGGAGACAGGGTCTTTGCACATTTTTAAGACTCCGTTAGATTGATTACCTGTCAATCAATAATTGAAGGGTTTGGGGGGTAGATAGCAAAGTAGAAGCCACAATCAGATCAGTCATCTTATCAAATGGCAGAGCAGGTTCAAGCGACCAAATGGCCTACTCCTGCTCTGAATTCACATACCATTCGTCCACTGGGTCTCTTTACTGTGTCTTGGGTGCTGTTGTACCCAAGACAAAACCAGTCAATGATTCTGGTGTCGTGCCCACTATTTGTTAAACCCAAACTAGTTTTGTGCTTCGGACCACTACTGTGTTAGTACCGTACTAGCACAGTATCCAACACACGATGATGTGATACAAGTTTATTCACTGTGTACAGTGCCTGTATATTACTGAAGTGCATCCTTCCATCTTCAAGCCGACGCATGCTGGGTTTATGTTATCACTCGTCCTAATCTAGACCTTGGCACTTCGGTAATATTCAGCACAACATGCGCTCCACTGCTTCCAAGGACACTATCCTTTCAAAGATGCAATTCCCAGAACTGCAAAGTATTTCAGATTTATTCTAACCAGGGTTTTGTCTAGCTGTCACAAAACCTCTACCCCATTATATTCTGGACCTGTTGATATGAAGGCTAATATTCCATTAGCCTTTTTGAATGAAGACTTCTTGGTAGTTTGTAAAATGGCCGCTTTTAGATGATCTGTGTTTATGAACCCCGAATCATCTCTGCCAGTGAAGGTGAACAGAGGTAATGTTTTTGCTCCTGTTTTTCAAGTCTGAGTATCAGGAAACAGAGGTAGCTATAATTTATATTTGTATTTATGATATTTGAAATAGGGTATACCTTTCAATAAGTTTAATTTTGTGCTTCTACATTTGAAAGGAGATGATTTAGTTTGGTTTAGATGCATGCATGATAATGCAGGTTTCCGACATGAAAGCAAACAGGGTTTAAAGGAAAACAAGGCAGTTGCTTGGTAACCAGAGCCATCCTAGAACCGAAAGAACTTTGAGATAGCTGTAAGCTGGTGCCAGAAGAAGCTGAGCATTGGGAACTGCAAAGAACAGATTACCAAAGAACAAAAGAAAGTCCCAGAAACCAGGGAATTGGTTGTGTTGCCCTATTATGTATTTTCTTTTATTCCCTTTTCTTCCAAATGCAAGATCCAGATTTAAAGTTGGCTAGATGAGAAGCTAGAAATCCAAGGTAAATCAAAAGTTTGGCAACGCCATAATACAGCCAGTTCTATTGGCATGGCAGGGTACCTGATTTGTGCAGAAACGTGAATGCACAGGCAATCCAAGGCAGAGGAATACTGAAAGGAAAGATTGAAATCCTGGAGGTGGAACATTGGTGAAAACATCAGAGATAAAGCTTTGTTTGGGGGAATATTCCAAGTGTGTTCTTCGAGAGTGGAGTTTGGAAACACCCATGTAGAAGTCAGGGGTCCAGCGAGACCAGTTGGCTCAGTGTGACAAGCATCTGGGGGGGATTCCAGAGAATCCTGGAGGTTAAGGGATATGCAGGATTGGATAAGGAAACAAATGGAGGCTAATGGCATACAGGAGGCTCAAAATCATGGATGACCTAAAGCACTGTTTTTCAAACTTTTTTCCCCAGGACGCCTGTTTTATCCTCACAACTCATTTGAAATTAGGTTCAAAGCAGAAGACAGTGCGCAGATTTCAACCAGTTCCTTTGTGCCGTCTTCAACTTTATGAAAACGAAAATCCAACCTCACATAAGAAGGGCAACAGCAACAAAGTTCTCGTTTTCCTCAGTACTGGATACTCCTGGGAGATGCTACTCCCAAATGCTGACAGGCTCATGGGCTTTTGGTGTTTTTAATGTGGCATCACAGGTCAGCTACAGCAGTGTAGCTTTTTAATTTGGAGTCAGCTCTAAGTTAACAACTGACTCTGCGATCACAAGCTTAAAAAGAATTTTGCACCCACCAGTTCTTTTTCCAAATCTGAAATTTCTCCTCTTATTTGCAAGTACTTCCCTGCATATAACACACATGGGCTTTGCATCCTTATTTGCATTGGCATAATTGACAAAACCATATACTGCTTTGTTTCTGAGTTAAGTTCCTTCTTTGTTGGCTGTTAACCAGAGGCCCTGGAGTTCTGTACAGAGCTAATACTCGCACTGCTCTGTCCTGCCCTGGACTCTCCCCAGCAGATTCAATTGTGAGATCCTGTCCAGTAGGTACACTGCCTACAAGGGCAGCAGTGATTAGCACTGCTGCCTACAGCGCCGAGGACCTGGGTTCAATCCCAGCCCCGGAGTTGGCACACATTCTCCCCGTGTCTATGTGGGTTTCACCCCCACAACCCAAAAATGTGATTAGGGTGGATTGTCCACGCCAAATTGCCCCTTCATTAGAAAAAAAAATTGGCTACTCCAAAATTAAAAAAAGATACACTGCCTATTTATGTCTCTGGTCGCCTCTTACTTTTAAGAAAACAATCATCTTCACAGTCCTCTCACCAGCAGCTAAAAAATGGAAGCATCTTTGCTCCTTCATTTGGCACCAAAGGCACGTACACGCAAGGTGCATGACCTGTACGATGAAATGAGTATTTTGCATCTTTCTTCACTATAGAGAAGGACAATAGAGGCATAGAAAGCACGGAGGGGGATTGTGAACTAATTGAACAGATTAGCATCAAGATGGAGGAGGTGTGAATAGTTTTAGCAGGCCTAAAAGTGGATAAATCCCTGTGTCCAGATGAGATGTATCCTAGGCTGTTGGATGAGGCAACGGAAGAGATTGCAGAGGCTGTGGCACCAATTTTCAAATCTTCTCTGACCACAGGCGAGCCGCCAGAGAACAGCTAATGTGGTACCATTATTCAAGAAGGGAAGTCGGGAAAAACTAGGAAATTACATGCCAGTGAGCCCAAAATATAAATGGTAGGGCAATTATTGGAAAACATTTTGGGGAGAAGGGAGGAGAATGGGGATGAGAAAATATCAGCCATGATTGAATGGCAGAGCAGACCCGATGGGCCGAGTGGCCTAATTCTGCTCCTATGCCTTATGGTCTTATGGGACAGAATTAATCTCCACATGCTGATGCAAGGACCGATCAAGCATAGTCAGCATGGCTGTCGCAGGGGGAGATAATTTCTCACAAATTTGATTGAATTTTGAGGTGACTAGGAGTGTAGATGAGGGCAGTGCAGTTGATGGACTTCACTCAGGCTTTTGACAAGGGAGATTGGTCAAGAAGGTTAAGAGCCCATGGAATCCAGGGAAATTTGGCAAATTGGATCCAAAATTGGCTTAGTGGCAGGAGGCAGAGGGTGATAGGCCAAGGTTGATTTAGTGACTGGAAGCCTGTGTCCAGTGGTGTTCCACAGGTATCAGTGCTGGGTCCCTTGCTGTTTGTGGTGTACATTCATGATCTAGACGTATAATCAGTAAGTTCACAGATGACACAAAAATTGGTGGTGTGCTAAATAGCGAGGAGGAAAGCCTTGGATTATAGGATGATATAGACGGGCTGATCATTTGGGCAGAACAGCGGCAAATGGAATTTAACCCCGAAAAGTGTGAGATGATGTATTTTGGGAGGACTAACAAGGCAAGGGAAGACACTAGGAAATGTAGAGGACCTTGGGGAGCATGTCCAAAGATCCCTGAAGGCAGCAGGAGAGGTAGATACAGTGGTTAGGAAGGATATGATACACTCCTAAATTTGAGGCGATACAGATTGTGAATTAGTAATGGGTTGAAAGAGGGCAGCACAGTGGCACAGTGGTCAGCATTGCTGCCTCACAGTGCTGAGGTCCCAGGTTCGATCCCGACCCTGGGTCATTGTTCGTGTGCAGTTTGCACATTCTCCCAGTGTTTGCGTGGGTTTCACCTTCACAACCCAAAGATGTGCACGGTAGGTGGATTGGCCACGTTAAATTGCCCCTCAATTGGAAAAATGAATTGAATACTCTAAATTTATTTTTATAAAAGAAAAAAAAAGTAATGGGTTGAAGGGTTCTGGAGAGCGAGCAGGAAGCTGGAGTTGAGGGCAAAATTATATCAGCCGTCATTGTATGAATTGGCAGAGCAGGCTCGAGAGGCTGAATTGCCCAATCCTGCTCCTAGTTCTTATTCTTGCCTTTATTAGCCCAGGCATGGAATACAAGAGCAGGAAGGTTATGATGGAGCTGTATGAAACACTGGTTAGGCCACAGCTAGAGTACTGTATGCAATCCTGGTCACCACACCATAGGAAGGATGTGATTGCACAAGGGTGCAAAAGACATTCACCAGGGTGATGCCTGGACTGGAGTGTTTCAGCTATGAAGAGGCTGGTTAGACTGGGGTTGTTTTCCTTAGAGCAGAGAAGGTCGAGGAGGGATCTCATTGAAGTGTACAAAATTGAGGGACATAGATAGGGTAAATAGAAAAAAGTTTTTCAACTTAGTAGAGGGGCCAATAACCAGGGGGCATAGATTTAAGCAAGAGGCAGGATATTCAGAGGAGAGTTGAGGAAAACCTTTTTCACCCAGAGTGTAATGCAAATCAGGAACTAAAGGGTGGTAGAGGTGGGAACCCTCAGCGTTTAGGAAGTATTTAGATGAGCACTTGAAACGCCATAGCATACAAGGCTTTGGACCATGTGCTGGAAAATTGGATTAGACTAGATAGGTACTTAATGGCTTGCCCAGACACAATGGGCTGAAGGGCCTTTTTCTGTGCTGTAAAACTCTACAGGGCAGGCGTTAAGAGCATTTAACATCGGTGGGCTTCCCACAAGTGATTTCCGGTCTTGGCCAAGGACCAATCACCCATTTATACCACTGTTACACTGGGAAAATCGGTTCCAACTGACAGCAATTCGACTTACAAGTCAGAGGACTGCCTGTACTGTAAAACCTTTGTTTCTCTATGCCACTCTTTGATGAGTGTATGCAAATAAATTAACCTTATGAATCATCCTATCCGAGTTGGCTGTCAGGTTATTACTAGAAAGTTGGACACACAACCGAGAGGTTGGGAAATACGCCACCACTTATAAAGAGGGAAAGGTTTACGGACAGGTGATGAGGGACAAAATTAGTGCAGTTTAAATTAACCCAACCACTGTCCGTAATAGTGTCAATATCTCAAATTAGACAATTTTGTTTTTTTAATCTAGAGTACCCAATTCTTTTCTTTCCAATTAAAGGGCAATTTAACATGGCCAATTCACCTACCTTGCACATCTTTTTCGGGTTGTGGGGGTGAGACGCACGCAGACACAATGAGAATGTGCAAACTCCACTCGGGCAGTGGTCCGTGTCCTCTGCGCCGTGAGGCAGCAGTGCTAACCACTGTGCCGCCGTGTCGCTCCTGCTAATGAACAATGTTCAATAAAACTTGATACGTAAATAGGGTTTGGGTCAGGGAGCAACTGATTTGACAAAGATTGTGGAATTTTTCTAATGGATCTGTTAACATGGAGGGAAAAATGCAGTTGATTGTTTTAGAATGTTTGGACTGTCTCCGCTAATGTAGTGGAATTTGTCACAATTGTCAATGTGAGCAGAATTTTCAGAGCAGGTCGTTGGATGTGGACTGGCCCAAAATCTCCTCAGGTGAGAAAGAAGCTCTTAATTTAATTTTACAGTTTTGCCATTAGAGCTTGAAATGGGCAGGGAAAAGCCTCAAGGAAGAGCAGTGTAACTGTAATCACATTTGAGTTAACAAAGGTTGGCAGAGCACCAATTCTTTGTCAAGCCTTTCTCCTCATTTTTACTTCCTCATAGCAAAAATTCAAGTAGATTATGCCCCCCACCCCCAAGCCTCTATATCCTTACTATACCATAGAGTCCAATACTGCATATATTCAGTTGGAAGTCTGAAAGCTGTAACATTAACACTTGTCTTTTATATTTCATACAAATAGAAAACTAAGTTCTAAGCTGCCTCATCCGCCTGCGATGCTGCTTTTAATATTTTCTGAATCTGTGAACAAGTATTTCCTTCCACTTTGAATTAACTGCTGTTATTTTATTCACCAAAATGCATCGTCCGAGCCCAGGATGGTGCTCAACTCCTAACTTCTTCACTTTCTCCAGCACCAATAATCAGTTACAGGCGTCAGGTCTGTAAAATTTTCAAATGTTATTCATAAACTCAAGTGGTTAGAGCAACAGAATAGTGTAGGATTCCTGCTCCTGATTGAGGTTTGGCACACCCTGATGGAAAGTGCACCAGGCACAGTTATAATGCTGCCAACAATCCAACAGATTAATAACTAACCAAACCAACACACACAATGGCCACTTGGACGGGGCAATGCAAGATTCCTGTCATCTATCAAACAGCGAGTCAATGCATCCAAGGCAGAAAAATGGAATGCTGCATTGCAGGAGCTCCCAATTGCAGTGCAAAGGTTCTCCTCCTGGCTTGCAATACCATGTATTCACAATTCTTAACACCCCAGTACAGAATACTTGTGCCAGGTATCAGAGGGCACTCGGACCTATGGGCCATGCTCAGGGGAAAAGGAGAATGGGGAAACATTTTTCGTAGGTTTGTGAAGAATGTATTTCAATCAGATTTCAACACATGACAAATGAATCACAAAAGAACCCCCATAGATTGTAGTTTCTCAGACTCAACTGTTAAAAAAGCCCTGCACTTGACCAAGTCATCCGAACACTGAAGCAATGCAAGGTTCAAACTGGGTCATGCCCTTAGTTAAGGCAATCCATTTGTCCCTGGAAACCGGGCATTTGCACTGCAACTGAACAATATATAAGGTGTCATACTGCACCAAGAACCTGTCCTACATACAGTGTGGCACCACTAATGGAAACCTTCCTAATGGATTAGACATCACATGGTTTACAGCCCCCATCCAATTCAGAACTCGAGCACTTGTTATTCGAGCATGAAACAGCAACTTTACAATTAGTTGTATGTATCTGCAATGTTGTGTTCCAGGCAAAGTGTATGGTTTCCTAATATGTTTCTAACGCCCTGAAGTGTCTGTCCCATCTAAGACTTTCACAAATGGGTTTAATAGGACAGCAATTATGTTCACAGACCTGTATCAATTTAAGTTTGCAACTAGTCCAAGAAGTATGCTGGACATCACCTTAACTCGCTAACATCTTCCCTCCAATGCATTAAAATTCCAGGTGATTTCTACTAGCATCGCAAACAATGGTATGGACCCAGCATCAAAGCATGAATTGTTTCACATGTTGTATTACCAAAATGCAAGTCATACAAGCTGACAGCACTACTAATTTTTTTTCAGAAAAAGATGGTTCGAAGGAAGAGTAATGGTGGTGCTGTGGTTAGCACTGCTGCCTGCAGCACTGAGACCCGGGTTCGATCCTAGCCCTGGGTCACTGTCTGTGTGGAGTTTGCACATTCTCCCCGTGTCTGCGTAGGTTTCACCCCCACAGCCCAAAGATATGCAGGCTACATGGATTGGCCACGCTAAATTGCCCCTTAATTGGAAAAACATAATTGGGTACTCTAAATTTTATATTTTTAAAAAGGAAGACTAGATCAGGCTTGTAAAACTAATTAAAACACTGCAACAAAACAAATGTAGTATTAAAATCAGGATACAGAACAAGGATGTTGAGCCAGTAGAACTGAAAACAAATGGTAAGCAAATTCAATAGAGTTATACAATTGGTTGTTTGGTCATATGAGTATTGCTGAAAAAATACATTTTGTCAAAACTTTTCATCTTGCACTCAGCACTCAGGACAATCGCAAGAATACCAATGTCAGCAGAAGCAACAGCTTTATACTGTAGGAGAAAAGTGTGATTGGTTGGCAAGTTGACTCTGATTGGTAGCGGCTTTGCTATGGCGAATGTACCAGTTAATAGTGACTGGCAGTTAACTGTCAAATATGTTTTGAAATTTAAACCAGGCTTGATTCTGGCAAGGGAAATGCCCGAAGGAATGAACTGGCTAATGGCTACCACTCATTTTGTTTAGCTGAAATAGATACAATATGTGTATCATGTGATTACTTGATTGGACAATAATCCTTAGTGTGCTCAAAGTAAAACTGACAACCGATTTAAGATGGTCAGTGGGGCTCAGTAAGGCGCATTTGCGTGTACTTGAAGCTACATGTATCAAACACATGTTCTTTACAGACAGAAAGGACATGTACACACTGCAACCAATCTGCACTCTCTTCTCAAAGTATAAAGTGTTTTGCTCCCCTGACATTGGTATTCTTGAGATTGCCCTGATAATGCAAGATCAAAAACTCAGATGAAATGCCTTTTTTCAGGACGGCAAAGTGGTGCAGTGGTTAGCACTGCTGCCTCACAGCACCGAGGAACCGGGTTCGATCCCAGCCTGGGTCACTGTCCACGTGGAGTTTGCACATTCTCCCCGTATCTGCATGGGTCTCACCCCCATAACCCAAAAAGATGTGCAGGGTAGATGGATTAGACACTCTAAATTGCCGCTTAATTGGAAAAAAAGAATTTGGTACTCTGCATTTAAAAAAAAAGAAATGTCTTTTTTCAGCGACGTTCAAGAGAGTTGCTTCAAGTACAAATAAATTGCCCACCTTAAACCAAATGAAAAGCTCTAAAAGTATAGTTATAGTACAAAAGGTTATTCAAAAGCTAGTCACTGAAGGGGAATGCTGATCATGAATAGAAAAGTTTAGGAGGAATGACTAGAAGTTTGACCCAAGAGATAGCCTTCAAGGAGGTTTAGAAAAAGTAAAACAGAGCATTTGAGGATATTTAGGAAAGCACCACACACAAGGATATTACAGAAACTAGAGATGTTCAGATACAATAGTCTAGTGCCAGAACTCTTCCACTGTCAATCTAGAAAACTTGAATACAAGTCCCAGCTTAAATATAATTAATCCAGTTGGCACAAGCAAATTACCATGAAAGGTATTAGAGTGTTGTAAAGACCTAGCTTTAGGGAGAGGACTCTACTATCTGGCCTAAACACGACTATGGGCAGGACACTCAGTTGCACAAACAATTGATACACAGGAAGACAACTAAATCAGCAATCTGTAATAAACAGTCTTGCCAGTGTTGCCTACATTGCAAGGACAAAGAAAAGGTCATGTCATACAGGAAACACAACAGCCATTTTGCACAGAGTAAACTTTGTACTTCAGCAATGACCAGACTTTTTTTTGTATTGGGTGAGGAAGGAACACTGGGAGAATTCACCGCTCTTCTTCACAAGCGGTGGCATGGGATCTAGAACACATTCACTTGACCATGCAGATCGGGCTCCAGTTTATAATCGTGTGATAAAGAACTTTAAAAAGCAGCAGTTTCTCAGTAATGCACACAGGTGACAGTTTGCATTGTGTGTGCAAGTCCTGGAGTGGTGCTTGAGCCTTGTACCCACAACCTTTGGACTCAGAGGCTGCAGTGTCATTAAATGAACAAGACTGGAAAGGATTCTGATGCAACACTTTCTGTTCCTATCCCTTGTTCATTGCAGGCATTTGCACTTGCTCTCAAAAAATGATCAACACTCCTTTGTGCCAAATTATTTATTTCTATATTCAAACTGTACACTGTACCTAATAATATAATAATAATCTTTATTATTGTCACAAGTAGGTTTACATTAACACTGCAGTGAAGTTACTGTGAAAATCCACTAGTCGCTACACTCGGGCGCCTGTTCGGGTACACAGAGGGACAATTCAGAATGTCCAATTCACCTAACAAGCACGTCTTTCGGGACTTGTGGGAGGAAATCGGAGCACCCGAAGGAAACCCACGCAAACACAGGGAGAACGTGCAGACTCCACACAGACGGTGACTCAGTGGGAATCGAACCCGGGGCCCTGGAGCTGTGAAGCAACAGTGCTAACCGCTGTGCTACCGTGCCGCCCCGACATAAAAGATCAAACACATACTGGTAAAAGAGACACTGTACTCATGTGACTAACAATTGACCTCATTGCCCTTGGGCCAGACAGGGAAGGTAGGTAAAACGAGGAAAAACTTGGTTTCTGCCACTAATCACTAATAGTAATCATTGCTACAGTGAATGTGTGTGGGTACACCAAGTCTGAAATCTTCTCCTACCAAGAGCACATATGAACAATGGGTGAACGGCTGCCAGGACATGAGGGACTGACCACAGTCCCATCAGTCTGGAAAAATAAACCGGTCACAATCAGTTTGGAAGAGAAAGCGGTGGACACTCAGGAAAATTTATATGGAGCTGGAGCACGAGGGAATTATTTGTCAAGGTAGAGGTAGCTAAAAAGAACTCGGGCACAATACATTGGCATAAAGTATTTCAGGCAGTAAAATGCGATGTTGAAATACTTTAGTGAGATCAAACGAACTGGAAACATCAGTGTCGTGTTTAGTGAGTATTTGATTATAATGAATGAATGTGAACCTTCCTAATTTGATTATAATCCAAAGTCCAGTACGCTTTGCTCATTCCTTGGATAACCAATTCCCAATTTCCCTAGACTCTCCTGCAGAGATTTATATGCCAAGCTCTAGCCTCGGGCTATCACCAAAAATGTACTAGAATCACAGTACCGGCCTCTTGCCCCCAAATGCAACACAGCCAAAAGCTTGCCGCACCGAAATTCAGCAATGTGGGCAAACACAACATACGACATGCCTGCAGTCAAACTCCAATACGCAACACCACTTTAAACTGTTTACAGAGATACTGTCCATTTGCTGTATGCATTACATAACTACATCCACTGATCGACAGAAAATAATACGAGCCCAAAGCAGACTCATGAAAATACTTCCACTGCCACATTTCCCAACGTCCCAAGCTCCACATTTACTTCTGATACCAACTCAGGAGTACAGCAAAGGCACAGCGTTAGTTTTCAGACGTGCACTACTGAAACCCAGCTCTCTGACTACAATCTCTCCTGACTTCTCCACTGTTGCTGAACTATCAGACATCCAGTACTGGATGAGTAGGAATTTCTTTCAATTAATATCGGGTAGACTGAAGTTATTGTTTTTAGTCCCACTCCAAATTCCATTACTAGTTACCAACTCCATCCTTCTCCCTGAGATTAAGCCTGTCTGTTCAAAACTTTGGTTTCACATTTGATGCTAAGATAAGTTTCCAACTTATGCGCATCATCACTCAGACCATCTCTTCCCACCTCTGTAACACCATCTGATTATGTGCATCCCAACTCATTTGCGGAAAAAAATCCTCATTCATGTTGTTGTTCCTCTCAACTTGGCTATTCTAATATTCCTTCCACATTCTACCCTTAAACTTGAAAATCCAAAATTTTGCTACCAATGTAATGCCCATTCCCCTGTCACCTTGTACCCACTGTCCTATACTGCCTTCCAGTCAACCAATGTATTGACTTTAAAATTCCCAGCCTCACAATCTGTTCAAGTTCCACAACCCATCAAAATATCTGTACTCCTCTAATTCTGGCCTCTTGTACAATTCCAATTATAATTGCTCCGGCATTGGTAACTGTGCCTTCAGTTGCCTTAGGCCTCAAGCTCTGGAATTCACTCCCTACACCACTCCACGTCTCTTACCTTATTTTCCGCCCAAAGTCACTCCTTAATTATACTTCTTTGACCAAGCTTTTGGTCACCTGACATATCTCTTTATGTAGCTTGGGGTGTCTTCCTGCTCTTGTGAGTCGCCTTGGGGCATTTCATTATGTTAAAGGCTCTATACAAGAACTTCATTTTAAAAAATATATAAATGATCAGTTAATTTGTATTACAATAATGGTGCAGTCTTGTTTTCTGCCAATTGTTTGAACAGTGTTCAAATGTGCTGTAGCAAGGTGTTGAGTGCATAAATACTAGGACTTCAAGGTTTTGCTTGCATTGAGATTGAATTAAAAACATAAAATGCTCGAAACATTGAGCATGTGAGACAGTATCTGTGTAGAAAGAAAGGTTTCACAAATTAATGCCCTTTCTTCAGAACCAGAAGATATTTTCATCTGTAAAAGGTGGTGGAGAGGTCCACAACTAGGTTCCTAAACCCATATCTGCAGGGGATAAATTATTTCAATTAGACTCTCCTAACCAGGTTCCATCCTCTCCAACCCCAACTAAAGAGAAGGTCAATCACCCCATTCTCAGGCTTCTGAATGTCCTGCTGCGTATGACACAGACAAGTAGTGCAGCAAATCAAAGCCGAAAGATCACAGTTTTATTTTGCCTTCGCAATTATGGCCACCAACAACTATTTTGCGACTGTTCACACACTGGAGCACCTTGTTTAATAAGGAGACAGCACCACTCATACCATTACTCAGGCAGATTTTGATGAAATTAGGTGAATTCAGTGTTTTGTCACCAGTTGAGACTTTGAGCAGTGGTCAAGCATGTTCCCAAAAACAGAGAGGGAGAAAGACTGGCATGCAATTTATCACAGGTTGCTGGTATGCATCACATGTCACCTGAATAAAACTTCATAGAGATGGAGAGAGAAATGCTCTGGCTTGATGAACAGATGGTGCAAGGACAATACTGGAGAGCAGACCGAGTCATCTTGGCATTGGCGTTGTCTTTTTTTGTTTTAACATTTCCCCCCCCCCAATTATTGAAACATGACTCTTTATTCATTCAAACTTCACAAATATCTATCACTTTTAATTTAAAATAACATAATTAGCATCCGAATGCATGGGAGGTGCCTCTTTCGATCCTCAGTCCAGGTTTAATGATTTTAGTTGGGGAAATGTTTGAGGTGATAAAATTGGCCTCAGCACTTGTCGAAGAAGGGCAAGAAGTCAAGCGGGCATGGTCTGAGTCAGTGAATCGGTTGTGAAGCATTCAAGGATAGGAATAAGACTGGATTTGGTTCTGATGCCTGCTGCATCGAATAGCCTCCCAAAACTACCCAGGATTGTTCGTTGAAGAGGTACCAGAGGACTGCAACGTTAGCAACGTGAAAAAAGGAGCAGAGAATAATTACAGAATATTTCTCTAACACAAGATTACAATCCCACAGAACCCAATTATTTCTGTATCACATTTCAGGTATACACAGGCAGATACTTTAAGACACACAGTTACTGGAAAGTGAATAAAACCACATTAAGCCCAGGGTTGTCACATTAGGAATTAAATTAATTTTTAAAATCAAGCCCCAAATCACCAAGACCATCCACACCTTCTGGACCGAGCGCACCAGGTTACGGCCATCCTTTGTGTTAAAGTGCTTCATGATTTCACTACGAATTAGAACTGGGTTATTTACAAAATTCTGCCCTATTGTTCCAGGTTCCCCAATTGAGAAAACTGGGTCTCTGCAACTAGCCTTTATTATGTTGAACATCCCAATTCACTCATCCCTCAACTTTCTAAGTCAAGGAAACACAAACTAAGGGGCTGTTTAGCACAGGGCTAAATCGCTGGCTTTGAAAGCAGACCAAGGCAGGCCAGCAGCATGGTTCAATTCACGTAACAGCTTCCCCGAACAGGCGCCGGAATGTGGCGACTAGGGGCTTTTCACAGTAACTTCATTTGAAGCCTACTTGTGACAATAAGTGATTTTCATTTCATTTCAATAAGAAGGTTCTGGGGAAACTGAAAGATCTGAAGGTGGATAAATCACCTGAACCGGATGAACTACATCCCAGGGTTCTAAAAGAGATAGCTGAGGAGATTGTGGAGCCATTAGTGGTGATCTTTCAGGAATCACTGGAGGCAGGAAGGGTCCCAGAGGACTGGAAAGTGGCTAATGCAACACAGCTGTTTAAGAAGGGAGGGAGGCAGAAGAAATGAAATTATAGGCCGGTTTGCCTGACTTCGGTCATTGGTAAGATTTTAGAGTCAATTATTAAAGATGAAATTGCGACTTCCGGTTGCGGCGATGACCAGCTAAGCCGCACGTTTCGGCACCTCCCGTTTCAACGGACTATTGGGCTCTTATCGGGAGCCCCAACGGAAATTTTTTACAGCCAAACCCAGTGTGAGGTGTCAAAGGAAGAAGTCCCCCCGGGTGTGGATGGAAAGGAGCGACAGCAGTATCCTGATTGCGGAGGATCCTCTGGAGCAGCGGCAGGGAAGAGAAGGGAGAAGCAAGATGGCGGCCGAGGGAGCCCAGATGGTATGGGGCCCGGAACAGCAGGAGTTCCTCCGACGATGTGTGGAGGAGCTCAAGAAAGAGGTGCTGGCGCCGATGCTACTGGCAATCGAGGGATTGAAGGAAACACAAAAGGTCCAGGCGATGGAACTCCGTGGAGTGAAGGCAAAGGCAGCCGAGAACGAAGACGAGATACAGGGCCTGGTGGTAAAAACGGAGACGCACGAGGCACTACATAAGAGGTGCATAGAAAGGCTGGAAGCCCTGGAGAACAGCTCGAGGAGGAAGAACCTACGGATTTTAGGTCTCCCTGCAGGGACAGAGGGGGCTAATGCTGGGGCGTATGTGAGCACGATGCTCCATACTCTAATGGGAGCCGAGGCCCCAACGGGCCCCCTGGAAGTGGAGGGAGCGTACCAGGTCCTCGTGAGAAGACCAAAGGCAGGGGAAACACCACGAGCAATAGTGGTGAGGTTCCACCACTACAGGGACAGGGAGATGGCCCTGAGTTGGGCTAAGAGGACACGGAGCAGCAAGTGGGAGAACGCGGTGGTACGCGTATATCAAGATTGGAGTGCGGAGGTGGCGAGAAGGAAGGCGAGCTTCAATCGGGCCTAGGCGGTGCTCCATAGGAAGAAAGTCAAATTTGGGATGCTGCAGCCGGCAAGATTGTGGGTCACACACCAGGGCAAACACCACTACTTCGAGACGGCGGAGGAGGCATGGACATTCATTCAGGAAGAGAAATTGGACTAGACTTGAGAAATTGATGTCTGGAGAGAGGTAGCGAGGTGGTGGCACAGAAATGTAAAGTGGGGAGGGGGAGGGCGAATATGTAAGAATGTTGGACGGGGTATCCCGGACCTGGAGGCGGGAAGCTTGGTAATGGGGGGGGGATTTTAACAGTGCTGGACCCAGGGCTGGACCGGTCCAGATCCAGGACCGGGAGAAGGCCGGCAGCGGCCAAAGTGCTTAAGGGATTTATGGAGCAGATAGGAGTAGATCTGTGGAGATTTGCTAGTCCGATGGGGAAAGAGTTTTCCTTCTTCTCACACGTCCATAAAGTATACTCCCGGATAGACTTTTTTGTCTTGGGAAGGGCGTTGATCCTGAAAGTGGCAGGAACGGAGTACTCGGCTATAGCCGTTTCAGATCACGCCCCACACTGGGTGGATCTGGATCTACGAGAGGAAAAGGAGCAGCGCCCACTTTGGCGATTAGACATGGGACTACTGGCGGACGAGGGGGTATGCGGAAGGGTGAGGGGATGCATCGAAAGATACCTGGAGGTTAATGATGGGGGGGGGGGGGGGGGGGTAGTATGGGAAGTGCTGAAGGCAGTGGTTAGAGGAGAGCTGATTTCCATTAGAGCCCACAAGGGGAAACAAGAGGGCAAAGAAAGAGAGAGATTGGTTGGGGAAATTCTGAGGGTGGATAGGCAGTATGCGGAGGCCTCGGATGAAGGACTATACAAGGAAAGATGAAGACTACAGATGGAGTTTGACCTGCTGACCACAGGAAAGGCGGAGACGCAGTGGAGGAAGGCACAGGGAATACAATATGAATATGGGGAAAAGGCGAGTCAGCTGCTGGCCCAACAACTTCGAAAGAGGGGGGCGGCGAGAGAGATCGGAGGAGTTAGGGACGATGGGGCAGAGAGCAGGGAATGTGAACGAGGTGTTCAAGACATTTTATGAGAGGTTGTATAAGTCCCAACCCCCGGACAGGAAAGAGGGAATGATACACTTTTTGGACCAGCTGGAGTTCCCGAGGGTGGAGGAGCAGGAGGTGGCAGGTCTTGGTGCGCAGATTGAGGTGGAGGAGGTGATTAAAGGAATTGGGAACATGCAGGCAGGAAAGGCCCCGGGACCAGATGGGTTCCCAGTGGAATTTTACAGGAAATATGTGGACCTACTGGCCCCACTCCTGGCGAGAACCTTCAATGAGGCTAAGGAAAGGGGGACACTACCCCCGACAATGTCGGAGGCGACGATATAGTTGATCCTGAAATGAGACGAAGACCCGCTGCAGTGCAGGTCATACAGGCCCATCTCCCTCCTAAACGTAGATGCCAAGCTGCTGGCCAAAGTGATGGCGACAAGGATAGAGGAGTGCGTCCCAGGGGTGGGACATGACGACCAGACAGGGTTTGTTAAAGGGAGACAATTGAACGCCAATATACGAAGGTTGCTGGGGGTGATGATGATGCCCCCACCGGAGGGGGAGGCAGAGATAGTGGTGGCGATGGATGCAGAAAAGGCAGTCGATAGAGTGGAGTGGGACTATCTGTGGGAGATGCTGAAGAGATTTGGGTTCGGGGCGGGGTTCATTAGATGGGTTAGACTCCTGTACGGGGCCCCGGTGGGCAAGCGTTGTTACAAATAGGCAAAGATCGGGTTACTTCCGATTACATAGGGGTACAAGACAGGGGTGCCCCCTGTCCCCATTACTGTTCGCGTTGGCTATTGAGCCATTGGCCATAGCACTGAGGGACTCTAAGAAGTGGAGGGGGGTGCTTAGAGGGGGAGAGGAACATCGAGTGTCACTGTATGCAGACGATTTACTGCTATATGTGGCGGACCCAGAAGAGGGGATGCCAGAGGTAATGCAGATACTCAGGGAGTTTGGAGAGTTCTCGGGATATAAATTAAATATGGGAAAGAGCGAACTTTTTGTGATGCACCCCGGGGAACAGGGCAGGGGGATAGATGCTCTGCCGCTGAGGAGAGTGACAGGAAATTTTCGATACCTGGGGATTCAGGTGGCCAGGAACTGGGGAACCCTACACAAACTTAACCTGACGCGACTGGTAGAGCAGATGGAGGAGGACTTTAGGAGGTGGGATATGGTGCCCCTGTCATTGGCGGGCAGAGTACAGGCGGTCAAGAAGGTGGTCCTCCCGAGGTTTCCTTTTGTGTTTCAGTGCCTCCCCATCCTGATTACTAAGGCCCTTTTTTAAAACATAGATAGGAGCATTACGAGCTTTGTGTGGGTGGGAAAGACCCCGAGGGTAAAGAGGGGGTTCCTGGAGCGCAGTAGGGACAGAGGGGGATTGGCACTGCCGAGTCTGAGTGACTACTATTGGGCCGCTAATGTGTCGATGGTTTGTAAGTGGATGAGGGAAGAGGAAGGTGCGGCGTGGAAAATGCTGGAGATGGCGTCCTGTAAGGGAACAAGCCTGAAAGCGCTGGCGACGGCGCCGCTACCATTCTCCCCGAAAAGGTACACCACAAACCCAGTGGTGGTGGCGACCTTGAAGATCTGGGGGCAGTGGAGACGACACAGGGGAGTGACGGGTGCCTCGGTGTGGTCCCCGATAAGGAATAACCACAGGTTCGTCCCGGGGAGGATAGATGGGGGATTTCAATGTTGGCAGCGAGCCGGAATTAGGAAGCTGAAGGACCTATTTGTGGACGGGACGTTTGCGAGTTTGGGAGCATTGGAAGAAAAATATAAGTTGCTACCAGGGAATGCTTTCCAATACATGCAAGTGAGGGCATTTACGAGGCAACAGGTGAGGGAATTTCCGCAGCTCCCGACGCAAGGGATCCAGGATAGAGTGATTTCAGGGGCATGGGTTGGAGAAGGTAAAGTGTCGGAAATATACAGGGAGATGAGAGACGAGGGGGAGACGATGGTAGAGGAGCTGAAGGAAAAATGGGAAGAGGAGCTGGGGGAAGAGATTGAGGAGGGGCTGTGGGCAGATGCCCTAAGCAGGGTAAATTCCTCGTCCTCATGTGCCAGGCTTAGCCTGATTCAATTTAAGGTTCTACACAGGGCGCATCTGAAGGGAGCAAGACTGAGCAGGTTTTTTGGGGTGGAGGATAGGTGGGAGGTGCTCGGGAAGCTCGGCGAACCACACCCACATGTTCTGGTCGTGTCCGGCACTGCATGAGTTCTGGAAGGGTGTGGCAAGAGTGGTCTCAAAGGTGGTGGGGGTCCAGGTCAAACCAAGCTGGGGGTTAGCTATATTTGGGGTTGCAGAAGAACCGCGAGTGCAGGAGACGAAAGAGGCCGACGTTCTGGCCTTTGCGTCCCTAGTAGCCCGGCGAAGGACTCTACTCATGTGGAAAGAAGCGAAGTCCCCGGGCTTGGAGGCCTGGATAAACGACATGGCAGGGTTCATAAGACTGGAGCGAATAAAATATGCGTTAAGAGGATCGGCTCAGGGGTTCACCAGGCGGTGGCAACCGTTCCTTGACTATCTCGCGGAACGATAATGGAAAAACAGAAAAGACAGCAGCAGGAAACCGGAGGGGTACTATCCCGTGTTTTTTTTTTTGCCAGTTGTTGATATTTGCTTTCTGTTTATCTCTCTTTTTTCATTTGTTGTTAGTTTAATATATTATTTAAATAACGTTTAATGCATATTCCTTTATTAAGTTGTAAAAACGGAAAATCTCTTGGAAAAATGTCAATAAAATATATATTTTTTTTAAAAGATGAAATCGCGGAGTACTTAGAAGTGCATGATAAAAGAGGACCGAGTCAGCACGGCTTTGTCAAAGGGAGGTTATGTCTGACAAATCTATCAGGGTTCTTTGAGGAGGTAACAAGGAAGTTAAACAAAGGAGAACCAGTGGACATGATTTATTTAGATTTCCAGAATACCTTTGACAATGTGCCACATAGGAGACTGTTAAATACGTTAAGAGCCCATGGTGTGAAGGGTAAGATCCTGGCATGGATAGAGGATTGGCTAACTGTCAGAGGGCAGAGATTGGGGATAAAGGGATCTTATTCAGGATGGCGGCCGGTGACTAGTGGTGTGCCTCAGGGATCTGTGCTGGGACCACAACTTTTCACTATACACATTAATGATCTGTAAGAAGGAACTGAAGGCACTGTTGATACCGTCTGATGATACAAAGATCTGTAGAGGGACAGATCGTATTGAGCAAGCAGGCGGGCTGCAGAAGGATTTGGACAGGCTAGGAGAGTGGGCAATGAAGTGGCAGATGAAATACAATGTGAAAAGTGTGAGGTTATGCACTTTGGAAGGAGGAATGGAGACACAGACTATTTTCTAAATGGGGAAATGCTCAGGAAATCAGAAGCACAAAGGGACTTAGGTGTCCTTGTTCCATGATTCTCGTAAGGTTAACGTACAGGTTCAGTTGCCAGTTGGGAAGGCAAATGTAATGTTAGCATTCATGTCAAGAGGGCTAGAATATAAGACCAGGGATGTACTTCTGAGGCTGCATAAGGCTCTGGTCAGACCCCATTTGGAGTATTGAGCAGTTTTTGGCCCCGTATCTAAGGAAGGGTGTGCTGGCCTTGGAAAAGGTCCAGAGAAGGTTCACAAGAATGATCCCTGGAATGAAGAGCTTGTCGTATGAGAAACGGTTGAGGACTCTGTCTATACTCGTTGGAGTTTAGAAGAATGAGGGGAGGGATCTTATTGAAACTTGCAGGATACTGCGAGGCCTGGATAGAGTGGATGTGGAGAGGATGTTTCCATTTGTAGGAAAAGCTAGAACCAGAGGACACAATCTCAGATTAAAGGGACACATTTCTTCAGCCAGAGGATGGTGGATCTGTGGAACTCTTTACCGCAGAACGCTATGGAGGCTAAATCACAGTGTCTTTAAGACAGAGATAGATAGGTTCTTGATTAATAAGGGGATCAGGGGTTATGGGGAGAAGGCAGGAGAATGGGGATGAGAAAAATATCAGCCATGATTGAATGGCAGAGCAGACTCAATGGGCCAAGTGGCCTAATTCTGCTCCTATGTCTTATGGTCTAATTTGACCTCAATTTAACCCTTTAAGCATCGATATACAAGCTTAGTCAAGCATTACCAGGAGGGCAGAGGAAGCATTTCATAGATGTCCTCAAAGCCTCCCTGAAAAAAATTCAAAATCCATATCAATATGTGGGGTCTCTTGCTCAAGACCACCCAAACTGGAGAAATGTCTGCAAATGTGTCAACCATTTTGAATGTCTCCGACAGGCCCAGGTAGAGGCCAAGCACAAACAGCGGAAGGAGCGGACTAAAATCCGTGCATCCCACTCACTCATCTTATCAAACGCCACCTGCCCCACCTATGGCAGAGTGTTGTGAATCCAGCATCGGACTTTGCAGTCACCTCAAGACCCACAATCACAGAGTGCATGACATTCAGCCTCGGACTGCCTAAGAAGAATTCTGGTGAATCTGCAATGTGGCCTCTTCACAATCATAGGTTCAACTCCCAAAATTGAAAAGAATATTCCAGATGGGGTCCTAACAAGGCTCTGTGCAGCTAAAGCATAATTTCATCATTTAGGTACTTCAAACCCAATATTCCATGAGCTTTTTTGATCACTCTATTCACTAAAAGCTAGTAAAGAGGTGTATCGTGTGCCTGAACCTGAAATCTTTGCTCCTCCACAGCAGTCTCTCACCATTAAGAGAATATTCTGATTTGTCTCTGATTCAAAGTGCATAACCTCTCACTTCCCCATGCTGAACTCAATCTGTCAGTTTTGCCCACTCAGTTAATTTGCTTATGGTTCTTTACAATTTCTTGCTTGCAACTCACTATGCCTTCAACATTGGTCATCTGCAAACTTGGATATACAACTCTCTAGTCCTCCATTCAACATCACTTGTCACATTCCATTAATTAGAATATGCTCTCCATCCATATTCTTCGGCTTTACCTTCCAACGAATTACTAACACCATGTGTGTCAAGATTACCAATTCCTTGCAATTTCATTCTTGTTAATAACCTCATGTGCTGGACATCAAAGCTTTCAGGAAGCCCGTATAGATAACATCCAGACACTCCATGATCCAACATCTAAATGAAGTCCTCAAAAAAAATCGATTCATTCATCAGACCTGACCCCTTCATGAATCCATGCTCACACTTACCTCTGATGAAAATTTCAGTAACTTCCTAAACTGAGAAGCTTGATACTCTGCATATTCCTCCAATCATTAAAAAATGGAGTAGAATTTGCAAATATCCAATCCTAAATGCCACATTTCTTGGACTGAGTGCACTTTGGAAATTTATGTCTCGCCCAACCGCAATTTCCTCATCTATTCTTTTTAATACCATGGTGTGAAATCAACTGGTCCTCCAGAGTTCTCGCTCTTAAGCCCCATTATTTTCATGATTAATTTTTTTCTTCCTCCTCTCCCACAACTAAGAAATAAAATGCAAAGTACTCATTTAACAATTCTGCCATTTGCTTCTTGATTTATAGTTCACACAGCCAGCTTTAAGTGCCCAATTATTTTCTTCCCACTTAAGTGTGGCCAATTTACCTACCATGCACATCTTTTTGGGTTCTGGGGGTGAGACCCACACAGACATGGGGAGAATGTGCAAACTCCACACGGACAGTGACCCGGGGCCAGGATCGAACCCGGTCTCAGCGCTGTGAGGCAGCAGTGCAAACCACTGCACCACCATGCTGCCCCACAATCTTATCTTTAATGGGCCATTTGTAGAATAATACTGTACAGAAGGATGTTCGATATATTGTGCCTGGACCATCTCCGAGACAGTTACCCAATCCCTCTCCTCTGCTCTTTCCCACAGTCCTGAAAATGTTTCCCCTTCCAAGTATTTATTAAATTGCATTTTAAACTTTATTACTGGTGCTTCAATTAACCTTTCAGATAGTGCATTCCAAATCATAACAACTCGCTCTCAAAAACCTCATCTCCTCAAATGATTATTTTGCCAAGTCTGTCCCGTCTTGTGACTGACTCTTCAGCCACTGGTATTTCACCTTATTTGCTTCATCAAAACCATTTATGATTTTGAACAGCTCCATTAATATCTCCTCTTAATCTACTCTGCTTACAGGAGAACATAACAGTTTTTCTCATCTCTCCAAGTAACTGAAATCTTTCATTCCTGGCACAATTCCAGTAAATCTCTTCTACATCATCTTTAACGGTGACACCTTTCCTAAGTGTTGACTCCAGAATTGACCACGATACTCCAGCTGAGACCGTCCATCGCAACCTTCATTCAGCTTTACCATTTTGTCCCGTCACCTTGAAAGATTTGGGCATTAGATTTGGGGTAGGTGGATTAGCCATGCTAAATTGCCCCTTAATTGGAAAAATGAATTGGGCACTCAAGATAACTGCAAGTTATCACTGTTATACATGACAGGTTTAGCCAAGTTTAAGAAACCAAGAACACCCAATCTGAGCTAGGGTGCCGATATGCGGTAGATTGAGCCTAGATTTGGGAGGAAAAAAACGAGAATGGGATTCGACTTCTAATCGCTATTTAATGACAACTGTGGAAAACATGCATCACACACACACAATACGTGTTCAAATCCAATCCTTGTGGCTCAATCACTAGGATGAACTTTATTTGATTTTATACCCATACTGGTGATGACTGAAGGTCAAAATTCACTTGAGAGCTTCCGGTGGCGCTCGCGAGCGGAGTGGTTGCGTCGAGAAGAGGCTCCTGACAGTCCACGATATTTCGGACATTTTCGGGGGTTTCCCGGTGGTTCTTTCTTCCCGGGTTTCTTTGGCCTTTGGGGCCTGAGGGACGGGCGTCGGGTCGGAGAGGGAGTGTCCGGCGGCCAGAGCGGGAGGCATCGATCCAGAGGTCGGATGCGTGGGCGGCGTTTGACACGAGGTGAGGCAATCGAGGTGGCAGGCCCGAATCCAGAATGCGATGTAGAGGAGCACATTGGGTGGCTCCCACTGAAAATGGATCTTTGAGGAGTTTGAAGTCCGGGGCCCGGGGGAAGAGATTTTTTGATTTTGGAATTTTTGGAAATAATCTTTGAAAATAATTATTTATTTATTTTCGGATTGAAGAAAGAAAAAATAATAAGTTGTTAGAGGATGCGAAAAGCAGCTAGAAAGAAGGAAGAAAACCCAGGTTCGCCGTTGAATGAGAAAGCCAGCAAAAGCGCTGACAAGATGGCGGATGCCGGACCGTGTGGCGGGGCCGCACTACTTACGGTGGAAAAGATGACCGAGGTGATGGCGGTGGAGCTGGAAAAGCAGTTTGAGAGGCATATGGAGGCTTTGAGGAAGGAGACGGCGGTTGCATTGAAATCATTGGTGGAGGAGGCAATCGCCCCGGTGAGGGTAGCTGTGGCAAAGACATCGGCCGAGGTGAGAGAGCAGGGCGTGAAGATGAAGGAAGTGGAGGAACCGTGTCGCAGCACAGCAACCAGCTCACCTCATAGATCATAGAATTTACAGTGCAGAAGGAGGCCATTCGGCCCATCGAGTCTGCACCGGCTCTTGGAAAGAGCACCTTACCCAAGGTCAACATCTCCACCCCATCCCCATAACCCAGTAACCCCACTCAACACTAAGGGCAATTTTGGACACTAAGGGCAATTTAGCATGGCCAATCCACCTAACCTGCACATCTTTGGACTGTGGGAGGAAACCGGAGCACCTGGAGGAAACCCACGCACACACGGGGAGGATGTGCAGACTCCGCACAGACAGTGACCCAAGCCGGAATCGAACCTGGGACCCTGGAGCTGTGAAGCAATTGTGCTATCCACAATGCTACCGTGCTGCCCCTCGATGGGGGACGAGCTGCGGAGAGTGGTGGATGTCAACAGAGGACGCCGAGCAAAGCTCGAGGACTTGGAGAACCGCTCGAGACGGCACAATCTGAGAATTGTGGGCTTGCCCGAAGGGACAGAGGGCCCAAGGCCAACAGAGTACTTCGCTAAGAAGTTGGCGGAGCTCATGGGGGAGGGTGAGAACTCCTCCCAGTACGAGCTGGACCGAGCTCATCGGTCATTAAGGCCGAAGCCCAAGGTGAATGAACCACCAAGAACAGTAATTATCTGCTTCCATAAGTACTGCATGAAGGAGGAGGTATTAAGCAGGGCAAAGCAGAAGCACGAGGTGGAGTGGGACGGTGCTGGAGTTCTGATCTATCAGGACTTGACGGTGGAGTTGGCAAAAAGACGAGTGGCTTTCGGGCGAGTGAAGGCGGCACTGTACAAAAAGGGGGTGCGATTTGGTATGGTATACCCGGCGAAGCTGAGGGTAACGTATAACGCCAAAGATTTCGAGACAGTGGAGGCGGCTGAGGCGTTCGTGAGGGCGCAAGGCTTGGGACAGACGTGAGGAGCGGAGCTGGAAGAGATACTGTGGACTGTGATTGGGGAGCTGGAAAATGTATAAATGTCATAACTTTCTTTTTACTGATGTGCATTGTAATTTACTTCTCTTCACATTGTTACAGAGTTCAAGTTATTGGTTGGGTTGATTGGCATTCTGTGTTGCGACGGTAATATCTTATTTTAGTGAATTGTATGGGTTTGATTGTTATTTTTGTTTTTTCGTTCTCTGGGACTGGGTGGGAGGGGACAGTGTATCTTGGCGGGGGGAGCCACCCGTGCTAGCTAACTAAAGTCGGCTAGTGAACGGAGGTGAGATGAGAGGAAGGCTGCGGACATTGGAGCCTGGTTAGCAGGTTTCGATGGGCCTACGAGGCGAGCGAGGGAGGGGGGGGGATTGATGCTGGGAGATGATTTTTCAAGAGGAAATGTGGGGGGGGGGGGGGGGGGGGGGGGGGGGGAGAGAGAGAAGGGGTTCGATGTTAATAATGGATAGGGGCGGGACAGGGCCCTGTGGTATGATGATGGTGGATAAGAAGGGGGGGGGTGAGAGACCCCCAGTTAGGATAGTCACGTGGAATGTGAGGAGATTAGGAGGTCCGGTCAAGAGCGCTTGCGCATCTTAAAAGTTTGAAAGCCGATGTAGCAATGCTGCAGGAGACTCATTTGACGGTGAAAGACCAGGTGAGACTTAAAAAGGGCTGGGTTAGTCAGGTGTTTCACTCTGGACTTGACGGAAGGCTCGAGAGGTAGCGGTAATGGTCAGCAAAAGAGTACGCTTCCAGGTGGAGAAGGTGGTGGCAGATCAGGGGGTAGATATGTGATTGTGACAGGGGCGCTGGAGGGGAGGTTAGTGGCGCTGTTAAGTGTATATGGCCCCAATTGGGACAATGTGGGATTCGCAAAGAAGGTGTTTGGGGCCATCCCCGACTTGGACACACACAAACTGATAGTGGGGGGGGGACTGGAACTTGGTGCAGGAGCCAAGGTTGGAAAGGTCACGGCCACGCTCGCGGGGGGGGGGGGGCGAAGGCGTTAGCTGGGCTGATGGTGGAAATGGGAGGGGTGGACCCTTGGAGGTTTCTGCACCCGAGAGGACGGGAGTACTCGTTTTTCTCAGCAGTCCATAAGGTATATTCGCAGATCGACTTTTTTGTGGTGGGGAAGGCTTTGCTGGCTGGGGTTAAGGGGTCGGAATACTCGGCAATTGCAGTGTCAGATCATGCTCTGCATTGGGTGGGTATGGTGCTGGAGAAGGGGGCAGCGAAGAGGCTGGGATGGAAATTAATTGCGGGACCAAGTATTCTGTGACAAAATTGAAAAGGAAATTAAGGAATATGTAGGTTTCAACTGTACGGGTGAGGTGTCGAAGGCGGTTGTCTGGGAGGCTCTAAAGGCGGTGGTGGGGGGGGGGGGGTGATTTTGTTTACGGCCAGGGTAGACAAAGAGGAGCCTCTCGAAAGAGGAGAGGTTGGAGCAGTAGAGGGTAATAGATGAGATGTTGGAGGTAGATAGGAGTTATGCAGCGGATGGGGACCCAGCAAAGCTGGAAAAGAGGAAGGAACTACAGGCGAGCTTTGACCGACTATCTACCAGGAAGGCAGTGCGCCAACTGAGGCGAGCAAGGGGTGCAGTTTACAAACATGGAGACAAGGTATGTTAGCAGGTCAGCTCCGGAGGGAAGCAGCGGCAAAGAAAATTGTTCAGGTGAGGGATAGGGCAGGGAAGTTGGTGGTGGCTCCGGACCTGATTAATAAGGTTTTTGAGGAATTTTATGAGAGGTTGTACAGGTCAGAGCCACCTGGGGGAGACCGTGAGATGCAGGAATTTCTAGATGGGTTGGAGTACCCGAGGTTAGGGGAGGGGGACAGGGCTACATTAGAAGGAACGATAGTGGAGCAGGAGATAAAGGATGCGATTGGGAGGATGCAGTCGGGGAAGGTGGCAGGGCCGGATGGGTTTCCGGTGGATTATTATAAAAAATTCAAGGATAATCTAGCACCCCTGATGGTGGGGATGTTTGAAGAGGCGATAGGGAAGGGGGTGTTGCCACAATCTTTGGAGCGGGCATCGATTTCCCTGTTGCTGAAAAAAAGACAAGGATCTGACGGAGTGTGGGTCGTATAGGCCCATATCACTTCTGAATGTGGACGCAAAGGTATTGGCGAAGGTAGTGGGGGTAGACTGGAGTGCCTCCTGAAGGTGATAGGTGAAGATCAGACGGAGTTCGTGAAAGGGAGGCAGCTCTTTTCAAACATTAGAAGGGTATTGAACGTCGTTATGGCACTGGCAGAGGGGAAGGAAACAGAGGTGGTTGTGGCATTGGACGCTGAGGCGTTCGACCGGGTAGAATGAGGGTACTTGATGGCAGTTCTGGAACGGTTTGGGATTGGACCAAGATTTGTGAACTGGGTAAAGCTATTATATAAGGTGCCGAGGGCGAGTGTCCGCACAAAAAACATCAGCTCGATATACTTTTCTCTCCACCGTGGGACTAGGAAGGGATGTCCGATGTCCCCCCTGCCGTTGGCCATCGCATTAAGAGGTTCGGGGGTATGGAAAGGAATAGTGCGGGGGGGAATAGAGCATAGGGTGTCCTTTTATGCCGATGACTTGCTGTTATACGTGTCGGAATCGAGTGTGTCGATAGGGGGAATATTGGAGCTGCTTCGAGTGTTTGGGTCTTTCTCGGAATACAAACTAAATCTCGACAAGAGTGAGTATTTTGTGGTGTCTCGGCCAAGGGTGGGGGCAGGGGTGGGGGGTTTGCCATTCCGTCGGGCAGGGACTCACTTTAGGTACCTGGGGGTGCAGGTTGCCCGAGAGTGGGGGAGGGGGGGCTCCACAGGTACAACATTTCTAGTTTGGTGGGGAGAGTGAAAGCTGATCTGGCAAGGTGGGACAGCCTCCCTCTGACACTGGCGGGTCGGGTACAGGCGGTTAAAATGAACGTGTTGCCGCGATTTCTGTTTCTTTTTCAATGCCTGCCGATTTTCCTGCCAAAGGCTTTTTTCAGAGAGATTGAGGGAAGGATAACGTCGTTCATATGGGGAGGGAAGGTGGCCAGAGTTAGAAAGGTGCTACTACAGGGAGCAGGAGCAATAGGAAAGGAGCAGTCACCTTGTTAGGAGTTTTCTATAGGCCCCCCAGTAGTAGCAGAGATGTGGAGGAACAGATTGGGAAACAGATTTTGGAAAGGTGCAGAAGTCACAGGGTAGTTAGTCATGGGTGACTTTAACTTCCCGAATATTGAGTGGAAACTCTTTAGATCAAATAGTTTGGATGGGGTGGTGTTTGTGCAGTGTGTCCAGGAAGCTTTTCTAACACAGTATGTAGATTGTCCGACCAGAGGAGGGGCAATATTGGATTTAGTACTTGGTAATGAACCAGGGCAAGTGATATATTTGTTAGTGGGGGAGCATTTTGGAGATAGTGACCACAATTCTGTGACTTTCACTTTAGTAATGGAGAGGGATAGGTACGTGCAACAGGGCAAGGTTTACAATTGGGGGAAGGGTAAATACGATGTTGTCAGACAAGAATTGAAGTGCATAAGTTGGGAACATAGGCTGGCAGGGAAGGACACAAGTGAAATGTGGAACTTGTTCAAGGAACAGGTGCTACGTGTCCTTGATATGTATGTCCCTGTCAGGCAGGGAAGAGATGGTCGAGTGAGGGAACCATGGTTGACAAGAGAGGTTGAATGTCTTGCTAAGAGGAAAAAGGAGACTTATGTAAGGCTGAGGAAACAAGGTTCAGACAGGGCATTGGAGGGATACAAGATAGCCAGGAGGGAACTGAAGAAAGGGATTAGGAGAGCTAAGAGAGGGCATGAGCAATCTTTGGCGGGTAGGATCAAGGAAAACCCCAAGGCCTTTTACACATATGTGAGAAATATGAAAATGACTAGAGCGAGGGTAGGTCCGATCAAGGACAGTAGCGGGAGATTGTGTATTGAGTCTGAAGAGATAGGAGAGGTCTTGAACGAGTACTTTTCTTCTGTATTTACAAATGAGAGGGGCGATATTGTTGGAGAGGACAGTGTGAAACAGATTGGTAAGCTCGAGGAAATACTTGTTAGGAAGGAAGATGTGTTGGGCATTTTGAAAAACTTGAGGATAGACAAGTCCCCCGGGCCTGACGGGATATATCCAAGGATTCTATGGGAAGCAAGAGATGAAATTGCAGAGCCGTTGGCAATGATCTTTTCGTCCTCACTGTCAACAGGGGTGGTACCAGGGGATTGGAGAGTGGCGAATGTCGTGCCCCTGTTCAAAAAAGGGACTAGGGATAACCCTGGGAATTACAGGCCAGTTAGTCTTACTTCGGTGGTAGGCAAAGTAATGGAAAGGGTACTGAAGGATAGGATTTCTGAGCATCTGGAAAGACACTGCTTGATTAGGGATAGTCAGCACGGATTTGTGAGGGGTAGGTCTTGCCTTACAAGTCTTCTTGAATTCTTTGAGGAGGTAACCAAGCATGTGGATGAAGGTAAAGCAGTGGATGTAGTGTACATGGATTTTAGTAAAGCATTTGATAAGGTTCCCCATGGTAGGCTTATGCAGAAAGTAAGGAGGCATGGGATAGTGGGAAATTTGGCCAGTTGGATAACGAACTGGCTAACCGATAGAAGTCAGAGAGTGGTGGTGGATGGCAAATATTCAGCCTGGATCCCAGTTACCAGTGGCGTACCACAGGGATCAGTTCTGGGTCCTCTGCTGTTTGTGATTTTCATTAATGACTTGGATGAGGGAGTTGAAGGGTGGGTCAGTAAATTTGCAGACGATACGAAGATTGGTGGAGTTGTGGATAGTAAGGAGGGCTGTTGTCGGTTGCAAAGAGACATAGATAGGATGCAGAGCTGGGCTGAGAAGTGGCAGATGGAGTTTAACCCTGAAAAGTGTGAGGTTGTCCATTTTGGAAGGACAAATATGAATGCGGAATACAGGGTTAACGGTAGAGTTCTTGGCAATGTGGAGGAGCAGAGAGATCTTGGGGTCTATGTTCATACATCTTTGAAAGTTGCCACTCAAGTGGATAGAGCTGTGAAGAAGGCCTATGGTGTGCTCGCGTTCATTAACAGAGGGATTGAATTTAAGAGCGGTGAGGTGATGATGCAGCTGTACAAAACCTTGGTACGGCCACATTTGGAGTACTGTGTACAGTTCTGGTCGCCTCATTTTAGGAAGGATGTGGAAGCTTTGGAAAAGGTGCAAAGATTTACCAGGATGTTGCCTGGAATGGAGAGTAGGTCTTACGAGGAAAGGTTGAGGGTGCTAGGCCTTTTCTCATTAGAACGGAGAAGGATGAGGGGCGACTTGATAGAGGTTTATAAGATGATCAGGGGAATAGATAGAGTAGACAGTCAGAGACTTTTTCCCCGGGTGGAACAAACCATTACAAGGGGACATAAATTTAAGGTGAAAGGTGGAAGATATAGGAGGGATATCAGAGGTAGGTTCTTTAACCAGAGAGTAGTGGGGGCATGGAATGCACTGCCTGTGGAAGTAGTTGAGTCGGAAACATTAGGGACCTTCAAGCAGCTATTGGATAGGTACATGGATTACGGTAAAATGATATAGTGTAGATTTATTTGTTCTTAAGGGCAGCACGGTAGCATTGTGGATAGCACAATTGCTTCACAGCTCCAGAGTCCCAGGTTCGATTCCGGCTTGGGTCACTGTCTGTGCGGAGTCTGCATGTCCTCCCCGTGTCTGCGTGGGTTTCCTCCGGGTGCTCCGGTTTCCTCCCACAGTCCAAAGATGTGCAGGTTAGGTGAATTGGCCAATGATATTGGCCCTTAATGTCCAAAATTGCCCTTGGTGTTGGGTGGAGGTGTTGAGTTTGGGTAGGGTGCTCTTTCCAAGAGCCGGTGCAGACTCAAAGGGCCGAATGGCCTCCTTCTGCACTGTAAATTCAATGATAATCTATGATTAATCTAGGACAAAGGTTCGGCACAACATCGTGGGCCGAAGGGCCTGTTCTGTGCTGTATTTTCTATGTTCTACAGAGGGGAAGGCAGGCAGGGGGTTTGGGTCTTCCGAACCTGATGTATTACTACTGGGCGGCGAATGTGGAGAAGTTGCGGAGCTGGGTCAGAGGGGTTGATTCCCAGTGGGTCAGAATGGAGGAGAATTTGTGCAGGGGGTCGGGATCGAAAGCACGAGCAACAGCGCCGCTCCCGATAGCCCCGGGGAAGTACTCAGGGAGTCATGTAATAATAGCTTCATTGAGAATTTGGAGGCAGTTTCACCAACACTTCGGATTGGGGGCAGGGTCAAAGGAAATGCTGATTCAGGGGAAACCACAGATTTGAGCCAGGGAGGTGGGATGGAAATTTTCAGAACTGGGAGGAGAAGGGGGTTAAGACACTGAAAGATTTGTTTCTTAGGGGTCGGTTTGCAGGATTGAAGGAGCTGGAAGCGAAGAATGGGCCGGAGCAGGGGGAAATGTTTATATACATGCAGGTTTGAGATTTTGCCAGGAAGGTGATACAGAACTTCCCAGAGGAGCTGGTCTCCACATTGCTGGAGGAGGTGATGACGACAGGGGGACTGGAGAAGGAGGTAGTGTCAGCGGTTTATGGAGCTATTTTGGAAGAGGAGAAGGCACCGCTGGAAATGATCAAAGCAAAGTGGGAGGAAGAGTTTGGAGAGGATATGGAGGAGGGGTTCTGGTGTGAGGTGCCCCAGAGAGTGAATGCCTCCACTGGGAAGTTCTGTATCACCTTTCTGGCAAAATCTCAAGGTCATAAGGTGCAGAGTAAAAGATATTTAAATCCTCAGTCACAAAAACATACAAGTTTAGGAACGGGTTGCGACAATGGTGAGATACTATTATGCATCATCCTTGCATATATGCCAAACTGAAGATTCATCTCACAAACTTTCCACTTGAGCAGTTCAATGGTGAAATTCACCTCTGTCATGGAAGCAACAATACAAGTATCTGTGGAGAGAACAGCTAATTTGTCAATCATTACAGCACTTATATGGCTGTGAACAGGTAGTTGGGCATTAAACTCCGCTTCCCAGAGATTAAGACAAGGACCTTTTCTTAAATCATTCAATAAACCAACTCAACTTCCAGAAGCAAGAAGACATGATGCATGCAGCAATGACTTCCCCAGGGCAGCAAAAACCTGTTCTACTTACATATTCTCTCAAAAACACTTTAAGAGCAAAGGAGGACTAGGCTACACTGATGGCCCTGAGAGTTTGAACACAAGCCCATGCTGATAACAGCCATTTCATTTCATGGAGCCCTCATTTGGGCAGTACATAATGAACCACCTTCTTCCACCTCCCACATCCCCCTCTGTTAAGTACAATGTAAAGGTCACAGGGAAAGCACAATCATATATGTCACTGATGCTAAAAAGAACTATCTTGAGCTTACACAGAGAGCAGTCATTTTAATTACACACTAGAAGTCTACTGGTAAGGTTTCATAGTTCCAACATAATTTCCCACGACTGCCCAAATTTGCCAGCTTGATAATTCTTATGCTGTGGACTTAAGTTTGAACCTCTGGCCAACTCAAATCTCTCCTTCAGAATCCACTCCCACATTAACAACATCACGCTCTTACATGTTCACTCAGCCCTGCCTGGCCAGACTCAACTGTCTTTCTATCAAACCGTCTTCAATTCATAAACCAGCCCGGTCATACCTCAATAACGGACCTATGGGAGATGCTGTTGTGTTGGGGATATCGCAAGTTCTCCAAAACAGTTTTATTTGAAAGTCATTAATGCACCAGTTTAAATGCTCATCATATATTTTGGTGCCACACATCAGACAAAAATCTGTGCGAAACAACCACATAAGAATCTCGCTGCTTGCGACAGTTGTGCAAGATTCTAGCAAATGTTCGCTCAACAGACTAGTAAACCACATAGCAAAGTGTATTCAAGTCAAAGTGGGTTCAGGAAAGAATGAGGTACTTGCAGCATGATCTGTACCCTTCAGAAAATACAAGAGAAATACAACAAACAACAGATGGGATTCTACTGTGCCTATGTTGACGTGACAAAAGTCTTTGACACAGTAAAGAGAGAGGCCTTGTGAAAGGTCTTAGTCAAACTTGGATGTCTAGATAAAACTATAAATCTGATACATCAATTCCACAATGATGGCCAGAGTCACTGACTGTGGTGAATACACTGACCCCTTTGATGTAGCAAGTAGTGAAGCAGAGGTGCGTCATGGCCTCTGCGCTCTTCAGTATATAGTTTGCTGCCACACTTTCTGGGCATTTATTGAAATGTTGATGGAATGCAAATTCACTTCAGAACAGCTGGCAATCTCTTTAACTCACGCTGATTGAACTCCTTAGCTAAGGTATCATACATTTGTTGTTTCCAGATTGTGACCTCCTGTCACATTGTGAGCATGGCATTCAACAGATCATTGCTTATTTTTCAAAGTCAGCTGACAACTACGGACTAACCATCAGCTTGACGACAGAGATATTCCACCAGCCACCACCAAATTCTGACTATATCCCACCTACTACAACTATCAATGACAACCCAGAAGGCTGTCGACAACTTCACCTGTATTGGAGGCACAATCTCTAGAAACGTGTGCATTGACCGAGATGACAAATAGAATTGCCAGAGCAGGCACAGCATTTGCCTATTAATGCAAGGAACTGTGCAGGAAATGAGGTATCAAACCTGCAACAAAACTTGTTGTGGTAATACCTACCCTCCCATAGGCCCACGGGACGTTGACTATTGACTCCACACGGGTTAAGCAGCTGGAGAGGTCCTACAGGAGATGTGTTCGGAATATCCTGGGCATCAAATGCATGGACAAAGTGCCCATCACTGAGATACTTCAAAGAGCAGAAATATCTAGAATTGAATCTAATATTGCTTGTATTTAATGTTAAACTGTAGGTTTTGTTTCAATTAAAAGTCTTATCCAGGGATCTAAGCAGGAAGATAGAAGCTATCCACTAGCACCAGCTGAAATAGTTAATTAAGGTAACTCGCTTGAACTGATCTTGTTCCACATTGATTCAGCTGCTACGTTTGTTCAAAAAATATAAATTCAGCCATTCTCTGTGCAACCAACACTAGAGTACGACTCAACTGACTGAGAGGTCAGTTGGTGAGGAGAGAAGGGAAGTACTCCTTTGCATTTTCTAAATTTTTCACCCTGTAGGAATTGGTTCTTGCTCTTAAACTTAAATAAGGGCAATTATGAGGGAATGAAAACTGAGCTAACTAATGTGAATGGGCAAATGAGATAATGGGATAGGTTCATATAGATGCCATGGCAGATGTTTAAAATGATATTTCACGGCAGCATGGGTATGCAGTGGTTAACACTGCAGTCTCACGGCACCGAGGTCCCAGGTTTGATCCCGGCTTTGGGTCACTGTCCGTGCGGAATTTGCACATTCTCCCCTTGTTTGCGTGGGTTTCGCCCCCACAGCCCAAAGATGTGCAGGGTAGGTGGATTGGCCACGCTTAATTGTCCCTTAATTGGAAAAAATGAATTGGGTACTCATTTTTTAAAAAAAAATAGATAAAAAGGATATTTTACAATACACAACATAAATACATTCCAATGAAAAAGAAAAATGTCATGGAGAGGGCCCACCACCTGTGGTTAATTAAAAGTTAAAGATAGAATGAAACTTGAAGAAAAGGCATACAATTGCATAAAGTTGAATGGTGGTCAGAATATTGGACAGAATATAAAGAACAGCAAAGAATGACAAAAAGATTATTAAGGAGGGAAAAATTAGAGTATGAGAGAAAGATAAAGACGAATCGCAAGAGTTATTTAATTAAGGAAAGGATTAACAAAGTGAGCATTGGTCCTGTAGAAGGTGCGTCTGGGTGCAGGTCAGTTGATTCCGTTAATATTAGGCATGTTCAATGATTCCTTGTCCCTGGGTCTGTTGCCCGTTATACTTACACAGACTTCTATTTCTCTAATCCTGATGAAGGACAAGGACCATACAGAATGTGGGTCATATCGACCCATATCACTTTTAAACGTGAACATTAAATTACTTGCCACGTGTTGGAGCTACGATTGGAGCCCTGACTCCTAGAGGTGATTCAGAAGACTAGTCAAGCTTCGTTAAGGGTCAGCAATATACATCGGCTGTTAAATATCGTTCTTTTCCCCTCTCACGTGCCTGAGCCAGAGGGGCCGAAAAAGCGTTTGATAGGGTGGAGTGAGGATATCTTTGAAATCCTTGGGAGGTCTTGTTTGGGGCAAAAGTTCATATCTTCGGTTTGATTATTGTGTAGGGCCCCCACAGCTAGTGTCTGCACTAATGCCTCAAAGTTTTTTTTTTTGTGAACAGGGGTATGAGGCAGGGATGTCCACTGTCTCCACTTCTATTCTATTCAATCTTAGCAATTGAACCAATGGCCATAGAATTGAGATCTTCCGATAGATGGAAGGGGATAAGTAGGGGAGGGAGGGAGTATAGGGTGTCCGTGTACACCGATAATCTGCTTCTTTATATTCCTGACCCGGTCTTCATTCTGGATGAGATAATGATGCTACTTCGAGGATTTGGCTCCTTCTCTGGGTATAAGTTGAATTGGGATAAGGGCAAATACTTTCCAGTCAATCCCCCAGGGAGGGGAGTCAAACTAGGGATGGTACCTGCCCACGATTGGGCCTCACTTCATAAATTGAATTATGCTAATCTGGTGAAGGGGGTCAAATCTGACTTGCAAAAGTGGGATAATCCTGCCCATGGCTGGTAGGTTTCAGACTATTAAAATGAATGTCCTCCCAAGGTACTTTTTTCAATGTCTCCCCACTTTTCTGTTAGAGGGAACAGTGCTCTTTTATTTGAGCGGGCAAAACCCCAACGATCATAATAATTTCTCCAGATTGATAGACAGTCAGATGGGTTAGCTTTACCCAATTTGTTATTTTATTATTGCGCTGCCAATATTGAGAAAGTGTTGAGGTGGCTTAGTGATCAAAGTTCCATACGGGGGCGAGTGGAGGCATGTTCTTGTAGCGGCACTAGTTTGGGTGCCTTAGTAACGGCCTTGTTTCCATTCTCTCCTGTGAGGTTCACTTTGAATCCGGTGGTGGTGTCCATCCGGAGGATCTGGAAGCAATTCGGGCATTAAAAATCAAGCTTCATGCTCTTTGTGGTCTCTATGTGCAGGTGAGTTTAGATTTGACGCTTCGGTCATGGGAGGGTAAGGGTCTGGAAAGGTTTGGGGCCTTATTGTGAAGGGACGGTTTGCCAGTTGAACAGCTGTCAGTAACATTTCAGCTCCCAGCGACCAATTTGTTTAGTTACTTCCAGATTCGTGACTTTTTGCAGAAGACTTTTCCTTCATTTCTCCTGACACCGCCATCCTCCTTGTTGTAGAGGATTTTATCTTTGGCCATGTGTGGGGGGGGGGATATTTTGGGTATCTATGGCCAGATACTATCAGTGGAATCAGCCCCATTTGACCAGGTGAAGATAAAGTCGGAGGGTGAATTGGGTCCTATTCTGGATGAGATGGTGTGGAGTGAGGCTCGTCACAAGGCAAACTCTACGTCCTCCTACGCTCGGCTCAGTTTGGTCCAGTTCAAGGTGGTACATAGGGCTCATTTGACCAAGGCGAGGATGAGTGCATTTTCTTCGGGGGGGGGTTGACAGTTGTGAACTGTGTTCTCGGGGGCCGGCTAATCATATTCATATGTTCTGGTCACGTCCAAAGTTGTTACGTTTTTGGACCACCTTCTTTAATGCCACGTCAAAGATCCTTAGTGTCAAACTGGAGCCTTGTCCACTGGTGGCCATTTTCGGGGGAACAGATGGGAGCGAAGGCAGATGTCCTCGCCTGTTCCTCATTAATAGCCCAGAGGAGAGTCCTGCTTGGGTGACTTCATGGAATTTTTGCATTTGGAGAAAATCAAGTGCACCATTAGGGGGTCGGTAGAGGGGTTCTACCTGAGATGGCAGCCATTCATTTCCTTTTAAAGAGTTAGTCACCGTCAGTTGGGGGGGGGTTGGCTATGTTCTTATCAGTTGAGTGTGTTCCTTTTATATTGTAATTTGTACCATCTGTTTCATATTCTGTTATATTGTTATAAATGAAAGTTTTCAAGAATTTTTTTTTTTAATGTGCATCTGAGGAATTCACAATGGAAAGTAGGGAGATGGTGGATAAACTGAACAGGTATTTTGCATCAGTCTTCACTATAGAGGATACAAACAAGATTCCAGAAATTGCTATAAATCAGGAAATGGAAGGGAAGGAGGAACTCAGAAAATGTACAATCACCAGGGAAGTGCTACTGAACAAATAGTTAGGGCCATACTGACAAACACCCAGGACCTTATGGACTTCATTTTAGGGGTCTTCGAAGAAGTGGCTAATTAAATAGTTGGTGCATTGGTATTCATTTTCCAAAATTCCCTAGATTCAGGGAAGATTCCATTAGATTAGAACGTAGCAAATGTAATTCCTTTATTCAAAAAGGGAGACAGAAAGTGGGAAATCACATGTCTGTTAGCCCAACTTCCGTCATAGGGATAATGTTAAAAGTTATCTGTCATAGGGAAAATGTTAGAAACTAATATTACAGATTTTATAGCCGATCACTTTAACTTGTGCTGTGGATAAAGGGGAACCAGCGGACATACTGTACGTCGATTTCTAGAAGGCATTTGATAAAGTGCCACATCGAAGGCTATTGCGGAAAATAGAATTGCATGGTGTAGGGGTAACATGTTGGCATAGATTGAAAATTGGCTCACAGAATGACTTGGCATAAATGGCAGATGGAACAAGTGGTCTGCCACATGGATCAATGCTGTGGCCTCAACATTTAAAAAATTGTAACAATGAATTATATTAATGACTTGGGTGAAGATATGGTTTGTGAAATTTGCTAATGACACAAAGATAGGTAGGAAAGTAAGTTATGAAGAAAACACAAGGGGGCTACAAAGGGACATGGACGAGTTAAGTGAGTGGGCAAAGAAATATATGGCAAATGGAGTATTGGGTATAATGTGGGAAAATGTGAAATGGTCCATTTTGGCAGGAAAATAAAATTATCTAAATGGTGAGAGATTACAGAGCTCAGAAGAATCTGGATGTCCCAGTCCACAAATCACAAAAGGATAGTATGCAGGTAATTAGGAAAGCCAACAGAATGTTGTCGTAAAGGAATTGATTACAATAGAATGTTATTGTAAAGGGAATTGATTACCAAAGTAGGGACCGATTAGAGGAGAAATATTTTCACCCAGAGGATGATAGGAATCTGGAACTCACTGCCCGACTGAGTGTTAGAGGCAGAAACCTTTGTCTCACATAACAAATAAGCATTCAAGTGTCACAACCTACAAGGCTATGACCAAGAGCTGGAATCATAGAATTTACAGCGCTGAAGGAGGCCATTCGGCCTATCGGTCCTTGGAAAGAGCACCCCACCCAAGCCCACACCTCCATCCCATCCCCGTAACCCCAGCCCAACCTTTGTTTGTTTTGGACACCAAGGGCAATTTAGCATGGCCAATCCACCTAACCTGCACATCTTTGGACTGTGGGAGGAAACTCACGTAGACACGGGGAGAACGTGCAGACTTCGCACAGACAGTGACCCAAGCCAGGAATCGAACCTGGCACCCTGGAGCTGTGAAGCAACTGTGCTAGCGTGCTGGAAAGTGGGATTCAGTCAAATAGCTCTTTTTCTTTGGTCAGAACTGACTTGGACCAAATGGCCTCCTTCAGTGCCATAAAACATGGTCTGGGTTGGTTACCTAAATGTGCATGTCTATAACTGAGTGTGGCACTGTAGCAGTACTGGTAGGAAGATAAAGTCGCCATAGCCCCAGATGACCATAGGCTGCTTTCCCATCTGAGGGAGAGAGCTGTCTGGTGGTGATTTAACTTAAGCATCACCACACCTTGGGCGAGGGGCAAGATTGAGAGGATTGCTACGGGAATTGAACCCGCCTTGGTGTGTTTTGCATCACGAAACAGCTGTCCAGCCAAGTGAGCTAAAAGAGGTGGGAATGGTTGTTGATTGCATAATGTTCAGCTTCATTCTCAACTCAGATACTAAAACAGTTGGTGTCCATATGCAGAAAGCCCTGTGGCAAGTGACATTCACACCACACAACTACCAGGCAGTGACCACCTTCAACAAGAGAGAATCTAACCATCTCCCCTTGACATTCAATGGCAATACCATCGCTAAATCCCTCATTATCATCCTGGAGACCTCACCTCCCAACTCCCCAAAGCCTGCCTACCACCTATATGCACATGTCAGGAGTGTGATGGAATACTCTCCACTTGTCTGGATGAATGCAGCTCCTACAGCTGTCAGGAACCCAACACCAGACAGGACAAAGCAGTCCATATGATTAACACCTCATCCATTACCTTAAACATTCACTCCATCAGAGATGCAGTGGTAGCTGTGTGAATCATCCACAAGATGTACAAGCAGTAACTCACCAAAACCCATTCAACAGCACCTTCTAAACCTGCAACCTCTACCACCTGGAAGTACAAGAATAGGAAACAACATCAGCTGCATGTTTCTCTCAAAGGCTCACACCATCCCGAGCCTGAACTTTATTGCTGTTCCTTCACTATATTTGAATCAAAAACTATCTAACAGCACTGCCTGTACACCTGCACTACACAGACTGCAGCGGTTCAAGTGGTGGCTTACCACCATCTTCACAAGAGCAATTAGGGCTGGGCAACAAATGCTGGCCTTGCCAGCAACACCCATATCCAATTAAAACATTTTTTAAAAAATTTTTGATTCTATGTGCCTTCAAAATCCTGCTCTCAGTTCACTTTTTGGATAAATATTCAATAAATAGCCAGGTTTTGATTTTATGGTACCAAAATGAGATATGACACAGCAATATTTTCAGATCTAAAAAAAATGCCCTCATACTCAAGGCCTCAGTTTCCCACTATAAACTTCGAAGTTTATATTGGAACACTTCCTCAGAAGTAAATAGAACCTGTTTCACAATTACACCAAGTGACTGAATAAAACATGCACTAGGGAAATAATACACGGTAACAAATTTAGATGAATTAATTGAGAGCTCGAATCAGAAAGCATTGCATTATATGTACGGGAGAGGTCATTCTGTCATGTCATAAGATAGTACATCAGACTATAGCCAAATTTCTTAAACTAAGTTTACACCTCCACAAATGCATGATGGGCAAGTTCCTATGACCTACAAACATCAAGTAACACCCTCAAGGGAATAAATTATACTCTGTAGTTTATTTCTACATAACGTCAGATCCAAGACAGGTAAACAAGGTGGTTGAGAGGCTAAGCTAGAACTGAACCAAACATAGTTAAGCCATAGCTAGAGCTCCGTTCTGGTCATCACAGGTCAAGAAGAATGCAATTGTACGAGACAGAGGAGATTAAAAATGATGTTGCCAGGATTGGATAATTTTGGGTGAGGAAAGACAGGATAGGTTTGGAAGTTTTCTGGCACAGAGGAGGCTGAGTGGAGAGTTAATTGTGATATATAAAATTGAGGGGATGGTAACCACATAAACCCTTTTCTCAAGGTCAATGACCTCCAGGGTTCTTCAGGTGTCTGATCGCAGTTGGCCCAGTCTTGGGGAAGTTTCACGTAGGTCATAGGCCTCCTTACGGAATATCCGATAGGTGCATGTGGATTTTGGATAAAGACAGAATTAGGTTTAGAACATAGAACATTGCAGCGCAGTACAGGCCCTTCGGCCCTCAATGTTGCGCCGACCTGTGAAACTACTCCAAAGCCCATCTACACTATTCCCTTATCGTCCATATGTCTATCCAATGACCATTTGGATGTCCTTGGTGTTGGCGAGTCCACTACTGTTGCAGGCAGGGCATTCCACACCCTTACCACTCTGAGTAAAGAACCTACCTCTGACATCTGTCTTATATCCATCTTCCCTCAATTTAAAGCTATGTATGTCCCCTCGTGCTAGACATCACCATCCGAGGAAAAAGGCTCGCACTGTCCACCCTATCCAATCCTCTGATCATCTTGTATGCCTCAATTAAGTCACCTCTTAACCTTCTTCTCTCTAACGAAAACAGCCTCAAGTCCCTCAGACTTTCCTCATAAGATCTTCCCTCCATACCAGGCAACATTCTGGTAAATCTCCTCTGCACCCTTTCCAATGCTTCCACATCCTTCCTATAATGCGGCGACCAGAATTGCACGCAATTCTCCAAATGCAGCTGCACCAGAGTGTAGTATAGCTGCAACATGACCTCATGGCTCCTAAACTCAATCCCTCTACCAATAAAAGCTAACACACCGTACGCCTTCTTAACAACCCGAGTGGCAACTTTCAGGGATCTATGTACATGGACACCGAGATCTCTCTGCTCATCCACACTGCCAAGAATCTTACCCTTAGCCCAGTACTCGGTCTTCCTGTTATTCCTTCCAACTGCTAGTTTGACTGCTAGTACCCAAAGACAACCAGAAGATGACAAATAGAACTGCAATCCTAGCAGAACTAAGTTCCTCAAGACAGCAAAAATATTGGGGACACTGACAGGACAAGTATCTTTGGTTGTATTTGTAACCCAGAGGGCACATTTATTTACTATTCCTGTCATGAGCAGCAGGATAACCATTGTGTACAACATTTTGTTGACTGAACAGGTTGGCTATGTCACCAAATCTTTAAAAAACTATTATCTTTTACCAGATTAAAAGTGTTATAGATTAACCCATGTGCATCAAATGAAAAACCCACATTCTTCTATTTATTTCCATTCAATAAAAATTTGAAAAAAAATTAACACAACGTCCAGTTTCTGGAGGCAACATTTAGACCATCAAGTTCTGTAATCCATTTCAATATTTGTGGATTCAGTTATTTTCAGACACGGTCCTTGGCGTTGATCACAATAAATGTATTGCTGCTATTAATCAATAAATGTTAATATAGTTTTATCCCAGTCTTAAAGTCGCTGAATTTGATGGGGGGGGGGGGGGGGGGGGGGGGGGGACAACTTCAGGTGGCACGTGAAAATGACTTTAGTCCAATATTCTGGCTGTCAGAGCCACCAGGAATAGGCTGCAATTGGAGGTTAAATATCTTGCACATGGATTATAACATCGCTATGATGTGATTTTACTTTTGATAAAGTAATTACTCACCCAAAAAATTAAGCCCCCACCCCACAAAAAAAACCAAACCTCCAAAACCCACCCCGTTTGCAAAGTGAACAGGCCTCCAAGAGAGCAGAAAGAAAAAAGTTGACGGCGGATTAGTACCCGACAATCTGAAATAATCACACTAGGCAATTTGGAGGATGAGGGCAGTGGGAATTGAAGTTTGAAAGGCCGGCTAGGCCCGAGTAGGAAGAGACAGGCGCTGCGCGGAGGGAGGAAGAGGCGGTAAGAGGGGGTGGGGGGGGGTGCCTGGCCCTTTAAGCGGCCCCGATACTCCCGCACTGTGAAGCGGGGCCGGGGGATGAGGGGAACCCGGGAGGCGCTCAGGGTGAGAGGAGAAAGACTCGAGTGAGGAGAAGAATCCGGGCAGGCCTGGATTTTCCTCCCTCCCTCCGCCCCATGGGGCGAAAAAAATTCCTCTCAAGACATCGGGCCAATTCCCATTAAAATAAGCGGCACAAACGCCCGTCCACCTCCTCCCCCCCAACACACACACTCACTCACTTACACTCACTGCCGCTTACCTCGGCTCGCCCCTGCTTCTGCCTCGCCGCGCCGCTCCTCTCCCCGAGCCAAGATGGCGCTTGCTTTGGAGAGGCAGAGGTTGCGATGTCTGACAGAGGGAGCGGGGCGGCCGGTTTCGCAGCCGCTCTGCCTGAGTCCCTCCGAGCGCCGCCGCCGCCGACCGCCATTGCGGCTCTACCCCCGGCCCCCCCAGGCCGAAGCAGCCGAGCGCCGACCAGCTTCTACCCCAGCTCCCGTCCCGGATCAGAGACCCCGCGCCGCCCCTGAGCCCACCACACCGTGCCACTGTGAGGAATGTCAGGCCCCTCTTCCCTGGAGGTCGGTCATTTCAGGCGAACTCGCCCGAGAAAGGGGTGAATTCGGTGGGGAGGAAAGACGGGCCATCGATCAGGTCGATCTTCGACTCTCATGCCTCGATTGACGGAAAGTGCCGAAGTGTGTGTGACGCCGCACGGCTGGACCGAGGGCCGGCCAATCAGGTGCCTGCTTTTTGTTCCTCGTGCGGCTCCGGGAAAGGAGGGGCGGGATGCCAAGGATGGCAGGGGGAGGGGGAATGATCATCTCGCGATATCTCCCGCCCAACGGCCGGCCAGTTTCAAAAAGACAAAGCGCGCGATCAGCTCCCGTTAATCACCGCGGAGCCTGCCGAGGCGCACGTGCTGTAAGTTGCTGGTTGGAATTGGGCGCAGGTGCGGCGATGGACTCTTTGTGGTTCCGAGAGATTCTCAGTAAGCGGGTTAAAGTTACCTTGGTGTGCGGCACTTATTCAGGATGTCTCCGGCATGTGGATGCTGCTACGAAGGCCATCGTATTGGATCAAGGTGAGAACAACGCGTGGAAGGAAGAGAGTTGGATAGTTTGCCTGAGTAGGCACACTGGAGTAAGGGGAGGTTGGGCGGGAGAGAGAAATGAGCTGCTTTACCCCCCCCCCCCCCCCCCCCCCAATCAAAGTCTACATTGTTTTTCTCCGACATCGCCAGTTGCTTTGATGACAGTCAGAAGGTTGGTGGTACATGCAGGTCCCACTCCAAGGCTTTGAGCCCAAAAGTCAAGTTTGACTCTTCAGTACAGTACGCTGGACTATTGTGGGTGCAGTCTTTTAGATGAAATGTTGAACTGAGTGGTGGAAGATCTATTTGCATTACTTTGAAGACGACCAGTGGGGTTATCCGGGTGTCCACGCCAATAATTATCCCTCAACAGGAATGAGGCAGTTTCGCCTTTCACGCTCTTGGAAGTGGTTATTAGGGGGGAGATCATCTTTTCTAAAGTGCATAGGGATAAATCTGAATGGTGGAGAGGCAGAAACCACCATTTGTGAGGTGGACTGCCAGTACTCTATCACCCCAACACCAAAGTTATTGGTCTTCAGAAAGGAATTGCAAATGGATTTTGCTGTTGTAAGACGGTGAGCCAACTGCAATGCTGGAGGGTGATGTTTTGAGTATGGGGAGGAGGCCAGTCATCTGTTGGCTCACCAGCCGAGCCAGCACGTGTCTCCCGGGAGATAGTGCAGGTCAGGGACTCTGGTGGTGGGCTGGCTTCCACTCCAGAGAAGGTTAATGAGGTGTTTGAGGCCTTCTACCATAGGTTGTACGGGTCAGAGCTCCCAGAGGGGTTCATCAATAGCAGGAGAGAAGGCAGATGTTGGAGATGCCGATAGGGCCAGAGGAGATCATGAGCTGTATTTGGTTAATGCAGTCGGGCAAAGCACTGGGTCTGGATGGATTCCCCGTTGAATTTTACAAACAACTTGCTGGTCAGTTGGTCCCACTTCAGCTGTTTAATGATTCTGTGTCTCTGGGATGATTTCGGAGGAGCAGACTGGATTTGTTAAGGGCTGGCAGTTGACGCCAGTATTGTGTTGTCGCCCTCCTTGGGGATCCAGCCAGAGGTGATTATTTCGATGGACGTTCGGCCTCTCTTGAGATGCTGGGGCGGTTTAATTTCAGGCCAAAACTTATTTAACGGATTAGGCTTTTGTGCAGGGCCCACACCACGAGTGTACATACTAATTCCCTGAGTTTTGGTTATTTCCCCCTGAACAGAGGTACAAGGCTGGGTTGTCTGTTGTCTCTGCTTTTGTTTGACTTGGCAATCGAGCTGCTAGCCATTGCATTGAGGTCATCTACCAGATGGAGAGAGCTAGAGCATGAGGGGAGGGAGAACAGGTTGTTATTGTATGCAGACGATTTGTTACTATATATCATGGACCCATTTTACAATGTGAGGGGAGATAATGGAATTGCTCATTAAATTTGGCTCCTTTTCAGGGTACAAGCTGGATCTGGGAAATGAAATATTTTCCGGTGAAACCCCTGGGGAGGGGAGCTGATCTGGGGAGGCAGCCATTTAGTCTGGGCAGGACAATATTCCGTTTTCTGGAAATCCAGGTGGCCCATGGCTGGGCAAGCTCCATAAACTTAGTTTGGTGGATGTGAAGGCTGATTTTGAAAAGGTGGGATGCCGTCCCTCTGATCTTAGATGGAAGGATGCAGATAGTGAAGATGAATATTTTCCCGAGGTTTTTGTTTATGTTCTAGTGTCTCCCATTCTTTCTTCCCAAGGTTTTCTTTGCAGAGTTAATAAATCTATAGCTGCTTTTGTTTGAGCTGGTAAGACTCCTTGGGTTTGTAGGACGTTTTTGCAAAGGGAGGGCAGACAGTAGGGGAGGGGGGCAGTGGTTGGCTCTACCTAATCTATTATTATGTTACTTCTGGGCAGCAAATATTGAAAAGGTGCTGGAGGGGTGGTTCAAGAGTCCGCACTCTGGGGGTGGATGGAGGATATTTCATGCATAGGCCGCAACTGAGGACTCTGGTTACTGCATCAGTCCAATTTCCCCTGTTGAATTCCCTTCGAGCCCGGTGGTGATAGTCACTTTGTGGATTTGGAATCACTTTAGGCATCATTTTAAATTGGGTTCCATGTCACCGCTGGCTCCAATATGCAGGAACCATAGGGTTGTGCCGTCTGAAATGGAGAGGTTTAGGGGCATTTTTCTGGAAGGTAGGTTCGCCGACCTAGATGAGTTGTTAGCGAAATTCCAGTCCTGAGAGGGAATGTATTCAGGTACTTTACCAATTTTGGATGTCTATGGGCAGATGTTGGCGATGAAGCAGGCATCGCTGGAGGAACATAGCACATACAGTGCAGAAGGAGGCCATTCGGCCCATCGAGTCTGCACCGACCCACTTAAGCTCTCACTTCCTCCCTATGCCTGTAACCCAATAACCCCTCCTAACCTTTTTGGTCACTGAAGGCAAATTATCATGGCCAATCCACCTAACCTGCACGTATTTGGACTGTGGGAGGAAACCGGAGCACCCGGAGGAAACCCACGCAGACACGGGGAGAACGTGCAAATTCTGCACTGTAGCCATCTAAGATGGCCACCTGCAAAGGACCATGGGAATTATGGCCAACCCAGAACTCGGACAGATACACAGCCTATATGTATCTAAAACACAGGTAACCAGACCTGACCGAAACCCCTGCTCGTTTACATTTTAATGGACCATTTTCCCAGGACAATAGAACTCCAGTCAAGCAACCGGTACAGCCACAGACTGATCGGCACCATTCCCCTTGCCCAGAAAGCACAACTGCCAAGGTCAATGACCGCTAAGGACCCGCCCAGCTACCAAGGCACCCGCCCCTTTATTGGCCGAAATCAAAGAGAGTGATCAGATCCCTGTCGAACTATTGGGTCCAAGGTTAAGGACCACCCCAAAGAGCGCAAAATCCCAGGGGGATAAAAGCGAGCGCAGCCATGTGTTCTGTCTCTCTTGGATTTGGCCTCTGCCTAACCCAATTGCAGCAGGAACAGCCAGCTAAGTTCAAGACCAATGATCGTTACCTGATGGATGAGCCCAGCAGAGACGGGGTGACTTTCTTCGAACCAGCCAAGTGAAATCCAGATAAAGGCCTTTCTCCATTTGCACAGTGCCGGTCGCCCTGAAGTTAAGTATAGGTTATTGTAGCTGATGGGTGTAGTTTAACTTGTAGTAGATATTGTGTTTGCATGTTGAGATAACTCTTGTGTATGTAAATAAACCATCTTTTGAACTAACTAACTAACTGTTTGTGTGGTCATTTGATCAATATAAGGGAAAGGCTTGTGGTTCACCGAGATAAATAAATAGAGCAACAACACAGACAGTGACCGAGCAGGGAATCGTACCTGGGACCCTGGCGCTGTGAAGCCACAGTGCTATCCACTTGTGCTACCGTGCTGCCCTGCAGGTAAAGAGGAAGTGGGAGGGTGAGCTGGGTATGGTCTTTGAGGGGGGAGTGTGGAGTGAGGCCCTTCGTAGGGTCAACTTCACATCCTCCTGTGCGAGGATAAGCCTGATCCAGTTCAAGGTGGTGCACCTGACTAGAGTGTGTATGAGTGGGTGATTCTCTGGGGTGGAGGATAAGTGTGAATGGTGCTCTAGGGGGCCAGCAAATCACATGCACATGTTTTTGGTCTTGCCCAAACAGGTTCATTTCTGGATCTCCTTTTAACACAACGCCCAAGGTTTTGGGCATTCAGCTGGAACCTTGCCCCTTGGAGGCCATTTTTGGAGTTTTGGACTTGGCGGTACTGCGGATGGGGATGAGGGCAGATGTCCTGCATAATAGCCCTAGGACGAGTTCTGCTTGGGTAGATGTCCCCGGTGCAGCCCAAGGTCTCCGCTTGGTTGGAGGACCTGATGGAATTTTTGCACGTTGAGAAGATGAAGTACACCATGAGGGGTCAGTGGAAGGGTTCTACTAGAGGTGGCAGCTGTTCATCTCCTTTTTCAGGGAACTGACTACCGTCAGCTGGTGGGGGTGGAGATTGTCTTTTTGTTTTGATGAAGGTTTTGTTTTACTTATGGAGGAGAGGGGGATTGGGTCAATGCACCTCACCTCTGGTATAATATGGGGTTGGAATTTATTCTATTTTTGTTACAATGAAAATCTTGTTTGAATTTTAAAAAAATGTAATCTGTCAATCTCTGCCTTGGAAATGAAATGAAAATCGCTTATTGTCACAAGTAGGCTTCAAATGAAGTTACTGTGAAAAGCCCCTAGTCACCACATTCCGGCGCGTGTTCGGGGAGGCGGGTACGGGAATTGAACCGTGCTGCTGGCCTGCCTTGGTCTGCTTTCAAAGCCAGCGGTTTAGCCCTGTGCTAAACCAGCCCCTATAATAATAATCGCTTATTGTCACAAGTAGGCTTCAATGAAGGTACTGTGAAAAGCCCCTAGTTGCCACACTCTGGCACCTGTTCAGGGAGGCTGGAATGGGAATTGAACCCGCGCTGCTGTTCTTGTTCTGCAATACATGCCAGCTGTCTTAGCCCATTGTACTAAACCAGCCCCTAAATGGGCGTACTTAACAACCGATCTCTCTATTGTAAATAATTCCACAGATTCACGACCCTCATAGATGAAATTCCTCATCATCACTGTTTCAAATGGGCAACCACTCAAAGCATTCCCCCACAGCTCAGCCTCCAACTCCCTCCCTAGCTCTTCTTCCCACTTGCGCTTGACGTCTCCTATCGGGCGCCCTCCCAGTCCATTAGTTCTTTGCATCTCTGACACTCTGCCCTCACCCACCCCTGTTTTCGACACCACCCTTAGGGTGTTAATGGCATCTCTGCCTTTATCGCCGGCCAGGTGCTCCACGAGTCCGGTGGTGGTGGAGGCCCTGAGGGTGTGGGGACAGTGGCAGCGATAGCACCTGAGGCTGGAGGGGGGGGAAAGGACGGCACCTGCTTCCTCACATAGACCCTCACCTGCAAGTACCGGATCCCATTCCCACTGAGCAGCTCATATTCTACCAGCCTCTCCAAGCTTGAAAAGCTGCCCCCCAAGGAATAGATCCCCAAACCGCCCCCCGGAACCCCGCGTCTAGCCTACCTGGAGCAAACCTATGATTCCCGCAGATCGATGCCCAAACAGAGACCATCCTCCAGCCTCGGGTGCCGCCGCCACTGTCCCCGCACCCTCCGCAGGGATCTCAGGAAACATGTCTGAACACACAGGTACCAAAAATCTGAACACTACAAGCCGAGACTGGATAAAAATAAATTTCAAAACTCCTAATTGACAGATTTATGTTAGACATGGGTATTAGGAGTTACAATACCACGGAGGGTAAGTAGAGTTAAATGGAGATGATTGATGATCTAATTGAATGGCAGATCATGCTCTGGGAACAAAATGGCCTACTTCTTTTCTTGCTTTCTAAACTGGTCAGATTCTAATATTTATCTCTTTTTTTTTTTCTGCAGTTGAAGATTTGGAAAACAACCGGAAGCTGCCTGGCATCAAAATGTTTTTTGGGTATGAGATCAAAAATTGTAAGCATTTTTACTAATACCTCTCCCTTTCTCTGGAATGCATTTTTACTCTTTTTGATGAACCGTATTTTTAAAAAATACTATAGTAATCCAATTCACCATCTTCCTAGAGTTGAGATAAATTATTTTCCCTAAAGGCTACACACAGAATTGAGATGGTCCTCTTGTCCTTCACCTGATGGTTGCAGAATGACAAGAGAAAGCAGCTTGCAAATGCATAAATCTCTTAATGCATAAAAATGCAGCACCTTGTTCTGTCCGTGTTTCTAAACTCACTAGATGCTCGAGGTTAGTGAAAGACTTGCATGTAAATAAACCTATTAATTGAGAGCTCTGGTTTAGATTAACAGTGTCCACAATGGAGTCACTTAATTTTCCAATTAAGGGACAATTGAGCATGACCAATCCACCTATCCTGTACATCTTTGGATTGTGGGGGTGAGACCTACGCAGACACTGGGAGAATGTGCAAACTCCACCCGGACAGTGGCCCGGTGCCGGGATCAAACCTGGGCTCTCGGCGCCATGCGGCAGCAGTGCTCACCACTGTGCCACCCCCGCTGAATGTTGATACAATTCCCAATCATGGGTCTGAAATGAAATTTTTTTAAAATTGGTTCTCTGAATTTTCTTTAACTCTTATTCTTCCCACATCAAGGCTTTGTAACTCTGTGCAGGATTAAAGGTGCAGAAGATGTTTATGCTCTTCTACCGTTCCCATTTTTTGGCTACAAGAATTCAAGATGCAATTTTTGTGGGCCATCTGTCCTATCGTCCCCTGCTGGCTTAAAACGAGTGGTCGGCCTATGGAATTCGCTACCTCAGAAAGCACTCTTTTCAGGAACCAGTTAGATATGGCACTTGGGGTGAAGGTGATCAAATGGATATGGGGGGAAGGTGGGATAAGGCTATTGAGTTGGATGATCAGACATCATAATGAAAGTAGAATTTACAGTGCAGAAGAGGCCATTCGGCCCATCGAATCTGCACCGACCCACTGAAAGAACCCCGTACTTAAGCCCATGCCTATCCCAGGATCTCCACCTAACCTTTTGGACAGTATGGGGCAATTTAGCATGGCCAATCCACCTAATCTGCACATCTTTGGACTGTGGGAGGAAACCGGAGCACTCGGAGGAAACCCACGCAGGCACTGGGAGGAAGGATCAATTGAATGATTAGTTGTTGGCTGTCCCTTGATTCAAGAATGACATCTACTCAGGGTTGCAGTTTCTGAACAAATTGATTCTTGACCAGCAGATCAATCACATCAGGCAGGACACCCCAAAAGGTAGTGGGATCCAGAGTGCAGGATTTGCTTCCATTTCTTTCCTTCTCTGCCCCTGTCCCAGGCAATCAAGGCCCCATGGGTGGTCGTGTTCTGGGCAGGGTGGTATCCTGGCATCCACAATGCCACCCAGGGACCATGGCACTGCTGCCTAGGTGGTACTGCCAGGATAGCAGTGCCAAGATACCCAGGTGGCATCTTGCCCGTGCTGGCGATCTGGCCCCAGGGGTGCCCTGCCCTTATGAGGAGAGGTGCAGGGGGTTCGAGGACCCCCTAATTGGTAAAACAGCAAAGAACAATACAGCCCAGCAACAGGCCCTTCGGCCCTCCAAGCCTGCACCGATGAGCTGAGCTCGTTACTGCAGGAAATTAGCCGAACTGCAGTCTCGGTGAGGCATTCTTTGCTGAGGTCCAAAAACGAAACGGAGTCGCATTTAGTAGTGGGGTTGTTCTCAGCGCTGCAAGAGCCGGCTAAACAGGACTCTGTTTCATTTCCATTACATCACGCCTGTAGTTAGGTTCTGTAGGATCTTTCTCATGAAACATTATATCCTCTTTGTTGCAAAACTTTATATTGCAAAATTTCTGTATCAGTTAGTGAAAAATCCTTTGAAATAAAATAAATTTTAAAACATTAAAGAAATATGCTAACTTTTTCTGCTTTACTTCCACATACTGCCAGTATTCCTCGCCAACGCTTCAGCTCACTACACATAATGCTCCCTGACCTTCCTAGTCAATGTGGACTCTTGGTCTTGCCGAACCTTCCACCACTGCCCTCCTCTCCATTCGCCCAAACCCTCACTGAACGCGGGCTTTAAAGATGTGCAGGAAGAGAAACTTCAACTTGTAGGAGGAAAGCTGCAAGCTGGAGAGGTGACGAGAGGAAAGGTCACCAGCGATCAGAAGGAGCAGGATGTGTGGTGCACAAGAGGTGCAGTGAGCAGAATCGGTGGCACTGGGAGAGGCCGTGTCAGTGAGCAGGATCAGCGGGGACTGGGAAAGGCCATGAGCTTAAAAATTGGCAACGACCGAGAGGTCAGGGAATAAGAAAAGCAGCAGCAAGGAGTGACAGGGAGCAGAAGAGGCCGCTAACTGGAGGGTCAGGCAGCTAGAGGGGCTGGTATGTTGGGCAACAGGAGAAGCCACTAGCTAGCTGGCAATCCAGGCAGGGGGGGAGGGAAGGCCGCTTGCTGGATAGCAGACCTGGCATTGGGGGGGTGGGTGCTTGTGGGTTGGGCGGTTGGCTGGCAAACTGGGTGGCAGGAGGGGTCCAAAATAGCAATTATCAGACCTGGTGCAAAACAACTTTTAAAACAAAACCCTCAACACTGAAAGCAAAAGCTTCATTAACTGACTGATGTTAAAGCAGAATTACTTAAAATGGGGACGACTTCAAACTATGGGGCAGTGCAAGTCCTGACTGCTTGAGAGTGGTGATATTGTGTGTGATTTGGTGGTACCAATGTCAGTGAAATCATGACCGTCATCCATTTCCACTCAACCCCCACAGATATAATAGCAGAAAAAGAACTTGATCATGCACGATAGCCACACTTAGTTTCACAATTTGAAACTAAGAGAGCAGTTTTAAATCATTCTAGTTAAAATTATTGCAAGTGGGAATATCAGTTTTCCGCCCTCTTTGGGAAGTATTGATCCTCCTGTGGTTCAGTTGGAATTGTCAGAGACCTGCAATTCTCAACAATGTGAATGTTCACGTGATACTCTTGGGTGGAGTTTTTTTGGCAGTCTGTTTGACTATAAGGAACCATAACGAGCTTAAAGTTGCTTTCACCCTACAGCCATACATGGGTGCATGTTATCTACCTAGGAACAGACGCCTGGCTGCTTTTATAAGACTGGTTGCACCCAACCCCACTACTGAGATGGGCTAACTGAACTGAGAGGGTTAGAACCTGTGGCCTTACTAGTTTGTATGGCTCAGGTATTAATTGGAAGCGCCTATTGCACTATAAAGTTTGAGTACCTGAATTGTTTTATTTGTATTGAAGTTAATGACAATTTCATGCGTGTAACATAAAATAGATTCTACTTCTTACTCCTGTATACCCTGTATTTGTTTCAGTGGAGATTCTCGATGCCTTGTCCACCAGCTACCCCAACGAATCGGCGACTCAGACAACAAATGTCAACAAGTAGGTGGGAGATTGTTCACAATGCACAAATTTTCCTCAATTTAATTATTGCTACCTGAAAATGTACCATCATTGTTATAGCACTTTTTGTGATGAATTGTGTTGACTGAAAACCTTAACTTCACCAGTTAACTCTAGTCCATCATAGTCTGAGTATCACTATGTAGCTTATGTTCCTGTGGCTGTTTCAGGCACCCACTGGCAGGAAATTATACCCATGGCCAGTTAAAGCGCATTGAAACAGAGATTAAAACATCCTTCCCTACCTTAGAAATGTTCTTTAGCCACTTTCAGAATTATTCCTACTGATGTGTGATAGTGAGAATTTTTTTCATTTCCCACAAGAACTTCCTTTTGGAATGAGTGAAATAGTGCTTAAATAATGCATTTTTGTACTGATGGTCTTGTCACTAGAGACTCAATTGGGACTGCCCAATTCCTCTTGCATTCAATCAGCAGGCTGAAGGAGCTCTCAGCATCAGCTGGGTTTGAATTCTGGTCAAAGTGGTACAAGACTGATTAAACTGCCCTGTCCAACCGGTCCCTATGTTTTGATTCTGATATTTGTCTTTGCAGACCTTGGCTACTGTTTGATGCTGAACCAGATTGTTCGGAATCTTGGTGTCGTATTTGCCCCCGAAATAAGATTCCAAACACACATCCACACCACCTCGTACATTGCCTGACTCCACTCCTGCCTCTGCTCATCTGTTAGTGAAACCCTTTGTTGCCTCTAGACTTGACTGTTCCAACACGCTCCTAGTCAGTCTTGCATGTTCAGTCCTCCATAAACATAAAGCCGTCCAGGACTCTTACTGTCCTGGTCCTTACCCACAACAAGGACTGTGCACCTATCAATTCTGGACTGACTGACCTGCAGTGGCTCCCAGATCAGCAATGTTTGGATTTTAAATTTGAATCGTTATTTTCAAGTCCCTTCAGGCCTTGTGCCACCCCCACAATCCTCATATCTGTGCTCCTATAATTCTGACAGTTTGAGCATCCTCAATTATAATTACTTCACCATCGGTGACTGTGCCTTCAGCTGTTAAGGCCTTAAGCTCTGGAATTCCTTCCCTAAATTTCTCCACTAACCTGGTCTCCTTTAAAATGCTCAAAATCTACCACTTTGACTAAGCTTTCTTCTAACCTAATATCTCCTTTTGTAGTTCAGTGCCAAATTTGTTTTACAATACTTCTATGGAGAGCCCGTGGATATTTTCCTACATTAAAGGCACCATATAAAGTTATTGTTGATCAAATTATTGGGACATTGCATAAACTTGGTTTGGTTTGTCTTGAGTTTAGAAGACTGAAGTGAAACGATCAAGGTGTTTAAAATATTAAAAGAATTTCATATATCACCATAGAGAAACTATTTCCACTGGTGGAGTAATCAAGAGCAAGGAGACATCTTTAAATTAGAGAAAATTAAACTACAAAATCTAGGAACACTTCACACAAAGGGTAGTGAATATCTGGATCCCTCTGCCAAAATGTTGTGGATGTGGGGACAATTGGATCATTCAGACTGAATTATTTAGCTATTTGTTAGCTGAGGGTACCAAGGAATATGGAGCAAAGGCTCCAAATTGAGTTTGGGTACAAATCAACCAGGATCTGATTGAATGTTTCAGTAGGTGAGAGTGGTTGAATGGCCTTCTATTCCTATGTACCTAAACCAGTTGAATTACCCCTACCCCAATGGTTCACAACTTGAATGTACAGAGACATACCAGGGATATCCAAATTCAGTGCCAGGCATATGGGTGGGCAAAGGTGCAGATACCCTCCCTCAGCTACTTTAGCAGGTGCCCTCCCTTGGACTCCTGCCATCCCCCCATACTCCCCCAATGCTTTCTGTGGGCTGTGTGAAACTATCAGAGGCCTAGGAAGGATCTATTTCTATTTGCTGAGGGGTCAACAACCACCGGGGGGAAATTTAGTGTAATTGGAGGGTAGTTGAGGATTAACCCAGAGGTTGGTGGGTCTCTGGACCTCGTCTAAAAGAATGGTAGAAGCAAAAATCCACATCACACTAGGACAGAAACCCTTGGATATGCACTTGAGGTGATGTGACCTACAGGGCTACAGACGAAGAGATTGAACTGGATAGTACTTTTTAGAGTGGCATGAACTTATTGGGCCAATGGCATCTGTGATTTATTCTATGTGCTGTCTCTTGAGTTCTCTTGTCTCTTGAGTTCCTGGGGCCCCGTGGTTGTTCCTACCAAGGATAATCCCCTCTTGTGGGAAGTAGGCACACCCATCTCACTTGTAGGTGATATGTGTTCTTAAAAATATTGCTTTTTTTGTCGGGTTTATGAATTCTTTTTTTTCCCCAATTAAGGGACAATTGTGTATGGCCAATCAGCCAACCCTGCACATCTTTGGGCTTGTGAGGTGAGACCCACGTAGATACGGGGCGAATGTGCAAACCCCATACGGACAGTGACACGGAGCCGGGATCGAACCCGGGTCCTCGGTGCCTTGAGACAGCAGTGCTAACCGCTGCGCCACCGTACCGCCCCTTAAAAAATATTACTAATGTGCTCTTTACATACAACTCTATTATGAGTATGATATTCTCATTTAGAGGGATCTGTGATTACTAATCCATTTGAAAAGGATTCTTTGATCAAAATGTTTGACAATCACTGACCTAAGCTAAAGAACAATGACCATATCTATCACTACAGTTTGAGAGCAAGTGGATACAAAAGCACACCAAAAATACGAATGGGGCTTCGTTAAATTTCCTTCTGGAGATTTGTGCTATGCACCATTCTATTCCAAATAACTGCCGGCCTGTTCCCAGGTAAATGCCAGTGCAACTATCAAACCATCCATTTGGTACCTCATAGAATCTCCAACCCCCATCTTTTCTCAGGAGACAATTGTATGCACGACCTAACAATTTCCCATTGGTACCCAAGAGTGAGTTTACCCTTTTTTGAGTTGTCAGCTATATTTTATCTAGTTCAGTTACAAACCAAAGTCGCAATGTTCTGGGTTCAAGTTTGAGATTCAATCCCACTCGAGGTCTTGAGCACCAAGACAAGGTTGATTCACCAGTAAAGTACTGAGGAAGTGCTGCATTGCTGGAGGTACTGTCTTGCGGATGAGATGTTGAACTGAGGCTCCGGCTGCCCTCAAGACCCTGCAGAAGATCCTGTAGAATTATTTCCAAGAAGAGCAGGGGCTTTACCTCCTGACCATTGTTTGTCCTTCCATCAACATCCCTGCAGAAAACAAATGATCTGGTCATTATCACATTACTGTTTGTGGGAGCTTGCTACATAGAAATTGGCTGCCGTATTTCCTATATGACTGCACTTCAAAGGTACTTAATTGGCTCTCACTGCTTTGAGACGCCTGATGGTCAAAAAAGCACTACAGAAATGTTGCAAGTCTTGTTTTTGTTTATAATAAAAGCATTTATTGGAGTTACCCAGCCCAGTTGTATAACGGTCCATCCCTACTTCTTGAAGCTCTGGTTTTCTGTCCAACAAGAGAGAGTCAGGTGTGATGTATATCGCTTAACCTTTGCACAAAAGAAAATGTGGAGCACTTTTCAATCCTAACTCTTTTTTTTTTTAAGTAACAAAAGGGACAAACCGGAGGACACCACTCCAGAGAAGTCTTTCCATGAGCAACATTTCTCAGGTACATAAGCTGGGTAGCAGTACCATGTTAGTTTGGTGTGGGGAAATTCCTGTTAAGTGAAATTGAGTGACTGCTTTAAGCTGTTCGCTTTGAGAATTTGGTAAGAAAATGATAATATTTCTGAAGACATTAAATGAGGGTTTCGGCAAATTGCAGTAATAGTTGTTGATAGCTAGACGAGGGGGCATTTAGAGTGTGCAGATAATTTGTGGATGTAACTACAAATGTAGTAATATTTTGGAAGTTGGAAAAATATATATACTTTAAATGGTAAGATTTCAAACTGACAGGAGATACAGAAGGTCCTTGGGCAGATGCACACCTTTTATTCAATAATTCAGTGGCATGAAATAATCATCCTTGGCTTTTATTCTAGAGGGATATATTTAAAAAACAATGAGATAATGTTGAACCTGTGCAAGACCTTAGGCTCCAGTTGGAGTGTTGTGTACAGTTTTCAGAAGCTATATTATAAGACAGTTTCAAGGCAATGGAAAGGACACAACATGGATTCACTGGAATTATTGGTTAGATAGGAAGAGACATTTCCAATTAAGGGGCAATTTAGTGTGGCCTATTCACCTATCCTGCACATCCTGATGGGTTGGGGGGGTTCGACCCACACAGACACAGGGAGAATGTGCAAACCCCAGACGGACAGTGACCCAAGGCTGGGCTTGAACCCAGATCCATGGCGCTGTGGGGCAGCAGTGCTAACTACTGTGCCACCCGGATAGGATGAGAAATTAAGGTTATCTAAATTTGGGACTCACTGGAGTTGGTAAGTTTAAGGAATAACCTGACAGATCTTTTAGGATTATGATGAGATGAATAGTGCTTACTTATTTCAAGTGGTTGGCAAGATAGTAAGGATTCAAATTAAGATAGCCATAGCAGAACTGAAGGGCTAATTACATAATGGGTGATTAGAATGTACATTTCTGCGACATAAACAGGTTCATAAACGGAATTAGTTATGTGAAAAAGAAGAATTTGAAAGAAAATATGGTGCAAGCACAAAACAGTGGGAACAGATGGTGACTCATGAGAAGAAAAACATCAGCACAGACGTATTGGGCTAAATAGGCTATTTTGGTGATGGGAAATGATTTGAAATTGATTAGAGAATTTATGTGACGTTAGCCTTCCACACTTGTGAATGTTGCCTTCCAGTGAGTTAATTTGATCTATCTTTGGTATCCAGTTCTATGGATCTGATGGTTGCTAACGTGTCTATTTTCCTAATTAGGTGTTTTTGCAGATTTTTCAAAGTTGAAGTTCAGAGGCCACAATTAACAACTTATCTGTGATGTTGAAAAACTCAATAGCTGGCCCTCGCGTCAACAAATTTACTCGTGTTTTTAAGTACATTTTTGTTTAAATTTTGCACATTTTATTGAATTTTTTCTCCGAGTCGGGAGTCTGGAACTCGTCCTCAAAAGTCATTGAAAGTAGAATCGTTGAATTTTTTTTTGGAAAATATTTTTATTGAACTTTTGACATTTTATACAAATTGAAATAAAACATGTATCAACACTCAAAAAGACAAACTCCGACTTCCGGTTGCGGCTATGCCTAGGTAGGTCGCACGTTCGGCAGCTCCTGCCGGGAACTGACTTTTGGGCTCTCCAGAGGGGCCCCAACGGCAATTGTGCGACGGCTTCCAGTGTGGGAAGGTGACAGCAAGGTCCCCCCGACATTATATAGATTGGACCAGGAGTGGAGCGGTTAAAAAAAGTGATCCTGGGACAGCGAACAGTGCGAGGGTGGAAAAGCAAGATGGCAGCCGGTGGAGACCAAGCAGCGTGGTCGCAGGCGCAGCAGGGGTTTCTTAAACGCTGCTTTGAGGAGCTGAAGACAGAAATGCTGGCGCCAATGAAAGCGGCGATTGAGAAGCTTGTGGAGACCCAGAAGGCCCAAGGGGTGGCGATCCGGGAGGTGCGGCAAAACGCCTCGGAGAACAAGGATGAGATCTTGGGCCTGGCGGTGGAGGCGCACGAGGCGCTGCACAAGAGGTGGGCGGAAAAATTTGAGGACCTGGAGAATAGGTCGAGGAGGAAGAATCTTCGGATTCTGGGTCTCCCTGAAGGAGTTGAGGGGCCCGATGCCGGGGCATATATGAGCACGATGCTCAATTCGCTGATGGGCGCGGGAGCTTTCCTGAGGGCCCCTGGAGCTGGATGGGGCTCATTGGGTCCTGTCGAAGAGACCCAAAGTCAACGAGCCGCCAAGGGCTGTAGTGGTGAGGTTCCACCGCTTTATGGACAGAGAGTGTGTCCTGAGATGGGCCAAAAAAGAGCGGAGCAGCAGGTGGGAGAACACGGAGATCCGAATTTACCAGGACTGGAGTGCGGCGATGGCTAAGAAGAGAGCTGGTTTCAATCGGGCTAAGGCGGTGCTCCATCGGAAGGGGGTGAAGTTCGGGTTGCTGCAGCCAGCGCGATTGTGGGTCACGTTCCAAGGTCGGCACCACTATTTTGAAATGCCCGATGAGGCATGGAACTTAGTACAGACTGAAAAGTTGGACTCAAATTGAGAGTTTGTCGTGGGGGGGATGTTTGCTGTGTTCACTGTGTTTTTGGGGAATTGTCTTTTGGTTTGAGTGCTGGGTGGGAATGGGTGGATGGATTTGATGTGGGGGCTGTGGGAGAGTGTGGGCATCGGTGTTGGAGGGGCAGTCTCCACACGGAGGGGGAGTGGAGGCGCGGGGCTGGGGAGTTGGGGTAAGGCCGCAAAAAAGGAGCTGCACCAGAGGGGGCGGGGCCGGTTCAGAAAAGTGCGGGCTTTTTCCTGCATTAGGGAAGGATGGGGGTGGGACCGGGGGGGTGAAGGGCGGTGCTGGAGAGGAGCGCACACTGACTGCCAAGGGGAGGGGGGATTCTCACTGGGTGGTCGATGGAATGGCGGGAGAGGCCGGGGTCAGCAGGAGTCAGCTGACTTACGGGAGTGTCATGGGGGGAGCAAAATGGCTAGATGTGGATCTAGCGTTGGGGGGGGGCGGGACTTCAACACGGTGCTGGACCCAGCACTGGACGGTTAAGAGGCCGGCTGCGTCCAAGGTGCTCGGGGAGGGGGTTTATGGACCAGATTTGGGGGGGGGGGGGGAAGAGGGGAGTGGATCCATGGATGTTTGCCAGGCCGCTGGCCAGGGAATTTTCCTCCTTTTCTCACGTCCATAGAGCCTACTCCCGGATAGATTTTTTTCATTTTGAGTAGGGCGCTAATCCCGAAAGTGGAGGGAACGGAATATTCGGCCTTGGCCATCTCGGACCACGCCCCGCATTGGGTGGAGCTGGAGTTGGGGGAGGAGAGGGACCAGTGTCTGCTGTGGCGCCTTGATGTGGGACTATTGGCGGATGGGGGGGGGTGCGGGGGTGTATTGAAAGATATTTGGAGGCCAACGGCAGGTGGGGATAGTCTGGGAGGCACTCCAGGCTGTGGTTAGGGGGGAGCTAATCTCCATTACGGCCCACAGGGGGGAGAGGTTGGTGGGGAGATTTTAAGGGTGGACAGGAGGTATGCAGAGGCCCCCGAGGAGGGGCTACTTGGGGAACGACGGAACCTCCAGACTGAGTTCGCCCTGTTGACCACTGGGAAAGCAGAGGCACAGTGGAGGAAAGCGCAGGGGGCGACGTACGAGTATGGGGAGAAGGCGAGTCGGATGCTGGCACATTAGCTTCGTAAGAAGGAGGCAGCGAGGGAGATAAGTGGAGTTAAGGATAGAGGGGGGAATACGGTGCGTAGTGCGGTGAGAATAAACGAGGTATTTAGGGACTTCTATGGGGATCTGTACAGGTCTGAGCCCCCAACGGGGGAGGAGGGGATGCAACGATTCTTGGATCAGCTGAGGTTCCCGAGGGTGGAGGAGGAGGTGGTGGTGGTTGGTTTGGGGGTGCCGATTGGGCTGGAGGAGCTGATTAAAGGATTGGGGAGCATGCAGGCGGGGAAGGCCCCGGGGCCAGATGGGTTCCCGGTTGAATTCTACAGGAAATACGTGGACCTGCTGGGCCCGTTGCTAGTGAGAACTTTCAAGAAGGGAGGGGGGGGGGACCTTGCCCCTGACAATGTCTAGGGCGCTGATTTCTTTGATCCTGAAGCGGGACAAGGATCCACTGCAATGTGGGTCGTATAGACCGATCTAGCTCCTCAATGTTGATGCTAAGTTGCTGGCAAAGGTGCTGGCTACGAGAATTGAGGACTATGTCCCGGGGGTGATTCATGAGGACCAGGCGGGATTTGTGAAGGGTAAGCAATTAAATACAAATGTGCGGAGGCTCCTCAATGTGATTTATGAGGCCCCCGGTGGAGGGGGAAGCGGGGGTAGTGGCAGCGATGAACGCGGAGAAGGCCTTTGACCGGGTGGAGTGGGAGTATCTTTGGGAAGTGTTGCGGAGGTTTGGGTTCGGGGAGGGGTTCATCAGTTGCGTCAGGCTGCTATATAGAGCCCCGGTGGCGAGTGTGGCTACGAATCGGCGGAAGTCTGAGTACTTTCGGCTGTACCGGGGGACGAGGCTGTACCGGGGGACGAGGCAGGGGTGCCCCCTATCCCCCTTGTTGTTTGCACTGGCAATTGAGCCTCTGGCCATGGCACTGAGGGAGTCCAGGAAATGGAGGGGACTGGTCCGGGGGGGGAGAGGAACACCGGGTGTCGTTGTATGCTGACGACCTGTTGCTGTATGTGTCAGATCCAGTGGAGGGAATGGCGGAGGTCATGCGGATCCTAAGGGAGTTTGGGGACTTTTCGGGATATAAACTCAACGTAGGGAAGAGTGAGCTCTTTGTGGTGCGTTCAGGAGACTAGGGAAGAGGGATAGACGAGCTACCGCTGAAGAGAGCGGAAAGGGGCTTTCAGTATCTAGGGATCCAAGTAGCTAGGAGCCTTGCATAGGCTCAATTTGACGCGGTTGGTGGAGCAGGTGGAGGAGGATTTTAAAAGATGGGATATGCTGCCACTCTCGCTAGCGGGTAGGGTGCAGTCGGTCAAAATGACGGTCCTCCCGAGGTTTCTCTTTGTGTTCCAGTGCCTTCCCTTTATGATCCCCAAGGCCTTTTTCAAACGGGTAAGCAGGAGCATCATGGGATTTGTGTGGGCGAATAAGACCCCGAGGGTGAAGAGAGTGTTTCTGGAGTGTAACGGGGACAGGGGGCGTGCTGGCGCTGCCGAATTTGTGCGGCTATTATTGGGCAGCCAATGTGGCGATGATCCGTAAGTGGGTAATGGAGGGAGAGGGGGCGGTGTGGAAGAGGTTAGAGATGGCGTCCTGTGTGGGCACGAGCCTGAGGGCGCTAGTGACGGCACCGTTGCCACTCGCGCCGACAAGGTATACCACTAGTCCGGTGGTGACGGCGACGCTGAAGATCTGGAGACAGTGGAGGCGACACAGGGGCGAGGTGGGAGCCTCGGTTTGGTCCCCGATTCGGGAGAATCATCGGTTCGTCCCGGGAAGGATGGATGGGGGGTTTCGGAGCTGGAATCGGGCAGGGATTAGAAGAATGGGGGACCTGTTCATTGATGGGACGTTTGCGAGCCTAGGGGCGCTGGAGGAGAAAGTTTGGGCTACCCCCAGGAAACGCTTTCAGGTACATGCAAGTGAGGGCGTTTGTGAGGCGGCAGGTGAGGGAATTCCCGCTGCTCCCGGCACACGGGATTCCGGACAGGGTGATTTCGGGTGTATGGGTTGGAGAAGGCAAAGTTTTGGCGATTTACCAGGAGCTGAAGGAAGAGGAGGAGGCCTCGGTGGAGGAGTTAAAGGGCAAGTGGGAGGAGGAGCTGGGGGAGGAGTTAGATGAGGGTCTGTGGGCTGATGCCTCTTGTGCCAAGCTCAGCCTAATACAGTTCAAAGTTACTCACAGAGCGCAAATGACAGGGGCGAGGTTGAGTAGGTTCTTTGGGGTGGAGGACCGATGTGGGAGGTGCTCGGGAAGCCCGGCAAATCACGTCCATATGTTCTGGTCGTGTCCGGCACTGGAGGGGTTTTGCGAGGACTATGTCCAAGGTGGTGAAAGCCCAGGTCAAGCCGAGCTGGGGGTTGGCATTATTTGGGGTATCGGACGAGCCGGGAGTGCAGGAGGCGATAGAGGCCGGTATTCTGGCCTTTGCGCCCCTGGTAGCCCAGCGGAGGATTTTGCTATTATGGAAAGATGCGAAGCCCCCTAGTGTGGAAGCTTGGATCAATGACATGGCAGGGTTCATCAAGCTGGAGAGGATAAAGTTTGCCTTGCGAGGGTCTGTGCAGGGGTTCCTCAGGCGGTGGCAACCGTTCCTAGGTTATCTCGCGGAGCGTTAGGAGGTCAGCAGCAGCCCAGGGGGGGGGGGGGGGGTTCTCTTGGAGGGGCATTTGGGGGGGGGGGGGGGTTCCCTATTGGTGTTTGTAAATGTCATATGGGGGGTTATTGTATATGGGGGAAATCCAATGTATAATTTTTGGATTGTTGTGTTCTTGTTTCTTTTTTTGGGGGGGGGGTTTGTTGAAAATCTGTTGAAAAATTTGAATAAATATATATTTTTTAAAAAGACAAACTCTTATCAACAACTATAACAACACCCCCCCCCCCCCAAACACACACACATTTAACAGCTAACAGTGACCAGATCCTTAATGTGCAAAATGCACGGCCATCATCCACGTGGCATTCAATTTCGCTGGTTCAAACAGATGGGTTCCTACAGATACACCTTGATACTACGCGCAGCTTAAAATGTTGGTTGACTTGCAGCTATATCTTTAACATGGAGGTGACCACCGGATTCAAAGAATATTTTGCTGGGGCAAACGGCAGAGATGACGCCCCAGTGCTTCCAAGCATGGCCCGTTGCGTGACCCAGCCCCATCCACACCCAAGTGTCTTCCTGGTCCTCAAACCAGTCCAGCACATTCTTCACATTGGCCACCCAATAATAACATATCAAGTTTGGCAGCACAAACCTAACATTGTCCCTGTTCCCCATCCAGGCCCGAAGACTGCCTGCCACATCCCTCCACCACATAAACAGCGAGGCTCAGTGCCCACCTGGCCGAACAAGCCGCAGCCTCTCCCCCACTCCTAGCAGGAGCCGATCAAATATCTCCTTAAAATCAAAAACCATCCCACCCGTCATGGCCCATACTTCCCTCCAACATGCCCTAATTCTCACAACATTAACAGCCTCTTTCCCCATCAAAACAAGCAGTTCATCTTATTATTATTGCCCCCAGCAGAGCCAAAGATACATAACCCACAAAGGCATAAGTATAACCCACAAAGGCATAAGTACATTACACAAACACCTCTCTCCTACACAGAGTCCCAAACAGTCCTGCACACTGGCCTCAACTTCTTCTTCTCGCTGATGATGGCCTCGGCCTACTCCTGCGTGTCAAAGTAGTAATCTTTTCAGTTCATGGTGACCTGCAGTTTTGCAGGGTACACCACCCCAAATCGCACACCCTTACTGTAAAACATAACCGTTACCCTATTGAAGGCCATATATCTCTTTGCCAGTTCAGTCCCAATGCCCTGATATATCCGCACTGTGTGCCATCACAGTGAATGTTCGGATCCTCTTTGCCCACTCCAAGATCCTCTCCTTCTGTTGATAATTATGGAAGCGGATAATCACTGCCCACTGTGGCTCATTTAGCCTTGGCTTTTGCCTGAGCGCCAATGAGCTGTGTCCAAGTCCTGGACAAGAGGGACAAACCCGTCCTGTCCTCCCACCAGCTGAGAAACATCTCTGAAAAATAATGAATCAGCTTTGAGCACTCCATTCCCTTCAGTCCCACCAGCCTGAGGTTTAACCACTTTGACCTGTTCTCCAGATCCTCCACTTTCAACCTCAAACCTTTGTTGCCCTCCGCCCAAAGGATTCCTTTCTCTCCTTGCCCTGCCACCCGCACTGCTGGTCGATCCGTTTACAAATTCCTCCAGCTCCTGCGTCATCACCACAGCCAACATGTAATGGGTGCGACGGCCATCTTCCTCCTTTCGACGGGCTATTCCTGAGTCTTTCTCGAACTGAGCTTCTTCGTCGATGATTTCAACATGCCTCCACGGGGTAAAAGTTATCTCAATCCATTTAAAGGTGTTTGGGAATCAAAATCCCCTCAAAACGGGTAAAAGGGATCAAAAACAATGCCCCGGCCGGAAGCCACTTTTCATGCATCTTGCTCTTAATAGCGTCACCAGAAGCCTCTGAATATTTTTTTTTTTTAAATATATTTTATTAAAGTTTATCGATGAAAAGAATTTTCCATTTTTACAACTTTGTAACAAAATGTACATTGACCGTTATTTAAACAATATATTAAACGAACAACAAGTGCAGAAAAGAACAAGAAAAGAGAAATAATAATACTGAAAAGATAAATATAAACAACTAGGATGGAAAGAAAAAAAAAACCCAAACACCGAATACACTCTTTTCCCCCCCCCCCCCCCCCCCCCCCCCCGGGGTTGCTGCTGCTGTCTTTCCTGTTTCCCCTTATCGCTCTGCGAGATAGTCAAGGAACGGTTGCCACCGCCTGGTGAACCCTTGAGCCGAACCTCTTAGTGCGTATTTTATTCGCTCCAATTTTATAAACCCTGCCATGTCGTTTATCCAGGCCTCCACGCCCGGGGGTTTGGCTTCTTTCCACATTAGTAGAATCCTTCGCCGGGCTACTAGGGATGCAAAGGCCAAAACATCGGCCTCTCTCGCCTCCTGCACTCCCGGCTCTTCTGCAACCCCAAATATAGCTAACCCCCAGCTTGGTTCGGCCCGGACCCCCACCACCTTTGAGATCACTCTTGCCACACCTACCCAGAACCCATGCAATACCGGACATGACCAAAACATGTGAGTGTGGTTCGCCGGGCTTCCCACGCACCTCCCGCACCTATCCTCCACTCCAAAAAATCTACTCAGCCTTGCTCCCGTCATATGCGCCCTGTGTACAACCTTGAATTGGATCAGACTAAGCCTGGCACACGAGGACGAGGAATTTACACTACTTAGGGCATCTGCCCACAGTCCCTCCTCAATCTCTTCCCCAGCTCCTCCTCCCATTTACCCTTCAGCTCCTCTACCATCGTCTCCCCCTCGTCTCTCATTTCCCTGTATATATCGGACACTTTACCTTCACCGACCCATGCCCCCGAAATCACTCTGTCCTGGATCCCTTGCGGAAATTCCCTCACCTGTTGCCTCGCAAATGCCCTCACTTGCATATATCGGAAGGCATTCCCAGGTGGCAACCCGTATTTTTCTACCAATGCTCCCAAACTCGCGAATGTCCCGTCCAAGAACCAGTCCTTCAACTTCCCAATTCCTGCTCGCTGCCAAGATTGGAATCCCCCATCTATCCTCCCCGGGACAAACCTGTGATTGTTCCTTATCGGGGACCACACCGAGGCACCTGTCACTCCCCTATGTCGTCTCCACTGCCCCCAAATCTTCAAAGTCGCCCCCACTACTGGGTTTGTGGTGTATTTTTTCGGGGGGAACGGTAACGGCGCCGTCGCCAGTGCTTTTAAACTTCTTCCCTTACAGGACGCCATCTCCAGCCTTTTCCACGCCGCCCCTTCTTCCCTCATCCACTTACATATCATGGACATGTTGGCGGCCCAATAATAGTCACTCAGACTCGGCAGTGCCAGTCCCCCTCTGTCCCTACTGCGCTGCAGGAACCCCCTCTTTACCCTCTGGGTCTTTCCAGCCCACACAAAGCTCATAATACTCCTGTCCACTTTCTTGAAAAAGGCCTTTGTAATCAGTGTGGGGAGGCACTGAAACACAAAAAGAAACCTCGGGAGGACCACCATTTTAACCGCCTGCACCCTGCCTGCCAATGACAGGGGCACCATGTCCCACCTCCTAAAGTCCTCCTCCATCTGCTCTACCAGTCGCGTCAAGTTAAGTTTATGCAAGGTTCCCCAGTTCCTGGATCCCTAGATATCGAAAATCCCTTGCTACTCTCCTCAGCGGCAAATCGTCTATCCCCCTGCCCTGTTCCCCGGGGTGCATCACAAAAAGTTCACTCTTTCCCATATTCAATTTATACCCCGAGAACTCTCCAAACTCCCTGAGTGTCTGCATTATCTCTGGCATCCCCTCCACTGGGTTCGCCATATATAGCAGCAAATCATCCGCATATAATGACACCCGATGTTCCTCTCCTTCCCTGAGCACCCCCCTCCACTTCTTAGAGCCCCTCAGCGCTCTGGCCAGTGGCTCGATTGCCAACGCGAACAGTAACGGGGACAGGGGGCACCCCTGTCTTGTGCCCCTATATAGTCGGATGTCGTCTGATCGTTGCCTGTTCATAATCACACTTGCCACCGGGGCCCCGTACAGGAGCTGAACCCATCTGATGAACCCCTCCAAATCCAAATCCCACTCCACTCTATCAAATGCCTTCTCTGCATCCATCGCCACCATTATCTCCGCCTCCCCCTCCGGTGGGGGCATCATCATCACCCCCAGCAACCTTCGTATATTGGCATTCAATTGCCTCCCTTTAACAAACCCTGTCTGGTCGCCATGTACCACCCCTGGGACACAGTCCTCTATCCTTGTCGCCATCACTTTGGCTAGTAACTTGGCATCTACATTTAGGAGGGAGATGGGCCTGTATGACCCGCACTGCAGCGGGTCTTTGTCTCGTTTCAGGATCAACTATATCGTCGCCTCCGACATTGTCGGGGGTAGTGTCCCCCTTTCCTTAGCCTCATTGAAGGTTCTCGCCAGGAGTGGGGCCAGTAGGTCCACATATTTCCTGTAAAATTCCACCGGGAACCCATCTGGTCCCGGGGCCTTTCCTGCCTGCATGTTCCCGATTCCTTTAATCACCTCCTCCACCTCAATCTGCGCTCCCAAACCTGCCACCTCCTGCCCCTCAACCCTCGGGAACTCCAGCTGGTCCAGGAAGTGTATCATTTCCTCTTTCCCCTCTGGGGGGTTGGGACTTATACAGCCTCTCATAAAATGACTTAAACACCCCGTTCACCCTCCCCGCTCTCTGCTCCATCCTTCCCTCCCCGTCCCTAACTCCTCCGATCTCTCTCGCCGCCCCCCTCTTCCTAAGTTGTTGGGCCAGCAATCGGCTCGCCTTTTCCCCGTATTCGTATTGTATTCCCTGTGCCTTCCTCCACTGCGTCTCCGCCTTACCCGTGGTCAGCAGGTCAAACTCCGTCTAGTCTCCGTCTTTCCCTGTATAGCCCTTCATCCGGGGCCTCCGCATATTGCCTATCCACCCTCCGAATCTCCCCGATCAGTCTCTCCCTTTCTTTACCCTCTTCTTTCCCCTTGTGGGCTCTTATGGAAATCAGCTCCCCCCCTAACCACCGCCTTCAGGGCCTCCTATACTACTCCCACCTGGACCACTCCATCATCATTGACACCTCGGTATCTTTCAATACATCCCCTCACCCTTCCACATACCCCCTTGTCTGCCAACAGTCCCATGTCTAATCTCCAAAGTGGGCGCTGCTCCTTCTCCTCTCCTAGATCCAGATCCACCCAGTGTGGGGCGAGATCTGAAACGGCTATAGCCGAATATTCCGTTCCTACCACTTTCGGGATCAGCGCCATTCCAGGACAAAAAAGTCTATCCGGGAGTATACTTTATGGACGTGAGAGAAGAAGGAAAACTCTTTATTCCTCGCTCTAGCAAATCTCCAAGGATCTACTCCTCACATCTGCTCCATAAACCCCTTAAGCACCTTGGCCACTGCCGGCCTCCTCCCGGTCCTAGATCTGGACCGGTCCAGCACCGTGTTGAAGCCCCCCCCCCACCATTAGCAAATTTCCCATCTCTAGGTCCGGGATGCGCCCCAACATACGCTTCATAAAACCTGCGTCATCCCAGTTCGGGGCATATACGTTCACCAGCACCACCGCCTCACCTTGCAATCTGCCACTCACCATCATGTACCTGCCCCCACTGTCCACCACTATGGTCTTAGCCTCAAATGATACCCGTTTCCCCACCAGTATTGCCACCCCTCTATTTTTCGTATCTAAGCCTGAGTGGAATACCTGTCCCACCCATTCTTTCCTTAATCTGGCCTGATCTGCCAATTTCAGGTGCGTCTCCTGAAGCATAACCACATCCGCCTTCAGTCTCTTTAGGTGCGCAAATACCCTTGCCCTCTTAATCGGCCCATTCAGCCCTCTCACGTTCCACGTGATCAACCGGGTTGGGTGGCCCTTTACCCCCCCCCCCCCCCCCATCGTCGACTAGCCAGCCCCTTTTTTTAAACCAGCTCCTCACCCGGGTCCCACGCACCCGTTTGTCCCCCAGACGGCGCCCGACCATCCCATCCCGTACCAGTTCCCCCTTACCCTCAGCAGCAGCAACCCAGTTGTCCGTGCCCCCCCCCCCCCCCCGCTAGATTCCCTTCTAGCTTGATTGCTCCCCCCATATTGCTTCCGGGAGTCAGCAAACTCTGGCTGACCTCGGCTTCCCCCGTTTACCCTTGGCCTCCCTGCGTGTGAGGCCCCCTTCCTTCCTGTGCCCATTTTTCCCGCTGCAATTTCCATAGTGCGGGGAAAAAACCCGGGGGGGGGGGCGAAGAGAGAGAAAAAAATTCTCCAGTCTAACATTTTTACAGATAAACCCTCCCCCCTCTCCCCCCTTTGCATTTCTTTGCCACCACCTCACTACTTCTTTCCAAACATCAATTTCTCAAATCTAGTCCAACTTCTCTTCTTGAATAAATGTCCACGCCTCCTCTGCTGTCTCAAAATAGTGGTGTTTGCCCTGGTGTGTAACCCACAGTCTTGCCAGCTGCAGCATTCCAAATTTTATTTTCGTCCTGTGGAGCACCGCCTTGGCCCGATTGAAACTCGCCCTCCTTCTCGCCACCTCCGCACTCCAATCTTGATACACGCGGATCACCGCGTTCTCCCACCTGCTACTCCGTGTCTTCTTAGCCCATCTCAGGACCATCTCCCTGCCTTGTAGCGGTGGAACCTCACCACTATTGCTCGCGATATTTCCCCTGCCTTTGGTCTTCTCACGAGGACCCGGTACGCTCCCTCCACTTTCCAGGGGGCCCATCAGGGCCTCAGCTCCCATTAAAGTATGGAGCATCGTACTCACATACGCCCCAACATCAGCTCCCTCTGTCCCTTCGGGTAGACCCAAAATCCGTAGATTCTTCCTCCTCGAGCTATTTTCCAGGGCTTCCGGCCTTTCTATGCACCTCTTATGTAGTGCCTCGTGCGTCTCCGTCTTCGCCACCAAGGCCTGTATCTCGTCTTCATTTTCGGCTGCCTTTGCCTTCACTCCACGGAGTTCCATCGCCTGGGTCTTTTGCGTCTCCTTCAATCCCTCAATCGCCAGCAACATCGGCGCCAGCACCTCCTTCTTGAGCTCCTCCACACATCGTCGGAGGAACTCCTGCTGTTCCGGGCCCCATACCATCTGGGCTCCCTCAGCCGCCATCTTGCTTCTCCCTTCTCTTCTCTGCCGTTGCTCCAGAGGATCCTCCGCAATCTGGCCACTACTATCGCTTCTTTCCATCCACACCCGGGGGGACTCCTTCCTTTGTCGCCTCACACTGGGTTTGGCCGTAAGAAATTTCCGTTGGGGCTCCCGATAAGAGCCCAACCGTCCGCTGAAACGGGAGGTGCCGAAACATGCGCCTTAGCTGGTCATCGCCGCAACCGGAAGTCCCTCTGAATATTTTTAAGGCAGAGCTCGATAGGTTTTTGAGTAACGGGTGAAAGATTATCGGGGATTAGAATTATAATATGGTCAGCCATGTCTTATTGAATTACGGAGTAGGCTCTAGGGCCGACTGGCCTACTACTGTTCCTAATTCATATATTAATAATTTCTCAGTCTAAATTCCGAATTTCAAGGAGTCTTCTCATTGGTGCTGATTTGTGCTTTTGACCCAGGAATAGATTCAAGTTTCTGTTTAACTTAAATTATTATATGTTTAATTTATTTTCAGCCTAAACTTGGCTTCACAAGCTATTATTGTGTTCCAGGGGATCAGTAGCTGTGCAAATCAGTGTCTGTTGAGCAGTCATGTGAGGATGAACTTCCTGAGATAAACCTGGCTTCACTAGTTTTCCTGTTGTTTTTGTACTGTGGTTTAGTTTGAAGTAGTGTTACCATTCCTATCCTGTTTATGAGCCCTGAAACGTTTTGAGGTCAACCCACAGTCACCAAAAAGTTCATGTTTTTTCAATCTTTCATAATTCAACCCTCTGACATAGGAGAGCAATCTGTTGCTCTTGTCTCAACTACGTCCAGGGCTTGACTCTCCCTTGGGACCACAGCTGAACAAGGTATTCAAGGCATGACATAAGCAAAACACTGTACCAATTTGATGTGTCATCTGTCATTTGCCATTCTGTTTACTTTGTGAATCGCTCTCCATATACCATTGAACCAAGTAACCTCGTACTCACCTGGGCCTTGGACCAAAATTGAAAGATAAAATTCACTCAGTACCTAAAAGGATAATTGGATCAATAAGACTTAGTGGAGTAAATCTTTGAGACAAGTATTTCTACAAGTCAGCTAGAAAAAAAGATAATCTTGAAAGATGAACAACATGAGATGATACATTTCTCCCTTCCCCCAAACAGTTGGTGCAGTTCAGTGTAGTCTTTGTGTGTATTACAAGTTAAGCATTTGTATTTGTAACTGCTGTTGATGTCTTGCAGAGTTGGAGGATGAAAGTTTGGAATACATACTCATCGACCAATTTCACCAAAAGTTTGGTCCTGCTGTAAGTTCACTAGTACAGTTGCCTTTCTCTCTCAGAAGACTGATTTGGCACTGACTGTCACAATGAAATAGGATGTTGTTTGTTCAGTAAAATAGGGAGTGGGCAGCAGGAATGTTCCCATCCAGCTTTGAGTAAATTGATGGTAATCTGGTTTTTAATTCTATTTCAAGTTAATTTTTACCTCTGCCCTCATTTAATTCCTGGATTATAGAACCACTGAACAACAGTCAACCTTGCATTTTGAGCTGCATGGCATTCCTTATTTTTTTTCGTCCTTAATGGTAAGCATGGAAAGCTGTATGACTGTGAAGAATATCTGTTGCTTACCTCATGCGGCAATCACAAGTTCGCGCCAGCCATGCTAGATGCCACCTTGAAGAGGTGGAGACAGGACGGGGGACCCTGACTGTTAGAGATGCTTACACAGAGGACAGGCTAGCAACCTTGGAAGAACTGATAGAGATTGCAGTTACCTAACTGGAACAGTCTTCGTCACCTACAGGTTAAGATCATTTCTCCACAAGGAAATGACAGCATACCCATGGACCCCAAGACACACAATGCTAGAGAAGCTATTGGATGCGGGTAATCTGGGAGGGAGGAACTGTGGGGACCTGTACGGACGACAGAAAGCGCACACTCCCCACTGGAAGAAACATGGGGGGAAATGGTAAGAAGCACTAGGGATGGAAATAGGGTGGGGATTCGAGGGAAGCACTGAACAAACAGGTCAACTACATTTCCACTTGTGCAAGGCTCCGCCTCATGCAACTGAAAGTGGTGCACAGAGCGCACCTGACAAGAACCCGAATGAGCAGGTTCTTCCCGGAGGTAGAGGACAAATGTGAACGGTGCCAGGAGGGGCCTGCCAATCACACCCACATGTTCTGGGCATGTCCCAGACGTGTCGGATTCTGGGCAAAGTTGAGGGTGGAGCCACCCGCGACAGTGGCAGTGCGCGAGAGTGACATTCTTCGGGGTATAGGACCAGCCAGAACTATTCATGGGGAAGGGGGCCGATGCCCTTGCCTTTGCTTCCCTAATCACCTGTCGAAGAATCCTGCTCAGCAGTCTGATCAGCACCACCCACTGTTGTAGACTAGCTGGCAGACCTGTCGGAATTTCTCCACCTGGAGAAGATCAAATTTGCTATCTGAGGGTCAGACTGGGCTTCCATAAAACATGGAGGCCATTCACCAACTTGTTCAAGGACCTGTTAAAAGCCAACAGCCAATAGTGGGGGGTGCACACAGGAGACAAAGAAACTACAAGGAACAGAGGGGGTAGAGAGGAGGCCAGAGAGAAGGAGGAGGCTGCAGAATGGGCGAAATGGGTATCCGGGTATAAAGCAAGGCCACAAATGAACTGAACCCCTAAAGAAACACCAAAAACAGGATGGAGAGGAGAGGGGATGGGGCAAATCGACCAGGGTGGGGGGGGGGGGGAGAACCGCACGTATTTAAATACATGACACTTGCCCATTGTATAATATGAGACCCAAGAAAATATCTTCAAGCAACAACAAAAAAAAGGGGGGGGTCGATACTAATGGAAATTTCTTGTATGTTGCACCCGATGCATATAGCCTTGTCTACCATACAGTGTATAAAATGAAAAACTGCAATCAAAACATTTTTTGTTTTGAGAACTTAAATCATCAGCTGAATGGACATCCTGCGGCAGCATGTAGGCGGAGGTCGCACGTTGGGTGGCTCCTGCTAGAGTCTTCGATTTTTGAACCTTTATGCCTCGGTCTCGGGTACTTTTTGGATCATCTGGTGTGGGAAGTTCTAAGGAACTGGAGGAATGTCAAAGTTCTTGAAGAAAGGTCAGGGAAGGAAGCAGGTGAGCGAAGGTCCGCTGGCGAGTGCTGCTGTGAATCCAGCAGGTGGGAAGATGGCGGGTGCTGGTTTGTCAGCTGGGGCCGCTCCCATTACCATTGGCACTCTTACTGAGTTGGTATCGGGGGAGTTTGAAAGGCTATTCACCAAACATCTAGAGGTGCATCAAAGAGAGATGATCTCGCTCAAGGAGTGGGTGGAGGAGACGCTTGCCCCGATAAAGGCGTCTTTGACGAAGACATCGATGGAGGCGTGGGAGAAAGGAAAGAAGATGAAGGGGGTCAAGGAGGCATTGCCGCAGCATAGCCACCAGTTCACCTCAATGGGTGAGGAGCTGCAGACGGTGGTGGAGAGCAATGAAGGCTTAAAAACAAAATTGGAGGATCTGGAGAACAGGTCATGGAGACTTAGCTTGAGAATCGTGGGCTTGCCTGAGGCGGTAGAGGGACTGAGGCCGACCGAGTACTTTGTGGACATGTTCGCCAAGTTGATGGGGGAGAGGGAAGTGCCCTGCTAACCATGTTCTGGTCTTGTGCGAAGCTGGAAAGGTTTTGGAGGTCATTTTTTAAGCATCGTGTCAGCAGTCTTACATGAAGACATGGAGCCTGGTTCCTGGGGGCCATATTCGGGGTATCGGACCTGCCAGAGTTGCAGACAAGTGTGTAGGCAGATGTGTTAGCTTTTGCCTCGCTGATTACTCGCAGGCGGTTCTGTCGGGGTGGAGGACTGCTTCTCCACCCCGTGCCTCGTCATGGCTGGGGGATCCTAATGGAGTTCTTATCACTGGAGAAGGTGAAATTTGCCCTGAGGGTGGCGAATGATGGGTTCCACAATAGTTGGGGTTTGTTCATTTTACATTTTGGAGAGCTGATCACCGTCGGCCATTCGGAGGGGGGTTGGTTATTGTGTTGGGGGTTTCATATGCTGGGTAGGCTTTTTTGTTATTGTAAAATGTTTGAAAATTGAAATAAAAATACTTTTTTTAAAAAAAAATGATCAGCTGAAGTCCTTAGCAGAAATGTAACATTGAATGAATGACAAAGCACATGATATCGTGAAGATCAAGCAGGCTCACCTGTCACATCTAAGCAAAAATGGTGGGTGGTGAAGATCGACCAGTTAGTAAAACTGGGTTCTGGGGGAAAAAAGTTTGAAAAACACTGGTCTGAAATGAGGCATTTCTTTGCAGGGGTGGAAGATAAGTCTGAGCGCTGTTCAGGGGGTTCCGGTCTTGCCCCAAGCTTATGGGTCTTTAGGTCTCCGTCTTTGGCACCATGTCGGCGATTCTGAAAATTGAACTGGTGCCCTGTCCTTTAGTGGCCATATTTGGGGTGTCAGATTTGCCGGAGCTGCAGACCGGCACGGGGCCGATGTCTTGGCATGGAGGTCTGCTTCTCTGCCCAGTGCCTCATTGTGGCTGGGAGATCTGATGGAGTTCCAACAAAAGTACACTGAGGAGATCAATTGAGGGGATTTACCGGAGATGAGAGCCGTTTATTGTGTATTTCAAGGAGCTGGTCACCGTTAGTTGCTGAGTCGGTGGGGAAAGGGGTAAGTTTTGGGAGGGGTTAGGATAGGTTTTAGGGGTTGTATGTGTATTGGTGGGGGGTTTTCTGTTTCATTGTTTTGTATTTTTTTTAATGTATAAAATGGGAAATTTTGAATAAAATATTTTTTTTAAATACGATTGGTAAATTGCAGGCACATTTACTGGTGGAAATATGATGTGGCTGGCACAAAGAAGGGCAGGACTGTTTGTTAAATATTCCTGGATGCAGGGTGTTCAGAAAGATAGAAAGGGAGGGCGGAAACACTGGTGGTATTGATAAAGGAAAGCAGTACTGTGTTGGAGAAAGCGAACGTCCCAGAGGTGTCAAGGACAGAATCTATTTGGCTCGAATCAAGGATAAAGGAATTGAGAAACTGCACCAGGCAGTGACAGTAGCTGGGAAAGTTCCCTTGGCCCTTGCGTTTTCTGTCCGAGCTTCCATGGCGGAATTTGTCTTTGGAGGGAAACTGCACCAGGCAATGCCACCAGCTGGAAAAGTTCACTCGGCCCTTGCGTTTTCTGTCTGAGCTTCCATGGCGGAATTCCTCTATGGAACGGATGCCCCAAAGAGAGCAATCCTCGCACCCACTTTGTATCTTAACTGCATTTTGGCAACTTTATTCCATGCTCCACGATATCCTTGCCCAACAAAATTGCATCAGTCTCCATCTTGAAAACTCCAACTGACCCAGTCATTTTGAGGGATCGAGTTCCTGATTTCCACTAACCTTTGTGGGGATGGTTATGCTTTCTGATTTAATTCCTGGATGGGCTGGCTCTAATTTTAAAATTATGCTGCTTTGTTCTAAATTCCCTGCAAAAGAAATAGTTTTAAGCACCCAGATCAACTCGTATCGCCACTCAACCTTCTAAACACAAGAATACAAGCCAAGTTTATCCTCACAATTTATTTCTTTAAGCCCTGGTATGGTGATTGTTATAACCTGCCTACTTACGATTGGCTGGGGACTAATGACTATCCCACAATCCTATGGGAGTATGAACTTCCCCAATGAGGGGGGCGGAGAAACTCCTAGTATAAATAAGCTGGCCAGTTCAGGAACCAGCAGGAAGAAGGTAGCAAGGGAAGTTACTGCTACTGTTATGTATATATTGTTATAGTAAATAAACGTTATTATTTTGTATCCTTAAAACTCGTGCTGGATTCTTCGTGGCCCTTACAAAACTGGCGACGAAGGTAAAAGTGAATAGCTGTCTACACTGCTGAAGCCACCTCCCTGGATTTTTGTTGGATACAGGTTGGAAGTTGTTTTCTATTATACCATGCCTCTGTACGGACGTTTGGATGTTTTTGATGCTGCGCTGGGAAGCTGGAACCAGTACACACAACGGATGCGTTACTATTTCCGGGCAAACAATATCACTGAAAACGAGCGCCAGGTGGTCATATTGCTCACCGCCTGCGGGCCGCATACATTTGGGGTGATTAGGAGCCTTACGTACCCAGCTGCGCCGGACACCAAAACGTTTGACGAACTTGTGAATATAGTGGGGCAACACTTTAACCCAACCCCGTCCATGATAGTCCAGCGTTACCGGTTTAATACCCCTGGAGAATCCCTTGCCGATTTTTTTTTTTATCCAGGCTACGCGGGATTGCAGAATACTGTGACTATGGTGAGACCTTGTCAGAAATGTTACGCGACCGTTTGGTTTGCGGTATTAACAATGCGGCCACCCAGAGAAAGTTGTTAGCGGAGCCAACATTGACTTTTCAACAGGCAATACAAATAGTCTTGTCCCGAGAGAGCGCAGAGCGAGGAGTACAGGAGCTACAGGGAATGGAAGTGCATGCCTTGGGGCGCAACCCTTTCCGCCCAAAAACGTCCCCCCGCACTCCTGCGGTACCTTGGGCGAGGCAACGACCGGACCGACGCCAGTGGCCATCGGACATTCCTCCCCGAAGGGAGCCTTCTCCAGAGCCAATGGATGAGGAGCCATGTCCGTGTCAGACTTGTAGGCGCCGACCCCGTCGCGGACGGCGGTCCTGGGGACGCCAGAGGCGCCGTCGTTCCAACCGAAACTGGGACCAGCCCAGAGGCCGTACCTTCCATGTGGATGAACCTGCGGCGACCACTCCTGAGGACATGGAGACGGAGGACGACTGCCTGCAGCTGCATTGTGTGGCAGCTCCCCGTGTGGCCCCCATTAAGGTGACAGTACGGGTCAATAGCCACCCGCTGGAGATGGAGTTGGATACTGGCGCAGCGGTCTCCGTGATCGCCCAGAGGACATTCGACCGCATCAAGCAGGGTATACAGACCCTTACATTAACTGACTCGCAGGCCAGGTTGGCCACCTACACGGGGGAACCACTGGACATTGCAGGAACTACAATGACCCCTGTTGTCTATGGACGCCAGGAGGGGCGTTTCCCACTTATCGTAGTGCGTGGCCATGGGCCCAGCCTGTTGGGTCGGGACTGGTTGCGCCATTTGCGGTTGCAATGGCAGCACATCCTCCAAACAGTTTCTGGAGGGTTGACTGAGGTGCTAGGACGATACCCAGAGGTATTCCAGCCTGGTTTGGGGAAAATAAAAGGGGCCGTAGCCCGTATCCAAGTTGAACCAGGAGCCACGCCGCGCTATTTCCGGGCGCGCCCAATGCCTTACGCTTTGCTCGAGAAGGTAGAAGGGGAGCTCACTCGTTTGGAGAGTTTGGGTATTATCAGGCCCGTCCGTTTTGCTGACTGGGCAGCACCAATTGTACCAGTAATGAAGCCAGATGCCACAGTTCGCTTGTGTGGCGACTATAAACTTAGTGAATACAGTTTCCCGACTCGACCGATACCCAATGCCTCGCATAGAGGATCTCTACGCGAAACTTGCAGGTGGACTCTCATTCACAAAATTAGATATGCGTCACGCCTACCTGCAGTTGGAGCTGGACCCTGCCTCCCGACCATATGTAACAATTAACACACACCGGGGCCTGTATGAATATACACGGTTGCCCTTTGGAGTATCCTCTGCCTGCGCAATTTTTCAACCTGTTATGGAGGGCATTTTGAGAGGTTTACCACGTGTGGCTGTCTACCTAGATGACGTGTTGATTACAGGGACGTCGGAGCAAGAGCATTTGGAAAATCTGGAGGCTGTCCTTAGACGCCTTTCGGAGGCTGGAGTCCGTTTACGTCACACAAAGTGCGTATTTCAGGCAAAAGAAGTAGTCTAGCTAGGTTATCGGGTGGACCGCGAGGATCTGCACCCCGTCGCAGAGAAGGTGCGTGCAATTCAACATGCCCCCACCCCGACTGACACTTCGCATCTTCGTTCTTTTCTCGATCTCGTAAACTATTACGGGAAGTTCCTCCCCAATCTGGCAACAACGCTGGCCCCCTTGCACCTGCTGCTAAAGAAAAATCACACCTGGGTTTGGGGTCAGCCGCAAGAAACCGCTTTCCGGTGGGTAAAGCAACAATTGTCGTCGTCTGGGTTACTAACCCACTATGATCCGGGAAAGCCTTTGCTCGTCACATGTGATGCATCCCCGTATGGTATTGGGGCTGTCCTGTCCCACAAGATGGAGAACGGGGCTGAGCGACCGATAGCTTTCGCCTCCCGCACATGGACTGCAGCGGAGAAAAAGTACGCGCAGATCGAGGAGGGGGGCCTGGCAGTGGTTTTCGTGGTGAAACGCTTCCACCAGTATGTGTACGGCCGCCATTTCACTATCGTGATTGATCATAAGCCCCTGCTGGGACTCTTCAGAGAGGATAAGCCAATACCGGCCATTGCTTCTGCACGGATCCAGCGCTGGGCTTTGTTGCTTGCTGCATATGAGTATTCTCAGGAGCACAAACCAGGTACGCAGATAGCAAATGCCGACGCACTGAGCCGATTGCCTTTATCGACCGGCCCCATGTCGACCCCCACGACCAGTGAGGTGGTTGCAACCCTAAATTTTATGGACACCTTGCCTGTCACGGCATCACAGATCCGTGAGTGGACCCAGACGGAGCCAGTCTTGTCAAAGGTTCGGCACATAGTCCTGTATGGTGGGCAGCATAGACAGCTCCCAGGCGAGTTGCGGGCATTTTCCTCCAAGCTGTCAGAATTCAGCCTGGAAGACGGCATCCTCTTCTGGGGGACGCGTGTGATTGTCCCGGAAAAAGGCCAGGAGCTGATATTATCAGACTTGCACAATGGGCATCCGGGCGTGACCAAGATGAAAATGTTGGCCCGGAGTTATGTCTGGTGGCCAGGCCTCGACACCGACATTGAGAAGGTGGCCCAAAACTGCTCCATTTGCCAGGAGCATCAGAAGCATCCGCCGGCAGCGCCCCTACATCACTGGGAATGGCCAGGGCGGCCTTGGGCACGCTTACATGCAGATTTCGCAGGCCCTTTTCAGGGATCCATGTTCCTCCTACTAATTGACGCCCAGTCCAAATGGCTGGAGGTGCATAAGATGCAGGGGACAACGTCCTGCGCAACAATTGAAAAGATGCGTTTATCATTTAGTACGCATGGCCTCCCCGAGGTGCTGGTCACGGATAATGGCACTCCATTCATGAGTGAGGAGTTTGCTAGGTTTACAAAGATGAACGGCATCCGCCATATCCGCACTGCCCCTTACTACCCGGCTTCAAATGGGTTGGCAGAGCGTGCAGTGCAAACATTCAAAAGAGGCCTAAAGAAGCAGTCTTCCGGATCAATGGGCACGAGACTGGCTCGTTTTTTGTTTATGTACAGGACCACCCCCCCATGCAGTGACTGGGGTAGCTCCCGCAGAACTCCTAATGGGCCGAAGACTTCGCACCCGCCTTAGTATGGTCTTCCCGGACATTGGCGCAAAAGTACGCCGCACACCTGAACGGCAGGGACCGGGATTGTCTCGGCATCGTCCGATTCGGCAGCTTGCGCCCGGTGACCCAGTATTCGTGCGGAATTTTGCTGGTGGTGCCCAATGGGTTCCTGGTGTAATCTTTCGCCAAACAGGCCCTATATCGTACCAAGTGCAAGCCCAGGGTCGTCTCCAGCGAAAACATGTAGACCACGTCCGGTCCAGAAGATCATCCCCTCAAAAGATTCCCCACCCCCGGAGCTCAGTTCAACAGCGGCAAAGACCAGAGACAAGGGAAGGTAGTCCTCAAAATCTTCCACTGGTGCCTCACTCGAAGCCTGCGCAGGTCGTTACGGGACCGAATGGAGATAGAGACGCTGATATGACGGAGGCAGCAGACTCTGACTCCGAGATGGAGACACAGGATGAATCCGAGGGGGAATCCTCGGGTCCACAGGCAGTGGATGTACAACCGCGCCGTTCATCACGGAAGCGCCAGTCTCCGTCTCGTTATACGCCGCCTGATCCAGCGCCGCGTGCAAATGGCGCCCGGCCTGCGGCCAAACGAGTTCGACGCCTTCCTTCGCCAGGGTCTTCGGTGGATTCCTTGGACTTTGGGGGGGGAGGGATGTTATAACCTGCCTACTTACGATTGGCTGGGGACTAATGACTATCCCACAATCCTATGGGAGTATGAACTTCCCCAATGAGGGGGGCGGAGAAACTCCTAGTATAAATAAGCTGGCCAGTTCAGGAACCAGCAGGAAGGAGAAGGTAGCAAGGGAAGTTACTGCTACTGTTATGTATATATCGTTATAGTAAATAAACGTTATTATTTTGTATCCTTAAAACTCGTGCTGGATTCTTCGTGGCCCTTACAAAAGTGATTCTGCTCCATACCCCTTAAGATAATGTATCATCCCTTAGGGTTGGTGCCCAAGATTGAATGCAGTACTTCAGATGGGACTTGATAAAGGCTCTGTACAACTGATGCCTTACTTTTGAATGTCTAGCCTTTTGAAACGATTCATTAGCCTTTGAGATTATCTTTTGTGCCCATGTTATTTTTCAGTGAACTTCACACAATTAAAACGAAAAAAAATCCCTTTTGTCTCAATGTGGATTGTCTCACATTAAACTTCATATGTTGTAATTTTACTCACTCCGTTAATCTGTCTTTTTCCCTTTTGTAGCATTTGCTTTCATTCTCTCATCTTACTGTGCCTTAATGTCATCTGAAACTTGACATGCTTCTCTTCATTCGTCATTCAAATCATTATGGTGAAAAGCTGAGGGCACAGTGCAATTTCTGGGAGACAGCACTTGTCACATCCCACTGATCAAGAATAATCCTTTATCCTTACACTGTCTCTTATTTCCCAACCAATTACTCACCTGTGCCTCATGTTACCTCGATGGATCTTAGGGGGCTGAAGCCACCGGTAAAGAGTAGTGAGAGATTAACAGCAGAGAACTGACTTTCAGGAGAGCGAACTGCTCGATAGCCAATCTCTGAACCAGGTCCTGTGTTCCAGTTAATTGCTGTCGTCGTTTTGCTTTCTGAGCCTGAGAAGAGCTGGCAACATTTATGCTCCAAAACCAAAAACTGCCTACTTCCACATCCATAACATTCCTGATCTTATCCCTCGTCTCAACGTATCTACTGAATTCCCCCATCCATGTGTCTATTGTCTGTTGACTCGACTTATTCCATACTTTCCTGGCCAGCTTCCTACCTGCACCCTCAATAAACTTCGAGTTCATCCAAAACTCTGTTGCCCATATCCTAACTCAGACCAATTCCCCTTCACCCATCAACCCTGTATAAGCTGACTTGTATTGGCTCTGCGTCCACACCTTTATTTAAAAAGAATCACGTTTTCAACTCTCATGGCTTCACCACTGACTAACCGCTCACAACGCTATGAGATCTCTGCACTCCCCAATTCTGATCTCTTCTACATCTCTTTTAATCATTCCACCAATGGTTGCCATGCTTTTAGCTATAGAGGTACCAAACTTTGGAATTGTGTTCATAAATATCTCTGCTTTTTACTCATTTAAAACACTCTAAAACTTTTGTGACTTGATATCGAAGTTTGTTGATTACACTCCTGTGAAGTGCCTTGGGATATTTTACTATGTTAAAGGTGCTGCTTAAATGTAAGCTGTTGTAACATGCTTTAATGGCAGAGTCTCATTCTGCCAGCAGGGGAGGCTGCCAAGCCACCTTTTGAACGTGGGCTAAGTTTTAACGTTTGCATGTTCCCAACTCCATTATACCTGCCATGTCAGGTATTTATGAAGTCTGGATCATAAATCAAGCATTCAGCATTGCTGTTGAGACAATAGAGCAGACTTGGAAGAATTATTTGAGCAATACTGTTGCACAGCACTACATCCTGGTTCCATCGTGATAATGCTGAGAGCATAGCAATCATTTCCTCTCATAGCTCAAGAGGGGACTTTTGATGGATAATTGAACCCATACTGTTTTTCATTACCCGTGAGTTTTCCGGTGCAGGAGATTTTGGAACAGGAAAAGGTACGCCAAAGTTTCTTGTGCCTCACCCACTCCTGGCTAGTGGGTGGACATAATAGCCTGGTCGCAGCTTGAAGTAAATTTTGCTTGGCTTTCTCACTGAAGAGAGATTGGCATAGCTGAGAGTTCAAATGTTAATTTTTAAAGCATTGTGTCTTCTGTCTGATTCCTTGCAGATCTTCCACATTAAACAGCAAAGTGTCATTGGGGTTGCAGTGGAAGGAATTGATATCTGCCGTTTTGGAAAGCTGTGTTTGATACAGGTACTGTTCCAGCCCTGTGTCAGTGCCTGGGCAGTCATTACATTCCAAAATACCATTATTTAATTATCATCTATTTTTTAAGATACTTATTAAAGGTTCAGGCTCCATGTTTATCCTTATCCTCAAGTATCTGCCTGAAAAGACCATATTAGCTAACTTCTTTACTGCATTTGCTTGTGTTCATTTAGAGCACCTTATTTGTTACATTTCCAACTAAAATGCTTAGGCCTAATCTCCCAGGTCCATCCTGTCCCTTCCATGCTGCACACTGAAGAGAATGAGCAGCATGCAGGCACCACTAGGAACTTTGGTTGAATGCATGTTTTCAGACTCATTAGCTTCCTTTTCTCACCATAGATGCTTCAGACTTGCTAAGATGGTCCAGTATTTTCTGTTTTTGTTTCAGATTCCAGCATCTGGAGTAATTTACTTTTATCTTCATGTTTTCTGGAGCCTTGGAAGCATGCAGTCCAATAAGGACAGCTTCTCCTCCATTTTATTTCCCAATTCGATTTTTATTTTTAAAAAAAAATATATATATATATATATATATATATATATGTGTGTACTTGGGGGAGGGGGGGGGATTTGTTTTCGGACTTGAAGCTCAGGATGCTGCATGTCTAATTGAAATGCAGTTGATATAAGATGGAGAATTAGATGTGAGCATTAAACCATTTCCATAGAATCCCTACAGGGCAGAAGGAGGCCACTAGGCCCATTGAGTCTGCACTGACCCTCTGAAAGAGCACTCTACATAGGCCCACTCTCCCGCTCTATCCCTGTAACCTTGCACATTGATCATGACCAATCCATCTACCCTGCACATTGCTGGACCCAGATAACACCTTAACAGTCGTTTTCTAACTGGCCTACTGTTGTGGCTGAGGTTGAGTGGGGGATAGAACATAGAACATACAGTGCAGAAGGAGGCCATTCGGCCCATCGAGTCTGCATTGACCCACTTAAGCCCTCACTTCCACCCTATCCCTGTAACCCAATAACCCCTCCTAACCTTTTTGGTTACTAAGGGCAATTTATCATGGCCAATCCACCTAACCTGCACGTCTTTGGACTGTGGGAGGAAACCGGAGCACCCGGAGGAAACCCACGCACACACGGGGAGGATGTGCAGACTCCACACAGACAGTGACCCAGCGGGAAATCGAACCTGGGACCCTGGCGCTGTGAAGCCACAGTGCTATCCACTTGTGCTACCGTGCTGCCTAATCTCAGCACTTGGCACCAAACAGTTATGCTTTAGCAAGCTGTGCCACCTTTGGTCAATTACTTCAGTAACTTTGAACTTCTATTCTTGCTCATGAAGCTGTTAGTTTTGAATGTCTACATGTATCACTTGATTTTTAATTTTTTTTCTAGATTGCAACAAATGATCAAATTTATCTGTTTGATATTTTCCTCCTGGGGCCAGTGGCATTTAAGAATGGACTGAAAATGATTTTGGAAGACTCTGATATACTGAAAGTAAGTTGTCACCATTGTGGTCTCTGCAGGCATGAAATTATGCCATGTCGCACAGCTTTGGGAGCAGGCACGTGATATGCACTCTACCAATCCTAAATAGCTTTGATGTGGCATTCTTGCGCATTTTCATAGAATTTACAGTGCAGAAGGAGGTCATTCGCACGGTAGCACAGTGGGTGAGCACAGTTGCTTCACAGCTCCAGGGTCCCAGGTTTGATTCCCGGCTTGGGTCACTGTCTGTGCGGAGTTTGCACTTTCTCCGGGTGCACTGGTTTCCTCCCACAGTCCAAAGATGTGCAGGTTAGGTGGATTGGCCATGCTAAATTGCCCTTGGTGTCCAAATAAAAAGGTTAGGTGGGGTTACTGGATTGCAGGGATAGGTGTGGGCTTAGGTAGGGTGCTCTTTCCAAGGGCCGGTGCAGACTCGGTGGGCTGGAAAACTAAGTAACGTTTCTTCACTCAGCATGTTCCCTTGCCAAAACTTTGACCATTTCAGGAGATGGCTTTGAGAGAATCAGAAACACAATCATATCACACTCGTCTATGGTATAGAGCATTGGAGTACTAACATGTAAACGATTCATCTTGACCTTTTAAAGGAACTGGAATGGGTGTTATGGGCCAGGGTTTAGAGAACCCCAAAGTGTATCATGGAATTCCCCTGACCCACTAATAGAATGTGGTATGGGGAGCACACGGCCCACTCTACAGGTGTGGTAGAGCAGAAATGGAAAAGTAATTTTTAAAGCAAAACAATGTTTATTCTATGAACTCCAGTTAACCTTTTTAAAACTTACAGTGAACATCTTAGCAACCATTAATTCAAGTACAACCCCCAAAGAATACAACACTAAGTAATCCTTAATAACCTCCCAAACAACATCCAGAGGACAGAAGAAACACCTTTTAACAGAAGCACATTAGGTTTACATTCACTACTGAGAACATTTATAAATCTGAATTCACCAAATGGTCAAGAGATCAACAGTACACCTGCTCTGACTGGCTTCAGCTCCAACACTGAAAACGAAACTAAAACACACCCTGCAGCAAACAGCCTAAAACGAAAGTAAAAAGCTGACAGACTGCCCAGCTCCACCCACACTCTGACATCACTGATAAACACCCATTTCTTAAAGGTACATTTCTTAAAAGTACTCTCACATGACACCTCCCCCCTGAAAAAAAAACATTAATTTTTCACCATTCTTTAAGAAATATACACAGTAAATATACTTTTTCGTTTCAAAAAACAACACACTTAGATATAATAATATAGTCCATTTTTGTTCTTCCTCCAACTGAAATTCTTCTTGATTGACAATCTCTTTGAATAAGAAGGTCCTTGCACAATCCGCCCATTTCTCTATGCCTCGGCATTTCTCTTTAAAGTCAAATACTTTAGTTCAATCTGATCACAGAGTCCCTTGTAATTCTCCAACACATGAGCATTGGTTATCACAGCTTTCAGGCCGTCAAATGCCTGTTTAAACTCCGCTGTCCATTGAAATTTTCAACGTTGCTTCAGCAACTCCAACAGTGGAGCAATCACGCTACAAAACCTTTGCACAAATGTTCGATCAAATCCACTCATGCCAAGAAATACCATTATTTCCCTTTGTCTTGAGGGTATCGGAAACTCCTCAATAACTGTTGGTTTCACATCCCGTGTGACCATTCGACCCTGTCCGATTGTATTGTCAAGGAAAGTGACTTGGGCTTTTCCAAATTCACTTTTGGCTAGGTTTATCACCAAACCCGCCTCCTGAAGTCGATCGAATAACTCCATCAGATGTTTTAAATGTTCTGTCCATATCTGGCTGAAAATTACCAGATTGTCGATGTATACCGCACAATTGGGTAATCCTGAAACAAGTTTGTTAGTTAACCGTCGAAATGTGGCTGTGGCGTTTTTCATGCCAAATGGCATAACTTTGAATTGGTATATACCGTCTAGAGTCACAAAAGCTGAAATCTCCTTCGCCCTTTCAGATAAAGGTACCTGCCAATAACCTTTAAGTAAATCCAGTTTGGAAATAAAAGCCGATTGTTCCACTTTCTCAATGCAATCCTCCAAATGTGGGATAGGATAAGAATCCATTCTTGTAACTGCATTAACCATTCTATAGTCCACACACAACCGTTGGGTACCATCTGGTTTTGGTACCATCACTATCGGTGAGCTCCATTCGCTGCAACCCACTATTATGCCATTTTTAAGCATACACTCAATCTCTTTGTTAACCTGTGCTAATTTTAAAGGCTTAAGTCTATAATGGGTGTTGTTTGATTGGAACAGCCTTTCCCGAATCTACATAATGTATAGCAATTTTAGTACTTCCTAATTTAACTCCACAAACTTCCCCATTTGAGATCAATAACTCTTTCAGGTCAGTCTGTTTTTTCTCTGGAAGGTAACTCTACAATTTATCCCAATTTTTAAGAACATCCTCGTTTCCAATTTAATTTGAGGTACGTCAAATTCACAGTCATCTGGATTTGGTTCGTCACTTTGAGTTAGAATCATTAAAACCTCCTCCTTTTTCTCTCCTTCTCTTTCAAAGTACCTTTTAAGCATATTCACATGACACACTCGGTGAGTTTTCCTTCTATCTCGTGTTTTTACCATACAATTCACCTCTCTTCATTTCCTTTCAATCTGTTAAGATCCACAAAACCTTGCTTTTAAAGGTTCACCTACCACTGGCTAATACCAAACAATACTAAAACTTTATCTCCACTGGCAAAACTACAAACTTTGGATTTCTTGTCCGCTACCTGTTTCATCACATTTTGTGCATCTTTTAAATGTTGTCTAGCCAATTCACCTGCTCTATTTAATCGTTCCCTAAAATTTGACACTTAATCCAATAATGTAATTTCCGATTTCTCACTCACCAATTTTTCCTTAATCAATTTAAGTGGTCCTCTTACCTCATGACCAAAAATTAGTTCAAAAGGACTGAATTTGGTTGACTCATTAGGTGCATCCCTAATTGCAAAAGTACGAATGGAATTCTTTATCCCAATCCTCTGAATAATCGTGACAATAAGCCCTCAACATTGTCTTTAATGTCTGATGCCACCTTTCTAACACTCCCTGCGATTCTGGATGGTACGCAGTTGATTTAAATTATTTTATTCCTAAGCTATCCATAACCTCTTTGAATAACCTTGAGGTAAAATTTGATCCTTGGTCCGATTGTATTTCTGTGGGTAGTCCATATCTAGTAACGAATTTAAATAATTCCTCCACAATCTTTTTAGCTGTAATATTACGTACTGGAATGGCCTCTGGAAACCTAGTAGACATATCCATTATAGTCAAAACATGTTGATTTCCACTTTTTGTTTTAGGAAACGGTCCTAAGCAATCAATTAGGACTCTTGTAAAAGGTTCCTTAAATGCTGGAATGGGTATTAAGGGCGCTGGTTTTGTCACTGCTTGAGGTTTCCCTATCACTTGACATGTGTGACATGATTGACAAAATGTAACTACATCTTTATGTAGTCCAGGCCAATAAAAATGTTTCTGGATTTTAGCTTGAGTTTTCCTTATTCCCAAATGACTTCCCAGTGGTACCCCATGTGCAACTCGCAACACCTCCCTTCTATACCCTACCGGCAATGCTACTTGATGAACTTCTGCCCACTTTTCATCTGCCTGCATATGTAAAGGTCTCCATTTTTTCATCAAGACACCACTTTTACGGTAACACTCTGGTATACACTCAGATTCCTCTTCCGTGTATGCTTTCTGATACATCCGGTTTATTTCTACATCTTTTTGTTGTAACTCCGCCAATTTTCCTGAACTGAAAATATCTGACTCATTCTCCACCTGTTCTTTTCCAACCACCTGATCAAAAACCGTTTCTGCTAATTGCACTTCAACTTTATCTTCACTCTTTGATTTCTCCTCTTGTCTTAACATGTGACTTTGCGACCTTGTTACTACACAATCCGGAAAAGTCCCAGGATATTCGTCCTTCAACCCTTCAGTTGTCTGATTTTCCACTGGCTTATCAACCACAGTAGGCATCACTCCCACCTGCGATCCAGCTATATCATTACCCAAGATAAACTGTATTCCTGGACAAGATAGTTTCTCTATTACTCCTACTGCCACTCGTCACTGGACTTTCTAACCTTACCTTATATAATGAAACACGACTCCTCTCACCCTGAATTCCACATATTACCACCTTTTCTGGCAACATTCTTCCCAAACTACATAACTCCTCATCTCTTACCATTAAAGATTGACTCGCTCCCGTATCTCTTAAAATTGTGACTTCTTTACCTGCTCCTCCTGATACACATGAGTAAAGTTTACCCACTCAAGAAACTTCTTTAAAGACATCTGGCACCTTCTTAACAATTACTTCTTGAACAGGCTGTACAATTTTTTGCACCTCCTTCGCTTCACTTGGGCTTTCCTTTACCACTTTAACAAACCCCACTGTCTTATTCTGTTTTACCACATCAGCCTTCCCAGTGCTTTTCTTCAACCACCAACACTGACTTTATATGACCTAGTTTATTACAGTGAAAACATTTGAAACTTTTCATGTCTGTTCCACCCTCCTGGATTTCTTTTTTAATCTGAGGTACACTCTCCTTATTATCTCCCATCAGATCACCTTTGCCTTTACCACTTGAGTATTTCGCATGTCCCCAGTTTCTATCCCTCACAGGCTGAAACTGATGTCGGAAACCAAGCTTTGATTGATGAACTAATTCATAATCATCTGCCATTTCTGCTGCTAACCTCGCAATTTTAACCCTCTGCTCTTCCATACGAGTTCTCACTACATCAGGAATTGAATTTTTAAACTGCTCCAAAAGCATAATTTCTCTGAGAGCTTCTTACGTTTGGTCTATTTTCAAAGCCCTTATCCACATATCAAAATTACTCTGCTTGATCCTTTCAAACTCCATGTATGTTTTGACCAAATTCTTTCCTTAATTTTCTAGACCTTTGCCTGTAGGCTTCAGGCACTAGTTCATATGCACCCAAGATGGATTTTTTCACCTCCTCATACGTCCCAGATACCTCCTCCGGTAGTGATGCAAACACTTCACTAGCCCTACCTATCAGCTTTGTTTGAATCAGTAATACTCACATGTCCTGTGGCCATTTCATTTGTTTAGCCACGTTCGCAAATGAAATGAAAAAGGCTTCTACCTCCTTCTCATCAAACCTTGGCAATGCTTGGATATTTAGATAGATCCCCATCAAGCCTTCGACTATGACGCTTTTTCTCACTATCATCCAACTGTACATTTCCCTTTACGTCTGCCAATTTTAACTGACTGTCATGTTTCATGGCCATTTTCTGAAGTTCAAACTCTTTCTCTTTATCTTTTTTCCCTGATCTGTATCTCCCTCTCTCTTTCTTTTTGTTCTGCTAGGGCAATTCTTTCTTTTCTCCTTTCTTCTCTCTCCTTTTATATTCCTCTCTCTCTCTCTCTCTTTCGTATTCAAGCTGCTTTAATTCTTTCTCGTGTTCCATTTGTTCAAGTTGTAACTGAATTTTTTCCATTTCCAATGAGTCAAACTGCATCTCGGGTAACTTGAAATGCTTAGCCATAATTACCTCGTCTTTTCGCATTTTGTCAGGTAATGTTAACTGCAATGTTTTTGCCAAATCTAATAGTCTGCTTTTAGTCTCTGTCCGTAAGGTGCTGTGTGTGACCGTCTCCACACCCGAAAACTTCAGAGCCTCTGAAAGAGCCATTGTCCACACATTCTCCCCACTTAAACTAAAATACCACACCTGAAAAGCAACCACAATATACACACCCCTCACTGTCTTTAAGTTCACTAAGCCAATCCAATAGATAGACTTTTATCCCCCTCGAGCTCCCAATTTGTTATGGGCCAGGGTTTAGAGAACCCCAAAGTGTATCATGGCATTTACCTGACCCACCACTTTTAATAGATTGTGGTATAGGGACACACGGCCAACTCTACAGGTGTGGTAGAGCAGAAATGGAAACTTAATTTTTAAAGCTAAACAATGTTTATTCTATGAACTCAAGTTAACCTTTTTGAAACATAGTGAACATCTTAGCAACCATTAATTCAAATATAACCCCCAAAGAATACAACACTAAGTAATCCTTAATAACTTCCCAAACAACATCCAGAGGACGGAAGAAACACCTTTTTTTTTTTTTTTTAAATAATATTTTATTGAAAATTTTTGGTCAACCAACACAGTACATTGTGCATCCTTTACACAACATTATAACAATACAGATAATAATGACCTTTTTTATTTAAACAAGAACAAAAGAAAACAACAACAAATAAATAAATATTAAATAACAAAAATAAAAAAAAAATAAAAAACTAGCCCTAATTGGCAACTGCCTTGTCTCAGGCCACACCCCCCCCCCCCACCCCCCAAGTTCTGGGCTGCTGCTGCTGCCTTCTTTGTTCTCCCCTATCTATCTTTCCGCAAGATATTCGACGAACGGTTGCCACCGCCTTGTAAACCCTTGAGCCGACCCCCTTAGGACGAACTTAATCCGCTCTAACTTTATGAACCCCGCCATATCATTTATCCAGGTCTCCACCCCCGGGGGCTTGGCTTCTTTCCACATTAGCAATATTCTGCGCCGGGCTACTAGGGACGCAAATGCCAAAACATCGGCCTCTTTCGCCTCCTGCACTCCCGGCTCTTGTGCAACCCCAAATATAGCCAACCCCCAGCTTGGTTCGACCCGGACTCCTACTACTTTCGAAAGCACCTTTGTCACCCCCATCCAAAACCCCTGTAGTGCCGGACATGACCAAAACATATGGGTATGATTCGCTGGGCTTCTCGAGCACCTCGCACACCTATCCTCCACCCCAAAAAATTTACTGAGCCGTGTTCCAGTCATATGTGCCCTGTGTAATACCTTAAGCTGAATCAGGCTTAGCCTGGCGCACGAGGACGACGAGTTTACCCTGTTTAGGGCATCTGCCCACATCCCCTCCTCAATCTCCTCCCCTAGCTCTTCTTCCCATTTCCCTTTTAGTTCGTCCATCATAGTCTCCCCTTCGTCTCTCATTTCCCTATATATATCCGACACCTTACCGTCCCCCACCCATTTCTTTGAGATGACTCTGTCCTGCACCTCTTGTGTCGGGAGCTGCGGGAATTCCCTCACCTGCTGCCTCGCAAAAGCCCTCAATTGCATGTACCTGAATGCATTCCCTTGGGGCAACCCATATTTCTCGGTCAGCGCTCCCAGACTCGCAAACTTCCCATCCACAAATAGATCTTTCAATTGCGTTATACCTGCTCTTTGCCACATTCCATATCCCCCATCCATTCCCCCCGGGGCAAACCTATGGTTGTTTCTTATCGGGGACCCCCCCAGTGCTCCGGTCTTTCCCCTATGTCGTCTCCACTGTCCCCAAATCTTCAGTGTAGCTACCACCACCGGACTCGTGGTATAGTTCCTTGGTGAGAACGGCAATGGGGCTGTCACCATAGCCTGCAGGCTGGTCCCCCTACAGGACGCCCTCTCTAATCTCTTCCACGCCGCTCCTTCCTCCTCTCCCATCCACTTACTCACCATTGAAATATTAGCGGCCCAATAATACTCACTTAGGCTCGGTAGTGCCAGCCCCCCCCTATCCCTACTACGCTGTAAGAATCCCTTCCTCACTCTCGGAGTCTTCCCGGCCCAAACAAAACCCATAATACTCTTTTCTATCCTTTTGAAAAAAGCCTTCGTGATCACCACCGGGAGACACTGAAACACAAAAAGGAATCTCGGGAGGACCACCATCTTAACTGCCTGCACCCTCCCTGCCATTGACAATGCTACCATGTCCCATCTCTTGAAATCTTCCTCCATCTGTTCCACCAACCGCGTCAAATTTAGCCTGTGCAATGTGCCCCAATTCTTAGCTATCTGGATCCCCAGGTAACGAAAGTCTCTTGTTACCTTCCTCAACGGTAGGTCTTCTATTTCTCTACTCTGCTCCCCTGGATGCACCACAAACAGCTCACTCTTTCCCATGTTCAATTTATACCCTGAAAAATCCCCAAACTCCCCAAGTATCCGCATTATTTCTGGCATCCCCTCCGCTGGATCCGCCACACATAGTAGCAGATCATCCGCATATAAAGATACCCGGTGTTCTTCTCCTCCCCTAAGTATTCCCCTCCATCCCTTGGAACCTCTCAGCGCTATCGCCAGGGGCTCAATCGCCAGTGCAAACAGTAATGGGGACAGAGGACATCCCTGCCTTGTCCCTCTGTGGAGCCGAAAATATGCCGATCCCCGTCCATTCGTGACCACACTCGCCACTGGGGCCCTATACAACAGCTGCACCCATCTAACATACCCCTCTCCGAACCCAAATCTCCTCAACACCTCCCACAGATAATCCCACTCCACTCTATCAAATGCTTTCTCGGCATCCATCGCCACTACTATCTCCGTTTCACCCTCTGGTGGGGCCATCATCATTACGCCTAACAACCTCCGTATGTTCGTGTTCAGCTGTCTCCCCTTCACAAACCCAGTTTGGTCCTCATGAACCACCCCCGGGACACATTCCTCTATTCTCATTGCCATTACCTTGGCCAAGACCTTGGCATCTACATTGAGGAGGGAGATTGGTCTGTAGGACCCGCATTGTAGCGGATCCTTTTCCTTCTTTAAAAGAAGCGATATCGTTGCTTCTGACATAGTCGGGGGCAGTTGTCCCCTTTCCTTTGCCTCGTTGAAGGTCCTCGTCAGTAGCGGGGCGAGCAAGTCCAAATATTTTCTGTAAAATTCAACTGGGAATCCGTCCGGTCCCGGGGCCTTTCCCGTCTGCATGTTCCTAATTCCTTTCACCACTTCTTCTACCGTGATCTGTGCTCCCAATCCCATCCTTTCCTGCTCTTCCACCTTGGGAATTTCCAGCCGATCCAAAAACTCCATCATTCTCTCCCTCCCATCCGGGGGTTGAGCTTCATACAATTTTTTATAAAATGTCTTGAACACTTCATTCACTCTCTCCGCTCCCCGCTCCGTCTCTCCATCTTCGTCTCTCACCCCCCCTATTTCCCTCGCTGCTCCCCTTTTCCTCAATTGGTGTGCCAGCAATCTGCTCGCCTTCTCTCCATATTCATACTGTACACCCTGCGCCTTCCTCCATTGTGCCTCTGCTGTGCCTGTGGTCAGCAAGTCAAATTCCACATGCAGCCTTTGCCTTTCCCTATACAGTCCCTCCTCCGGTGCTTCCGCATACTGTCTGTCCACCCTCAAAAGTTCTTGCAACAACCGCTCCCGTTCCTTACTCTCCTGCTTCCCTTTATGTGTCCTTATTGATATCAGCTCCCCCCTAACCACCGCCTTCAACGCCTCCCAGACCACTCCCACCTGAACCTCCCCATTGTCATTGAGTTCCAAGTACTTTTCAATGCATCCCCTCACCCTTAAGCACACCCCCTCATCCGCCATTAGTCCCATATCCATTCTCCAGGGTGGACGCCCTCTTGTTTCCTCCCCTATCTCCAAGTCTACCCAGTGTGGGGCATGATCCGAAATGGCTATAGCCGTATATTCCGTTCCCCTCACCCTCGGGATCAATGCCCTACCCAACACAAAAAAGTCTATGCGTGAATAGACTTTATGGACATAGGAGAAAAACGAGAACTCCTTACTCCTAGGTCTACTGAATCTCCACGGGTCCACCCCTCCCATCTGCTCCATAAAATCCTTAAGCACCTTGGCTGCTGCCGGCCTCCTACCAGTCCTGGACTTCGACCTATCCAGCCTTGGTTCCAACACCGTGTTAAAGTCTCCCCCCATTATCAGCTTTCCGGTCTCTAGGTCTGGGATGCGTCCTAGCATTCGCCTCATAAAATTGGCATCGTCCCAATTCGGGGCATACACGTTTACCAACACCACCATCTCTCCCTGTAATTTGCCACTCACCATCACGTATCTGCCCCCGTTATCCGCCACTATAGTCTTTGCCTCGAACATTACCCGCTTCCCCACTAATATAGCCACCCCCCTGTTTTTCGCATCCAGCCCCGAATGGAACACCTGCCCTACCCATCCTTTGCGCAACCTAACCTGATCTATCAGTTTCAGGTGCGTTTCCTGTAACATGACCACATCTGCTTTAAGTTTCTTAAGGTGTGCGAGTACTCGTGCCCTCTTTATCGGCCCGTTAAGCCCCCTCACGTTCCACGTGATCAGCCGAGTTGGGGGGCTTCCCACCCCCCCCCCTTGCCGGTTAGCCATCATCTTTTTCCAGCTTCTCGCCCAGTTCCCACGCGGCTGTATTTCTCCCAGACGGTGCCCCCCCGCCCATCCTTTCCCGCACCCACTCCCCTTTCCCCAGCAGCAGCAACCCAGTAATTCCCCCCTCCCCCCCCCCCCCCCCCCCCGCTAGACCCCCCGCTAGCGTAATTACTCCCCCCATGTTGCTCCCAGAAGTCAGCAAACTCTGGCTGACCTCGGCTTCCCCCCGTGATCACGGCTCGCCCCGTGCGGTGCCCCCTCCTTCCTGCTTCTCTATTCCCGCCATAATTATCATAGCGCGGGAACGCGCCTCTCCCTCGGCCCCGCCTCCCATGGCCAACGCCCCATCTCCTCTCCCTCCCCACCTCCCCCCATCACCACCTGTGGGAGAAAGAAAAGTTACCATACCGCAGGATTAATCATACAATCCCTCTTCGCCCCCCCCCCCCCCCACTCGTCCCACCACTTTGTCCAAACGTTCATTTTCGTAGTCCAATCATTCCAATTTTTCTTCTACAATAAAAGTCCACGCTTCATCCGCCGTCTCAAAGTAGTGGTGCCTCCCTTGATATGTGACCCACAGTCTTGCCGGTTGCAGCATTCCAAACTTTATCTTTTTTTTGTGAAGTACCGCTTTGGCCCGATTAAAGCTCGCCCTCCTTCTCGCCACCTCCGCACTCCAATCTTGATAGACGCGGATCACCGCGTTCTCCCATTTACTACACCGAGTTTTCTTCGCCCATCTAAGGACCATTTCTCTATCCTTAAAACGGAGAAATCTCACCACTATGGCTCTGGGAGCTTCTCCTGCTCTCGGTCCTCGCACCATAACTCGGTATGCTCCCTCCACCTCCAACGGACCCGTCGGGGCCTCCACTCCCATTAACGAGTGCAGCATCGTGCTCACATATGCCCCGACGTCCGCCCCCTCCACACCTTCAGGAAGGCCAAGAATCCTCAAGTTGTTCCTCCTTGCGTTATTTTCCAGTGCCTCCAACCTCTCCACAGATAGTTTCTGGTGTGCCTCCTGTATCTCCGACTTCACCACCAGGCCCTGTATGTCGTTTTCATTCTCTGCTGCTTTCGCCTTCACGACCCGAAGCTCCTGCTCCTGGGTCTTTTGTTCCTCTTTCAGCCCTTCAATCGCCTGTAATATCGGGGCCAACAACTCTTTCTTCATTTCCTTTTTTATCTCCTCCACGCAGCGTTTCAAAAACTCTTGTTGTTCAGGGCCCCATATGAAACTGCCACCTTCCGACGCCATCTTGGTTTCTGCTTGCCTTCCTTGCCGTTGTTCCAAAGGATCCGCTGCAATCCGGCCACTTTCCTCTCCTTTTTCCATCCGTGTCCAGGGGGAACACCCTTCTGGTTTACCGCACGGTGTTTTCAGCCGTTAAAATTGCCGTTGGGGCTCCTATCAAGAGCCCAAAAGTCCGTTTCACAGGGAGCTGCCGAAACGTGCGACTCAGCTGGTCATCGCCGCACCCGGAAGTCCGGAAGAAACACCTTTTAACAGCAGCACATTAGGGTTACATTCACTACTGAGAACATTTATAAATCTGAATTCACCAAATGATCAAGAGATGATGTTTACATGGCAGAGAGATCAACAGTACACCTGCTCTGTCTGGCTTCAGCTCCGACACTGAAAACGAAACTAAAACACACCCTGCAGCAAACAGCCTAAAACGAAAGTAAAAAGCTGACAGACCGCCCACACTGACATCACTGATAAACACCCATTTCTTAAAGGTACATTTCTTAAACATCCATCTCTTAAATGTACTCTCACATGTCATAGGCAATTTAACTCCTCCAGCCTGTTCATCAATTTGAATATTACTAATTTGTGACCTAACCAAGAGCTTCAGTTTCACTGCTGCATTGCTGATAACAGGAAATCCATCTAATTTATTTTTCCCATTCGTCTATCCAGAACACTGCAGTCTGTCATTACGAATAGGCATAGACCATGCAGTCCCCTCAAGCTTGCTCATCTTTTCAATACAATCATGACTGATCTTGGAAGCATTGCGAACTGGGAGGAGGATAGCGTAGAACTTTAGAAGGACATGGACCTGAATTTTGCGCACCTCATCACGCACAGTCAACAGGGCTGGGGGGAGAGGGCAGCACAATGGCGCAGTGGGTTAGCCCTGCTGCCTCATGGCGCCGAGGTCCCAGGTTCGATCCCGGCCCTGGGTCACTGTCCATGTGGAGTTTGCGCATTATCCCCGTGTTTGCGAGGGTTTCGCCCCCACAACCCAAAGATGTGCGGGGTAGGTGGATTGGTCACGCTAAATTGCCCCTTAATTGGAAAAAATGAATTGGGTACTCTAAATTTATTTTTTTTTAAACGGGGCCGGGGAGGGCAGCAAGATGATGCAGTTAGCAGTTCGCACTGCTGCTTCACCGCGCCGAGGTCCCAGGTTCGATCCCGTCTCTGGTTCACTGCCCATGTGGAGTTTGCACATTCTCTCCATGTTTGCGTGGATTTCGTCCCCTCAACCCAAAGATATGGATTGGCCCCTTATTTGGAAAAAATGAATATTAATGATAATCGCTTTTTGTCACAAGTAGGCTTCAATTAATTTACTGTGAAAAGCCCCGAGTTTTGGGTACTCTAAATTTTGAAGAAGAAATAAACTGGGCCAGGGGGCAACCACAATTTCCGCTTCTGGCTACCAACAAGAGACGGACACGATTTCACACGGTCTGGCCAATTAAGGAATGACCAATGAGAAATGCGCTCCGCATTGAAAAAGTGCTTCAGGCAGGGTTGGAGAGTGGGGAGGATCCAATTGGAACCCGGCAGTGGATTTAAATTCTTCGGGATGGTGAGCCTTTGAATTTGTCCATCAGGCAGCAGATGCTGGATGTCCAGCAGGATGCACGGAAAGATTTGGCAGAGATCTGAGTGTCTGTCTGCCATGGTCTCTATGATGGAAGAGTCCATGAGGAACCTGAGCTCACAGCCTCCTGTGAGGGCAGCCACTGTATGAGGGCAGCACGGTAGCATTGTGGATAGCACAATTGCTTCACAGCTCCAAGGTCTCCGGTTCGATTCCGGCTTGGGTCACTGTCTGCGGAGTCTGCACATCCTCCCCGTGTGTGCATGGGTTTCCTCCGCGTGCTCCGGTTTCCTCCCACAGTCCAAAGATGTGCAGGTTAGGTGAATTGGCCATGATAAATTGCCCTTCGTGTCCAAAATTGCCCTTGGTGTTGGGTGGAGTTACTGGGTTATGGGGATAGGGTGGAGGTGTGGACCTTGGGTAGGGTGCTCTTTCCAAGAGCCGGTGCAGACCCGATGAGCCGAATGGCCTCCTTCTGCACTGTAAATTCTATGATAATTCCTTCATTGAGAGAGTGGTGTCTCTCGTGAGAGGCAGCTCCAGGAACAGAATTGGTGTTGTGCTCGGACCTGCAAGCCCACACCGGCAGTGACCTCTGCCAGAGTAAGAGATGGATGAGGCACCCAGTCTCTCTGCTAGCTGCCCATCCATCCACCGGGCGGAGGGATGTACAAACCTACCAGATGCAACAAGCTTCCTGTCGTTATTGTGGGCTCCTTTTGGGGTCCACTGGATGAGGGCAGCATCCCCTGTTCTAGGGGATGGGAGGACAAACACTGCCCGTGGCCCTTAAGGTTACCGCTGCTCTGAACTTGTGTGCAAGCAGCTCGTTTCAGGGCAACACTGGTGATTTGTGTGGCAATTCCCAGTCAGCCGCACAAGTGTGTTAGGGAGGTAACCTGCCCCTTATCGTAGGGCCCACATGTATATAAACGTGGACTGCTACCAGGTGAGAAGGATGCCAGGTCCAGGGGCTTTGCAGATGCATTGTGTAGCAGACTGCACCCACATGGCCCTGCAGTCTTCATGGTATCATGAAGCGCCATTCATGAACCACAAGGGATTCCACTCCCTCCGTGTCCAACTCTTTTTTTAAAAATTTGGAGTACCCAATTCATTGTTGTCAATTAAAGGACAATTTAGCGTGGCCAATCCACCTACCCTCCACATCTTTGGGTTGTGGGGACGAAACCCAAGCAAACACGGCGAATGTGCAAACCCCACATGGGCAGTGACCCAGATCCGGGATCAAACCCGGGACCTCGGTGCTGTGAAGCAGAATTGTTAACCACTGTGTCGCCCTTAGCTCTCATTATTCTAATCTCCAGATTATATAAGGCCAATTTACTCAGCCTCTCATCGTAGAACAACCACCTTGGAACCCAGGAACCAATCTAATGAACCTTTGCTGTACTGCCTCCATTGCAGGTCTATCCTTCCTCAAATACGGAGACTAAAATTGCACACAATACTCCAAATGTAGTCTCACCAAACAAATTGTCACAAGACTTCCTTATTCTTGGACTCCAGTGCCCTTATAATACAGGCAAGCATGCCATTTGCTTTCTGTACCTACATGCTAACTTTCTATGTTCCTTCTACAAGTACACCAAGTCTCTCTGAACATCAACTTTACAAGTTAGATGTCATTTAAAATATTTTGTTTTTCTAAGTACCAAAGTGAATACATTGACACTTTCCAAGATTATACTCCAAATGCTAATTTGGTGCCTACTCTTTGCAGGTTCTTTGTGTCCCCTTCTTGCCGTTCATATTCCCACTTAGCTTTGTATCGCTAGCAAAATTAGACATGAAATGAAATGAAAATCGCTTACAAGTAGGCTTCAAATGAAGTTATTGTGAAAAAACCCTTGTCGCCAAATTCCGGCACCTGTTCGGGGAGGCTGGTACGGGAAAGGTTATCAAAGTAAGAGATGAATGGGACTGGTTAAGAAAGCATAAGCAGCAGGACAGCTTACAGAATTCTCTACAAACCAGATTCACAATCTCACCCACCTCAACATTGGAGCAATTTCTGGGTGCAATTAATGTCAAAACTTTGCAGAACAGTATAGAAACTCCACTACATTGCACTTGGATGAACTTGGTAACTTTTGTTTTGTAATTAATTCAGGTGATCCACGACTGTCGCTTGGTCTCTGACTGCCTGTACCATCAGTACAGAGTGGGTCTCACCAATATCTTTGATACTCAGGTAAGCATGAACTTTGTCATTGGTTTGAGAACTATAACCGATATCCCGAGTTAATTATTGCTGAAGATAACTTTCTCTAGTTGATGTCTCTATTTTGTGCAATTATTTTCTCTTCATGTTTGGAAAACTAGATGAAGGGCGGAAGCTCATATGAACTAGGAGCTGGAGTCGGCTGTTTGGTCCTTTTGAGCCTGCTCCCGCTGTTAGCAAGATCATGGCTGATTGTCTACCTCATCTTCACCTTCTTGCTCTTTAACTAGATCCCTTAACTTCTTGGAGCCAAATTATCTATCAACCTTTGTCTTAAACTCAACAACTGATATCCACAACTCCCTGGAATAGAAAGCGGCATGGTGGCCCAGTGGCTAGCACTGCTTCCCCACAGCGCCGAGGATCTAGGTTTGATCCAAGACCTCCATGTGGAGTTTACACATTCTTCCCGTATCTGCGAGCGTCTCGCCTCCACAACCCAAAGATGTGCAGCGGGGGTTGCCATGCTAAATTGCCCCTTAATTGAAAAATTAATTGGGTACTTTAAATTTATATTGTTTTTAAGAAGGGAAAAAACCTTTCTGGAAGAGAGAATTCCTAAGATTCACAACCCTTTGAGTAAATTAATGTCTCCTAATTTTTGCCTTAATGGCCAACCCCTTACTCTAAACCAGTGATTCCCAACCAGTGTGGCACAGTGAAATATGATTTCAAATTATTCAAAATGTTATCTTCAGTTCTGTAGTAGGCATCTCCAAATCCGAAGGAACTTGGTCCTATCGCGCATGCGCTGGCTGGGAAAGGGTCACACATGCACGATTTGGATTTGTTTTAAGTTTGTAATCCGAACTATGCATGTGCCAGCTGGGAAAGGATGACACATGCGCAGTTTGAATGTTTTACGTTGGTCATGTGCATGGGCCTGACCAACGTAAAAACTGCACGCATGCAGCCCTTTTCTGGCAGGCACACATGCACGAGACCCATTGTTTCACAGAATTTGGAGATGCCAACCATTGAGCTGAAGATGAAGGCCCCATGCGCCTGCACAAAAAATGAAAGCTCAAAAATGGCGCAGAAGCAATGGGAGAAACAAGGGAGATGGGGAGAGATAGGGAGGACAGGAGAAATAAAAAAAGATTTCCCAGTAAGGGATGAAGACCAAGGTAAGAAAGAGGAACCAATAAAGTTAAGAAAAGGAGCAACAAGCCCCAATTAGAGAAAGAGCTGCGGGGAGGAGCAACAGGCCCCAATTAGAGAAAGGACTGCGGGGAGCAGAGTTTAAGTGGAGTGCGCTCGGGAAAAGCTCAAGTAGTTTAAGAGACCCCATAAGAAGCCCTGAAGATCCGAGAAGGCAACCGAAGGTTGATAACTCCGTGCTGCTGGGTATTGGGGCAGGGTTACACCTTCGGAGGAATATTGTTTGGCTTGGCCGAGCTGAAATTGGGCTTGTAACTTGATGCTTGGGGGCTTGTACTGTGTGTTTGACCAAAGTTTGCCATGGATAAATTCTTTTTTTTAAATATATTTTATTAAAGTTTTTCGATCAACCAAGAATTTTTCCATTTTTACAACTTTGTAACAGTATATACATTGATCGTTTTTATAATAATATATTTACGAACGGCAAGTGCCAACACAAATGAAAAGAAAAACGAAAATAAATAGTAACATTGAGATAACTATGAACAGCAAATATGTAACAACACACAAAAAAAACCCAGAGACCCGAATGCACCCCCCCCGGGTTGCTGCTGTTGTCTTTCCTATCTGCTAGATAGTCGAGGAACGGTTGCCACCGCCTGGTGAACCCCTGAGCCGAACCTCTTAGTGCGTACTTTGTCCGCTCCAATTTTATAAACCCTGCCATATCGTTATCCAGTCCTCCACGCCCGGGGGCTTAGCTTCTTTCCACATAAGTCGAATCCTTCGCCGGGCTACTAGGGACGCAAAGGCCAGAACATCGGCCTCTCTCGCCTCCTGCACTCCCGGCTCATCTGCAACCCCGAATATAACCAACCCCCAGTTTGGTTCGACCCGGACCCCCACCACCTTTGAAATCACTTTTGCCACACCCACCCAGAACCCGTGCAATACCGGGCATGACCAAAACATGTGGGTGTGGTTCGCAGGGCTTCCCGCGCACCTCCCGCACCTATCCTCCACCCCAAAAAACCTGCTCAATCTTGCTCCCGTCATATGCGCCCTGTGTAGTACCTTGAATTGGATCAGGCTGAGCCTGGCACATGAGGACGAGGAATTTACCCTACTTAGGGCAACTGCCCACAGCCCTTCCTCAATCTCTTCCCCCAGCTGTTCCTCCCATTTTCCTTTCAGTTCCTCTATCATCGTCTCCCCCACGTCTCTCATTTCCCTGTATATATCGGACACCTTACGATCACCCACCCATGCTCCCGAAATCACTCTGTCCGGGAGCTGCGGAAATTCCCTCCTCTGTTGCCTCACAAATGCCCTCACTTGCATATAACGAAATGCATTCCCAGGTGGCAACCCGTATTTTTCTGTCAGTGCTCCCAGACTCGCGAACGTCCCGTCCAAGAACAAGTCCTTCAGTTGTGCAATTCCTGCTCGCTGCCAAGATTGAAATCCCCCGTCTATCCTTCCCGGGACGAACCTGTGGTTGTTCCTTATCGGGGACCACACTGAGGCCCCCGTCACTCCCCTATTTCATCTCCACTGCCCCAAAATCTTCAGAGTCGCCACCACCACTGGGTTTGTGGTGTACCTTTTCGGGGAGAACGGCAGCGGCGCCGTTGCCAGTGCTTTTAATCTAGTTCCTCAACAGGACGCCATCTCCAGCCTTTTCCACGCCGCTCCTTCTTCTTCCCTCATCCACTTACATATCATAGACACGTTAGCGGCCCAATAATAATCACAAAGACTCGGCAGTGCTAATCCCCCTCTATCTCTACTGCGCTGCAGGAACCCCCTCTTTACCCTTGGGGTCTTTCCGGCCCACACAAAGCTCATGATGCTCCTGTCCACCTTCTTAAAAATGTTCTTTGTAATCAGTATGGGGAGGCACTGAAACACAAAACGAAACCTCGGGAGGACCACCATTTTAACCGCCTGCACCCTGCCCGCCAATGACAGGGGCACCATATCCCACCTCTTAAAGTCCTCCTCCATCTGCACTACCAGTCGTGTCATGTTAAGCTTATGCAAAGTTCCCCAGTCCCTGGCCACCTGGATCCCTAAATACCGGAAATCTCTTGTTACCCTCCTCAGCGGCAGCTCGTCTATTCCCCTGCCCTGTTCCCAGGGGTGCATCACAAACAGTTCACTCTTCCCCATATTCAGTTTGTATCCTGAAAACTCCCTGAGTGTCTGCATTATCTCAGGCATCCCTTCCACTGGGTCCATGACATATATAACAGCAGATCATCCGCGTATAATGACACCCGATGTTCTTCTCCTCTAAGTACCCCTCTGCACTTCCTAGAGCCCCTCAGTGCTATGGCCAATGGTTCAATTGCCAACGCAAACAGTAACGGGGACAGGGGGCACCCCTGTCTTGTGCCCCTATGTAGTCGGATCGTTGCCTGTTCATAATCACACTTGCCACCGGGGCCCCGTATAGGAGCCAAACCCATCTAATGAACCCCTCTCCAAATCCAAATCTCTTCAGTACCTCTCACAAATAGTCCCACTCCACTCGATCAAATGCCTTCTCTGCATCCATAGCCACCACTATCTCCGCCTCCCCCTCTGGTGGGGGCATCATCATCGCCCCCAACAACCTCCGTATATTGGTATTCAATTGCCTCCCTTTAACAAATCCTGTTTGGTCACAATGCACCACCCCAGGGACACAGTCCTCTATCCTTGTCGCCATCACTTTGGCCAATAACTTGGCATCTACGTTCAGGAGGGAGATGGGCCTGTATGACCTGCACTGCAGCGGGTCTTTGTCTCTTTTCAGGATCAGCGATATCGTCGCCTCCGACATCGTCGGGGGTAGTGTCCCCCTTTCCTTAGCCTCATTGAAGGTTCTCGTCAAGAGTGGGGCCAGCAGGTCCACATATTTCCTATAGAATTCCACCGGGAACCCATCTGGTCCCGGGGCCTTCCCTGCCTGCATGTTCCCGATTCCTTTTACCACCTCCTCTACCTCAATCTGCGCTCCCAGTCCTGTCCTCTCCTGCTCCTCAACCTTCGGGAACTCCAACAGGTCTAGGAAATGCATCCTTCCCTCTTTCCCTTCCGGGGGTTGGGCCTTATACAACCTCTCGTAGAATACCTTAAATACCCCGTTCACCCTCTCCGCTCTCTGTTCCATCCTTCCCTCCTCGTCTCTAACTCCTCCGATCTCTCTCGCTGCCCCCCTCTTCCTAAGTTGTTGGGCCAGCAGTCGGCCTAGCCTTCTCTCCGTATTCATACTGTACTCCCTGTGCCTTCCTCCACTGCGACTCCGCCTTACCCATGGTCAACAAGTCAAAGTCCGTGTGTAGTCTCCGTCTTTCCCTGTGTAGCCCTTCGTCCGGAGCCTCCGCATATTGCCTATCCACCCTCAGAATCTCCCCAATCAGTCTCTCCCTTTCTTTACCCTCTTGTTTCCCCTTATGGGCCCTTATGGAAATCAGCTCCCCACCACCTTCAGCGCCTCCCAGACGACTCTCACCTGGACCTCTCTGTCATCATTGACCTCTAGGTATCTTTCAATACATCCCCTCACCCTTCCACATACCCCCTCGTCCGCCAACAGTCCCATGTCCAATCTCCAAAGTAGGCTTTGCTCCTTTTCCTCCCCTAGTTCCAGATCTACCCAATGTGGGGCATGATCTGAAATGGCTATAGCCGAGTACTCCGCTCCTGCCACCTTCGGGATCAGCGCAGTTCCCAGGACAAAGAAATCTATCCGGGAGTACACTCTATGGACGTGGGAGAAGGAGGAAAACTCTTTACTCCTCGGTCTAGTAAATCTCCAGGGATCCACTCCTCCCATCTGCTCCATACAGCCCTTAAGCACCTTGGCCGCTGCCGGCCTCCTCCCGGTCCTAGATCTGGACCGGTCCAGCACCGTGTTGAAGCCCCCCCCCCCCCCCACCATTACCAACTTTTCCATCTCCAGGTCCGGGATGCACCCCAACATACGCTTCATAAAGTTCGCATCATCCCAGTTCGGGAAATATACGTTCACCAGCACCACCGCTTCACCTTGCAATCTGCCACTCACCATCACGTACCTACCCCCACTGTCCGCCACTATGGTCTTCGCCTCAAACTATCCCCGTTTCCCCACCAATATTGCCACCCCTCTATTTTTCGCATCCAAGCCAGAGTGGAATACCTGTCCCACCCATCCTTTTCTTAATCTGACCTGATCCGCCAGTTTCAGGTGCGTCTCCTGAAGCATAACCACGTCTGCCTTTAGCTTCTTTAGGTGCGCAAATACCCTTGCCCTCTTAATCGGCCCGTTCAACCCTCTCACGTTCCACGTGATCAACCGGGTTGGGGGGCTCTTTACCCCCCTCGTCGACTAGCCATCCCCTTTTTTAAACCAGCTCCTCACCCGGTTCCCACGCAACCGCTTGTCCCCCAGACAGCACCGTCCCGACCATCCCATCCCGTAACAGCTCCCCCTTCCCCTTATCAGCAGCAACCCAGTTAATCCCCCCCCCCGCTAGATCCCGCTCTAGCTTGATTGCACCCCCCATATTGTTTCCCGGGGTCAGCAAACTCTGGCTGACCTCGGCTTCCCCCGTTTATCCTTAGCCTCCCTGCGTGTGAGGCCCCCTCGTTCCTACGCCCCCTTTTCCCGCCACACTTTCCATATCGCGGGAACAGAGCCCGCGCTTCCCTCTCGGCCCCGCCCCTAATGGTGCAGCTCCCTCTCTCCTTCCCCATCCCCACCGGCGCCCACATTTCTTTGTGTCCCCCTCCGAGGGGAAAAAGTTTCCCCCATCTGATTTACAATTTCTTGCCACCACCTCACTACTTCATTCCAAACATCCTTTCCCAAATCTAGTCCAACTTCTCCTCTTGAATGAATGTCCACGCCTCCTCTGCCGTCTCGAAGTAGTGGTGTTTGCCCTGGTGTGTAACCCACAGTCTTGCTGGCTGCAACATTCCGAATTTCACTTTCTTCCTGTGAACACCGCCTTGGCCCGATTGAAACTCGCCCTTCTTCTCGCCACCTCCGCACTCCAATCTTGGTAGACGCGGATCACCGCGTTCTCCCATCTGCTGCTCCGTGTCGTCTTAGCCCATCTCAGGACCATCTCCCTGTCCTTGTAGCGGTGGAATCTCACCACTATTGCTCGCGGTGTTTCCCCTGCCTTTCGTCTTCTCACGAGGACTCGGTACGCTCCCTCCACTTCCAGGGGGCCCGTCGGGGCCTCAGCTCCCATTAAGGTATGGAGCATCACGCTCACGTACGCCCCAACGTCCGCTCCCTCTGCCCCTTCGGGAAGACCCAAAATCCTTAAGTTCTTCCTCCTCGAGCTATTTTCCAGGGCTTCCAATCTCTCCATACACCTCTTGTTTAGCGCCTCGTGCGTCTCCGTCTTCACCACCAAGCCCTGTATCTCGTCCTCATTTTCGGCAGCTTTTGCCTTCACTCCACGGAGCTCCATCACTTGGGTCTTTTGCGTCTCCTTCAGCCCCTCAATCGCCTGCAGCATCGGCGCCAGCACCTCCTTCTTGAGCTCCTCCACACATCGCCGGAGGAACTCTTGCTGTTCCAGGCCCCATACCAACTGGGATCCCTCAGCCGCCATCTTGCTTCTCCCTGCCCTTCTCTGCACTGCTCCAGAGGATCCTCCACAATCTGGCCACTACTATCACTTCTTTTCATCCACACCCGGGGGGACTCCTTCCTATGTCGCCTCACACTGGGTTTAGCCTTTGAAAATTTCCGTTGGGGCTCCCGATAAGAGCCCAAAAGTCCGTTGAAACGGGAGGTGCCGAAACGTGCGACTTAGCTAGTCATCGCCGCACCCGGAAGTCCATGGATAAATTCTTGAACAGGTGAAGAATCCCACTCCGGTTCTGTTCTTTCAGCCACATCTGAATCAAAGGTTCGTACTGACAGTACAATGACAGCTACTTGGCCTTTGGATCTTTGTGGCCTTGTGATGCCTCTTTCCCTGTCCCAGGGCAAAGATCTCAAATGCTGCTGTGGTACCAAGTAAATTGAAGCACCATTTCAATACGAAACACCACTCGCTCTCCAGCAGGAATATATGGTACTTCGAGCACCTGTACAAAACATTAAGTAAAATCAATGTATTATGGAGTCTGTGCGGGTTTCAGATAATGAGCAGGAGGTGAGTTACCTGGTGGCTGAACTCCACAAAATTGAAGAAGCTACACACCATTGCCTGAGCCCTAATTCTGCTGGCATGCAAAAGTATTGTTACAGTAATTTTGAAAGCTGATGTTCCAAAGATATTGACAAAGTTCCTCGTTCTGATAATCCATTCAACAGCGTGTTGCAAAATGTCAGTCGATATTGCTTAGGTACTTCATGAGAAATTAGTGTTAAATTTGCTCTACAGATTGATAACTCACCGATATTAGCAGACACTTGTAGCTCTTCGGCAACGTCAGGTATGTTGACGGGGATTTTATCAAAGAGAATCTCTTTAGCAAACAATTGCCCAGTCATTCAACTAGAGAGGAAATGTTTCATGTTACAGCTGCTTATCTGGGGGGAAACTATTTTAACTGGGCCAATAGTATCTGCACTGACAAAGCAGTTTCTATAACAAGAAAAGTCAAAGGATCCATGGGTAAGATAAAAGAACAGAATCCTGACATTGAGGTCAACCACTGTGTTCTGCACTGTGAAGCCCTTGATGCCAAAGCCTGCCATCTAAGTTAACTGCAGTATTAGACAAAACGGTGAAATTGGTGAATTATGTGAAGTCAAATCCTTTGAAATCATGCTTGTTTACTATTTTGTGTGAAAAGATGAGAGCCAAATACCAAGGTTTACTCATGCACACCGAATTGCAATGGCTCTCTCGGGGAAAGGCAGTCTCTCATGTTCATGAGCACCGTAACGCGCTGAAAGAATTTTCAGACTTCCGGTTGCGACGGTGCAGTGAGCGGTCGTATATAAGGCAGCTCCTGTTGAGCAACGCACTTTTGGCCCTTGTCCACCCGATTTACATGTGTAATTTTGGGAAACAATTTTTTTTTTTTTTTTTTTTATAAATTTAGAGTACCCAATTCATTTTTTCCAATTATGGGGCAATCAATCTAGCCTGCACGTCTTTGGGTTGTTGGGACGAAACCCATGCAAACACGGGGAGAATGTGCAGGGAAACAAATTTTAACTTACCGGTCTCTCCTCTGGTGAAGGATGCCTACAGGGGGGTAACACCAGGCAGAAGACAAATAAAAGTACCACATAACATGGCAGAGCCCTCTGGATTGTGAACATCTTCCCTGGCGCCAACAGAGAAATTGATGGAATTCCTTGTGGGAGTTCCATAAGCAAAGGCAGTCAAGTGGAACATCTTTCCAGAACAATTGAGGATGCAGTGGCCCCTCTTCGGTTAACCTTGGAGAGGGCAGAGTAGTGGATGGAGGCACAAGGACAAAGATCCATGAAATGTAAGAGGTGGTCTTCGATCTTAGTGACCAATTACCACTTTGGAGGCTGAGGTTTTGTTGATCGAGGAAAGCCAAAAGGTTTTTAGAGCCAAGATTGAAGACCAAGAAAACAGGTCCAGGCGCCAAAATCTGGATTGTCGGGCTAGTGGAGGGCATTGAAGGCAGGAACGCCACAGAATTTGTGGCGAAGATGCTAGGTAAGTTGATTTGATGTGATTTATTGTCACATGTATTAGTATACAGTGAAAAGTATTGTTTCTTGCATGCAGTACAAACAATGTTGTGGAGGAGAATGCTGAGACCCAGGCTATTAGAATAGATGGCATTGAGGTACGTAGGGAAGAGGTGTTGGCAATTCTGGACAGGCTGAAAATAGATAAGTCCCCGGGGCCTGATGGGATTTATCCTAGGATTCTCTGGGAAGCCAGGGAAGAGATTGCTGGGCCTTTGGTGTTGATTTTTATGTCATTGGCTACAGGAATAGTGCCAGAGGACTGGAGGACAGCAAATGTGGTCCCTTTGTTCAAAAAGGGGAGCAGAGACAACCCCGGCAACTATAGACCGGTGAGCCTCACGTCTGTAGTGGGTAAAGTCTTGGAGGGGATTATAAGAGACAAGATTTATAATCATCTAGATAGGAATAATATGATCAGGGATAGTCAGCATGGCTTTGTGAAGGGTAGGTCATGCCTCACAAACCTTATTGAGTTCTTTGAGAAGGTGACTGAACAGGTAGACGAGGGTAGAGCAGTTGATGTGTATATGGATTTCAGTAAAGCGTTTGATAAGGTTCCCCACGGTAGGCTATTGCAGAAAATACAGAGGCTGGGGATTGAGGGTGATTTAGTGATGTGGATCAGAAATTGGCTAGCTGAAAGAAGACAGAGGGTGGTGGTTGATGGGAAATGTTCAGAATGGAGTACAGTCACAAGTGGCGTACCACAAGGATCTGTTCTGGGGCCGTTGCTGTTTGTCATTTTTATCAATGACCTAGAGGAGGGCGCAGAAGGGTGGGTGAGTAAATTTGCAGACGACACTAAAGTTGGTGGCGTTGTCGATAGTGTGGAAGGATGTAGCAGGTTACAGAGGGACATAGATAAGCTGCAGAGCTGGGCTGAGAGGTGGCAAATGGAGTTTAATGTAGAGAAATGTGAGGTGATTCACTTTGGAAGGAATAACAGGAATGTGGAATATTTGGCTAATGGTAAAGTTCTTGAAAGTGTGGATGAGCAGAGGGATCTAGGTGTCCATGTACATAGATCCCTGAAAGTTGCCACCCAGGTTGATAGGGTGGTGAAGAAGGCCTATGGAGTGTTGGCCTTTATTGGTAGAAGGATTGAGTTCCGGAGTCATGAGGTCATGTTGCAGCTGTACAAAACTCTGGTACGGCCGCATTTGGAGTATTGCGTACAGTTCTGGTCACCGCATTATAGGAAGGATGTGGAAGCTTTGGAGCGGGTGCAGAGGAGATTTACCAGGATGTTGCCTGGTATGGAGGGAGAATCTTATGAGGAAAGGCTGATGGACTTGAGGTTGTTTTCGTTGGAGAGAAGACGGTTAAGAGGAGAGTTAATAGAGGCATACAAAATGATCAGGGGGTTGGATAGGGTGGACAGTGAGAGCCTTCTCCCGCGGATGGAAATGGCTGGCACGAGGGGACATAGCTTTAAACTGAGGGGTAATAGATATAGGTCAGAGGTAGGTTCTTTACACAAAGAGTAGTGAGGCCGTGGAATGCCTTACCTGCTACAGTAGTGAACTCGCCAACATTGAGGGCATTTAAATGTTTATTGGATAAACATATGGATGATAATGGCATAGTGTAGGTTAGATGGCTTTTGTTTCGGTGCAACATCGTGGGCCGAAGGGCCTGTACTGCGCTGTATCGTTCTATGTTCTATCTCCACCTTGGTCTCCAGCACTGATTCCTCTTGCTCGGACACTTTTTTCTCCACCACCTGGATCGCTCTTCATGGGTCTCTTGATTCAGCACCACTTGATCAATCAAAGCCTTAATCGGGTCCAGCGTGTCCTTCTTAGCTTGGCGAAGCAATCTTCGAAAAACTTTACCAGCTGCTCCGTCGACCACTGTGCTGTCTCCCTGCGGCCCTTGCTCTCCACCATGCTTTCCCGCGTTGCCAGCTCTGCTTGCGTCCTCCTTATAGGACTTTGTCTTCTCACACGGCCACTTCTGGTCCAATTCTCCATACACTGGAGGGGGTTTCTGCTCACTGTCTCACTCTTCATCGATTTATCCCATAAAATCCGGAAAAATGGTCCAAAAGTCCATCACAGGTGGGAGCTATCAAATGTGCGAACTACTCCTCCATGACCGCCACCGGAAGTCTTTCATAGGGCATTTAAGAGTCAACCACATTGTTGTGGATCTGGTAAGGATGGCAGATTACCTTCCCTAAAGGCCATTTAGTGAACCAGATGCGTTTTTACGACAACAATGGTTTCATGGTCATCATTAGACTTTTAATTGACTGAATTTAAATTTCACCATCTGCCATGGTGGGATCTTATCCCGGGTCCTCAGAGCATTAGCCTGTGACTAGATTACTAGTCCAGTGACAATACCCCTATGCCACCACCTCTCCCAAATATTAGAATGCAGGGAATTGTGAAGCTATTCACTTTGGTCAGAAAAATAGAAGAGCTGATTATTTTGTTTAAATGTTAGAAACTTCTAAGTATTGATGTTCAAAAAGACTTTGGTGTGCTTGAACAAGGAACATAAAAAATTAACCTACAGGTACAGGAAATGAGACTGCAGTTTTGGTCTCTGCTTTTAAGAAAAGATATACTTGCATTGGAGATGGTACAGCAACGGTTATCAAAATTGGTCCTTGGATGAGTGAGTTGTCTTGTAATGAGATGCTGAGCAAATTGGGTCTATTTCGTTTGGAATTTAGAACAATGAGAGGCGATCTCATTGAAAGGTGCAAAGGAAATGGAGTTGAAGCCCAAAATCAGCCATGATTGTATTGGATGGCAGAACAGGCTTGACAGGTCATAGTCTACTCCTCCTATTTCTTCTGTTCTTGAGGTCTATGCCCTGTCTGAGTAACTTTCAGAGCCACAGATAGGAAAATGGCCAAATGAGATGGTGATGGTTTTGCTGGTGATAAGAACATTGAAGGTAGAGATGAAAGGTAGTAAGCCAACAGCTGCAGATTTATTGTAATGAATGGCAGGGCACAGGCGAGGCAGTATGGAGTTGGACATACTTAGTCCAAGTATCTTTTCAACATGCGCCTGGACAAAAAGCAACTTTTCCATTACCCACTTCCCCATTTTACTGGAACCCTGCTGCTGTGTTTATATTTCCTTCTTTCTGAAAAAACATAAGGGTTATGCTAAAATAGTAGCTATACCACCATCAAATGTACCATGAATAAGATAAGTTACATGCTGTACTGAGATACTGTGCAATAACCAAATATCAGGCTAAGAAGAACAATCATCATACTCATGTAAAATGCTTTTCTCCTATTTTGAATAAATCAAATAATTTTTCTAATGTGAAGATAGCAATCAAAAGCAATATAACTTCAATTTGACTGTGTCATACCCAGAATGAACAGTTGATCGTTCAAGATGTGGCTTATTAAGCACATTTCCACTCATGCCAGCATCCAAAATGTAAAGAAAATAACTCCGATCATTCTGGGAGTTGAAGATACTACAAACAGTTAAAGGTAAAAATGAGTTTCAGAAGGGGCACTCGTCTTTCACGCATCTTTGATTTGAGCAGTGCTCTTTGACCACCCTTGAGTTATGGGGAAAGAATTTTATCCACTTTGCTACTGCACACACCTGTATAATATTACCAAAACTAGTTTTAGTACATTAAAGCTGGGGAAGGAGGGTCAGGTCCAGAAACGGAACCAACCAGTTATTCAGGGGTAAACAATTGTAGGTAGTCTGTGAATTGTTTAATGATTCTTCAGAAACCAGTAAATTGATTGTATTACAGTTGCTTTTCAAAATCACTAAATACAACCTTGCTGCATCCTACATTTTGTAGATGGGCCCAGACTTTGGTGACTTTTTAAAGCTTCCACAGATTTCAAACTGACATACAGTAATTAAATAGCTCATGGAATTTTATTTATAGGCTACAGTGCCATCAACCTGTCTTTCTCCTTTAGAAATGTATGGGTGGAGCACTCCATTGATTTCATAGAATTTACAGTGCAGAAGGAGGCCATTCGGCCCATCGAGTCTGCACCAGCTCTTGGAAAGAGCACCCTACCCAAGGTCCACACCTCCACCCTATCCCCATAACCCAGTAACCCACCCAACACTAAGGGCAATTTTGGACACTAAGGGGCAATTTTAGCATGGCCAATCCCCCTAACCTGCACATCTTTGGACTGTGGGAGGAAACCGGAGCACCCAGATGCACATATGGGGAGATGTGCAGACTCCGCACAGACTGTGACCCAAGCCGGAATCGAACCTGGGACCCTGGAGCTGTGAAGCAATTGTGCTATCCACAATGCTACCGTGCTGCCCTTACGATGTAATTATTTCTATCTCCGTAATCATCTTGGGCTTGGAAAGGGAAACTTGTATAATTTTCAGATAGAATAAAAGCGAAATACTGTGGGTGCTGGAATCTGAAAGAAAAATAGAAAATGCTAGAAAAACTGAGCAGGTCTGACCGCATCTGTGGAGAGAGAAACCAAGTTTTTTTTTAAATGGTCCAACATTTTTATTATTTCAAACCAAATTATTGGATTCCCAATGTTTACATCGGCTTCGGAGGGGGTCCACGTGGGAGGTTGGCGCCTGGCCTGAAACATGGTGGTGGAGTTCGATCCTTCCTGGCCTCTCATGAACGATTTCTCACCACTTTGCTATGAATAGCACAGCTGACACAGTCATGCAATTTCACGTACAGCTTGGGCAACACATAAGCATCAAAGACACTGGCCTCTGAAATATTCTCGAACTGCAGCAGCCTCCACAATGTTGCGGATGACAAATGTCTTAATCGCTTTGTCCTTGGGGATGCAACGGGCACAGTTTGTGCATCGAATGGGCTGGACATGGCCACGGCCCTTCTTGGCACGTCCGTTATTCCATCGCTTCTTAGTCATGTTCAGCACGCGTCCCAAAGAGGAGAGAAGCCAAGTTAACGTTTTGAGTCCGTATGACTTCTTCAAAGATCTGAAGAAGAATCATATGGACTCAAAACATTAATTCTATTTTCACTCCACAGTTTTCCAGCATTTTCTGTTTTTGTTTGTAATTTTCAAGTAGAACTGTTTTCACCAATTGGATATGTGCTAGCATGTTGTATTATGCACCAGCATTTTTAAAGAAAGTCATAGGTTCAACCTGAACTGTCAACAAGCATGCCTTTTCTTGGAAATCACATGATTTCAGAAATTTGATCAACATGGCCCTTAATGGGAGAGAGCTGTTTGTTTGAATTGAAATTATTTTAATTATTGGGAAAAATTAGTTCCTGGTGGTTTACTGGAAATAACCTGACAGAGGAGCTTAAGTTTTAGACCTATTGTTTTTGGACTCCGCTTTGGGGATTAAGCTGAGAAGGAATGTTGCACTGCCTTGCCCAAAATTTCCATGTGTGGTTTTCAACGTGCATTTGAAAACCTGCAAATCTGAGACGAGAAGAATTGATTCAGCTCTGTATTCTCCACGCCAAAACTCTGTTGGTGAGAACCTCCCAACATCTACTGGGATCATCTTCACACAAGGGAGCTCCAGATTGACGGCATAGAAACTTTATCCTTTATTCTATAAAGCCTATTCTCCAAGCCCATCTCTGCAATGTGTGCGTGCTGGTATATTTTTTTAAAGGGATAGATAATTATACTTCCATAGTACAATTGTGTGTTAACCTATTCTTGCATCTTGTTTTATAAAGTTTTGTTTCATAATAAATAAATCATTGAAAGAGGCTTGTTTAATTTTTGGGTCTAACAGTAACAAAGGTAAATAATTGGCAATATGGAGAGTGAATTAAACTTTTAGAATAATGACGAGACCTGTGGAATAGTGAGGCTAAACAAACTCATCCCAGTTGTAACAATTGAAATTAAACGTCTATACAGTGGAAACGTTGGTAGCCATTTTGTGAGAAGCCATGCTATATCCAGCACAAAGCAATAACTGTCCATCAGTGAATCAGAATATTTGTGCCCTGTATCCTCAATCCAGAACAATTTTTAGAGATGTGGAGGTGACAGCCAAGACCATCATTTGTTGCCCATCTCTAATGCCCTTGCACTCAGTGATTTGCCATGACAATTCAGGGGGAGTTAAGAGTCAGCCACGTTCCTGAAGTCATATGCAGGCCAGAGCAGATAAGGATGGCAGATTTCCTTCCCTAAAGGACATTATTGAACCAGAGGGGTTTTTACAACAATCACTGATCGTTCTCACAACAATCACTGATCGTTCTCATGGTCATCATTACTGAGACTAGCTTCATAATTTGCATTTATTCATTCAAGGGATGTGAGCTTCACTGGCTGGGCCAGCATTCATTGCACATCAATAATTGCCCTTGAGAAGATGGTGGTGAGCTGTTGCCTTGATCGGCTGCAGTCCAGTGGGTGGGTACACCCACAGAGCTGTTAGGGAGGGAGTCCGATGTTTTTGACCCAGCAGCAGTGAATGAATGGCAACATATTTCTCAATCAGGATGGGGAACCTCTAGGTGGTGGTGTTCCATGTAGCTGCTGCTCTTGTCCTAGATGGTAATGGTCGTTCCTGCAGTGCAACTTGTAGATGGCACACGCTGCTGTCATTGTGCATCGGTGGTGGAGGGAGTGAATGTTTGTAGAATGAATGGCAATCAAGCAGGTTGCGTTGTCTTGGGTGGTGTCAAGCATCTTGTTTTGTTGGAGGTGCACTCATCCAGGCAAGCGGAGACTATTCCTCAAATACTTGACTTTTGTCTTGCCGATAGTGGACAAGCTTCAGGGAGTCAGGAAGTGATTTACAGGATTCCTAGCCTCTGACCTGTTCTTATAATAATAATCTTTAATAGTGTCACAAGTAGGCTTCCGTTAACATTACAATGAAGTTACTGTGAAAATCCCCAAGTCGCCACACTCCGGCATCTGTTCGCGTACACTGAGGGAGAATTCAGAATGTCCAATTCACCTAATAAGCATGTCTTTTGGGACAGTGGGAGCAAACCGGAGCCCCCAGAGGAAACCCACGCAGAAACGGGGAGAATGTGCAGACTCCGCTCAGACAGTGACCCAAGCCAGCAATCAAACCCAGGTCTCTAGCGCTGTGAGGCAACAGTGCTAACCACTGTGCTAGCATGCCACCCCACAACCACTATCCACAGGATGTTGATGGTGGGTGATTTGTGATGGTAATACCATTGAGTATCATGGGGCTATGGTTAGCTTCTCTCTTGTAGGAGATGGGTATTGCTTGGTATATGTGTGGTGCAAATGTTATTTACTACTTGTCAGCCCTAGGCTGAATATTGTCCAGGTCTTGTTGCATTTTAACATGGACTGCTTAAGTATCTGAGGAGTCCCAAATGGTGCTGAACATCCCCACTTCTGGTCTTATGATGGAAGGAAGGTCATTGATGTAGCAGCTAAAGATGGTTGGGCTGAGGACACTCCCCTGAGGAATTCTAGATTTATTCATTGAATTTAAATTCCGCCAGCTGCCATGGTGGAATTTGAATCCAGACTATGATCCTGGGCCTCTAAATTACTAATCCAGTGACATTACCATTATGCCACCCTGTCCCCATTATGGTATTTATTATTTAATCCTGTTTTCTTTTTACTTCAACCTTTTTTTTTTTTTTGTTTTTAATTCCAATCCCTGAAATGCTTGCAAATCAGAAATTTTGCACTAAGCTTTATTTGTTTTAGAAAATGTGATCGTTTGCCAGTCCAATTTCTAATGATTAATTACCTCTTGGCAAATCAAGCATACGACTTTGTTGTGTTGAGCATCACAGAAAGCTATTGTGTTGTGAAATAAAATGCTGGAAATGCACCGCAGATCAGTTGACTCTAAAGAACAAAGATACGTTAACATCACCAGGTGATTACCTTCCATTAGAACTAAAAGAGGACGTGATGAGGAAGCATCTTAATAAGTTTGGGGGAATAAAGCAAGAAGAAAATGATAGATACTCTCATCGCAGAGACATATTGAGTTGATGACTTACATTCTGCTGAATATAAAGCTGTTGGATGTCATGAAAGCTCATCAGTGAAGCACATGTAGGTGAGGGAATAAAAGTTCAAGGCAGTGGCCAAAGCAAACAAAGGTGAAAGATGGAGAGAAAGAGAAAAACCCTGTAAGTATAGATTTGAAATTAAACACGATCTGAAAAGAAACAAGTCAGGTCAGTTCTATTCCCACCTCTTGAGCTCTACTGTGATCGTGTAAATCCACAACTCAATTATTAATTTTTTAAAATATAAATTTAGAGTACCCAATTCATTTTTTCCAATTGAGGGGCATTTTAGCGTGGCCAATCCACACATCAACCCTGCATATCTTTGGGTTGTAATGGCTCTTCCTTTCCCTGTCACACTAATTGACTGTGATTCAGGACAGGTTATATTATGTAGAAAGCCTCTTAGCCAATGAACTTTCTCTCCCCAACTTGGCTTTGTTAGGTTCTGTACAGGTTCTGTCTGATGAATGGCTGTTCAGTGCATCCTACGCATGAAATAAACCCATAGAACTGCAAAGCATATACAGCTCAAAAACAGGCTATTGGGACCAACGAGTCCATGATGGCATTTGTGCTCCACTCAAACTTCCTCTCACCTTTCCTCGGACAACTCTATGAGCAAACTCTTTATCTTATTCTCATTCATGCTTTTCTATTCTCCTTCAATGCATCAATGAACTGGACTTTTTTTTAAAATAATCTATAGGTTGCCGATGTTCTGCAGTTCTCCTTAGAAGCAGGAGGCCTTCTTCCCAGCTGTGTCAGTACGTTGGCAGAAAGCCTGGTATGCCATCTCTGCCTCCCCCCAACAAAAGCCCTGTTCCTGCAACGCAGTGCACGTGCAGTCAAGGTATTTGGCAACAGTTTGGATAGAGTGTGTAATACTGACATAGGTTGTCTCTATTGAATATAATCATCTATAATTCAGTGCCGATGGATTGTTTGAAATATAGAAATGCAGCACAGAAGGAGACTACTCAACCCATCATGCCTGTGCTAACTCTTTGAAAGATCCCTCTCCCGCTCCCCAGCTTTCCTACCTCCCTCGCCTGTAAATACCGGAACCCATTCCCAGCGGGCAACTCCAATTCCTCCTCCAAGCTCGAGAAGCTGCCCCCAACGAATAGGTACCCAAACCTCTCAATCGGTGCCCAAACTGAGGCCCCCTCCAGCCTCTGGTGACATCAGATGCTGCTGCAACTGTCCCCCACATCCTCGGGGCCGCCACCACTACCGGGCTTGTAGAGTACCTGGCCGGTGAGAACAGCAGAGGGGCCGTCAACCGTGCCCCTAAACTCGAGTCCTTACAAAATGCTGCCTCCATCCGCTCCCACACCGACCCCTCCCCCACTACAGTTTCTTCCCTCTAATTTGGGAGTGCACATTTTCCTCTCACCGACATCTCCAACTGGGCCGTCCACACTTGTCTTCTCACTCAGCACACTGAGTGTCATACCAATACATTGCACAGCACCGAGGACCCAGATTTGATCCTGGCCCCGAGTCACTGACCATGTCGAATTTGCACATTTGGGTGTGGACCAAGTATATCATTATTGTTTGTTCCATTCTGGCTGACTACAGCACTGTTACTGAATATTGAGCTGCACTTGGGACAATGCAGTATGGTACATGTTTAGTGATTTAGTGAAGTTGGAATATATGAAACTCAAAAGGTCTATGTAGGGGGAATCTCTGAAAGACATTCAGGGGAACAGATAAGTTATTTAACTTTGGGCCCAACTTGAAATCACTTTGAAGAGAAACCAATGGCTGTCATGATTCATTTATCACTTTTTCTCTCATTGTCTGTCTTTGGTGTTCAGGTTAACCCAAAGGTGTGGACCTGCCGTCCACTCCCTGCAGGCTTGATGCAGAGAGCGGGATTGGATGTGATGTATCTGCTTTCGCTCCGTTCCGCCCTGATGGACAAGTTAATGGTGGATTTCACAACTCAGGTGGACAACTACCTGAGCATGTACAGAAATATGCCCTGCATCAACCTGGGAAGTGCTGAGGTAAGAACTGCTTGGCAATTAGGAAGATGTTTCCTAAAATTCCTTCATGTGTTATCTTCTGCTTTTTTTGTCTCTCCGTGCCACAAGCAGCCAGTTTTACTCTGAAATGGGCTGCTTGGACTGAGCAAGCACCTCAAGAATGAGTGTCAAATTGATTATTCTCCCCATGGCAGCAGATGAGGTTGCGATCTACACAATTGGAAAGCCAAGATGTTGCAATTGCCCTTAAGAATTCAAAGATGTGTAGGTTAGGTGGGGTTATGGGGATAGGGCGGGGAAGTGAAACTCGGTAGAATGCTCTTTCAGAGGGTTGGTGCAGACTCGATGGGCCGGATGGCCTCCTGCACTGTAGGAATTCTACAATTCTATTCTATGGTAACCATACATTCATGTAAATGAGAATGTGCAGCTGGCTGCCTGCAAGCATCTCCAGCTTTGCGGAATTTCTGTAATGCCAGAAATCACAAAGAAGCAGCCAGCTTACCCAACATTTTCAGGTTGGGGGGCCCCATTTCAATTTTTTTCTCACTTCGGGGATCAAATTTTGGTAAGATCAGGTTTCATACGGCATTCAGCATGAATTTCAAAATTATCACTGTCAAAGCAATTAATTTTCAATAAAGAGTAATTAATAAAAATGCCCGTTCATCAATGAAACATTTTTTTGCCTTTTCGCTTAAGAAGCAGAGCTATGAGAAACAGACCCGCCTGGTCCCAGGGTTACCAAGGAACCCTTAGCTAAAGAGTTGGGTTTGAAAATCACTTGACTTTGCATTTGGCTGTGGTGCTGCACACTTTGTACTGGCCTCAGTAGAATTTGTATAAATGCAGGTGTCAGTAGTGGGTTGCCTTTACGATCTGCATTGTGGATAGGTTTTTGGGGGAGGGAGGATGAAAAAGAAATGGTGTTCATTTGAGACTCCTAAGTCTTGGGGTTCTCGCTCACACACACACACACACACACACACACACACACACATGCTCACACACGTGCATTCCCCATGGAGTTTGGACGCTACTGCAGGAGGTGGTGACCAGGCCCGCTTCTTATTTGACGGGCCACCCCAACCTTCGGCTGCTCAGCTGGCCGCCCCAACCTCCTCCCCTTTGCTGGATACTTGTTGCTTACTATTTGCCACCCTGCCACTTCTCTCCTGAGTCCTTGCTTGCCCTATTATTCCCCCAGGTTTTCCTTGTGTCCTGCCCACTTGCTCCCCCATCATGGCCATGTACTCCTTCAGGGGCTGGCATCTGCATTCAGAGTGCGCTCACTCTGAAAACAATGGGGTGGCCAATCACGTTCACAATACTCATTGCCCAATCAAAGACTGATTCTCTTCTGAATTTGTTGCTGATAGGTGAACCTGTCAACTGCAAACTCTGGAAAGAATCCTTTTATGATTGCAGAAGCTGATCCTTGCAGATCTTTAGTTCAACGTATCCATAATTTGACAACTGAGTCTACGGGCCGAATTCTCCATCCTGCCAGATTTCTGGCTCAGCATGCCGGTGGGACACTCCGTTTCACCGGAATGGGGTTTCCCGTTGTGGGACAGCCCCACGCCGTCGGGAACCCCCCGGGCTGCCAGCAATATGGAGCATCCCAACAGTGGAGAATCCAGCTCAGGGGCTTTGGAGGCGTTTGGACAAGCCTGCACTAAATTGACACCCAAGTGGCTCCACTTTAAGCTAAGCTTTGGAAAACTTCATAAACCATATTACCTGTACTAGACATTACTTGATTTTCTGCCATGCTTGATATTCATGTGTTTATCATAGAAATTGCTGGCTTGCTGTGCATTGTCAATCAGCATTCAGAAGAATGAGGTAGGTTGACTGTGGGCAGCACGGTAGCATAGTGGTTAGCACAATTGCTTCACAGCTCCAGGGTCCCAGGTTTGATTCCCAGCTTGGGTCACTGTCTGTGCGGAGTCTGCATGTTCTCCCCGTGTGTGCGTGGGTTTCCTCCGGATGCTCAGGTTTCCTCCCACTGTCCAAAGATGGGCAGGTTAGGTGGATTGGCCATGATAAATTGCCCATAGTGTCCAAAATTGCCCTTAGTGTTGGGTGGGGTTACTGGGTTATGGGGATAGGGTGGAGGTGTGGGCTGGGTAGGGTGCTCTTTCCAAGAGCCGGTGCAGACTCGATGGGCCGAATGGCCTCCTTCTGCACTAAATTCTATGACTGTTGCAGGTGTCACCCAGTGATCTGATAATTGACCTATTTATTTCCAGCCATTTATTTCTTTAAAATTTCCAGCATCTGCCAAACTCCATCCTGCCAAGCAGCCCTCCAACTGGATGCTTGAAGTGGATACTTGATGAGTTTTTTATTTGTGGTCACCGTTAAAAAGAAAATGTAAATTATGCATGTTAGCACACACTCCTTCATCAACCTGTTAAACTAGTTGGAACATTTTCACCAGCCATTTTACTCTTTCCTCCCAGTCAGCACTGAATTACTCGTTAGTGAACAGTATTCCGAAAAATTGGTTATGTTTAAAATTAGTCTCCCAGGACTTGCTGGTGGCGCAGTGGTTAGCACTGTTGCCTCATGGCGCTGAGGCCCGGGTCACGGTCTGTGTGGCGTTTGCACATTCTCCCCGTGTCTGCGTGGATCTCACCCCCACAACCCAAAGATGTGCAGAGTAGGTGGATTGGCCACGCTAAATTGCCCCTTAATTGGGGAAAAAAAAGAATTGGATACTCTAAATTTATCATTTTTAAGTTAGTCTCTCACCAATTTTGTCATCTTGGTGTGCATCATGGTTTTGCTGGAAAAAAAATTGAATGATCTTTTCATCCACATTACTGTACTGAAGAAAAAATTAAAGAAATTGAACATTTTTGTGAGGGTGGGGAGAGGGTTCATACAATGAGGGCTCACCTATTGGAGTAAGCATTAGCATTGAGGAAAATGTCAAAAGCTTTTATTTAAAAATGACTGTCAGGAAAACTAAGCTGTATTCTTAAAAAGCAAATTCGTTGAGGTCACAAACATCCCTCACCTTTTCTCAAACCCCCTGCAGAGCCCCTTAACTCCCACTTTATATTTTCCAACCGCAGGAAGTCGTACAGGTCACCCAACCAAGCCGCTACCCCTGGTGGCCATGTTAACCGCCACTCCAGTAAAATTCGCCGCCATGCAATCAGAGAGGCGAAGGCCATGACATCGGCCTTCTTCCCCACCGTGAGATCCGGCTTCTCTGAAACACCAAAGGATGGTCCACCTCCTCCTCCTCCGCTATCCTGGCTAAGACCGTGAACACTCACGAACAGAATCTTCCCAATTTTTTTGCAACCCCAAAACATGTGCACCTGATTCACTGGCCCCCGTCCACACCTCTCTGACTCATCTGCAACCCCCTCAAAGAACCCACTCATTCTTGCCCGAGTCATATGCACCCTGTGCAGCACCTTAAACTATATCAGGTTCATCTTTACACAAGAGGAGGTCCCGTTTACCCTACGCAGTTCCTCGCTCCTGCTCCCCAATTGAACTCCCCTCCCAGCTCCACTTCCGATTTCCCCTTGATCGTCACCACCCGCTCGCCTCCCTACTCCCCCAGCCACTTGTATATATCGCCAATTCTTCCCTCTTCCACATCCGGAAGCAGCAGTCGTTCCAGCAGGGTGTATCCCATCAACCTAGGAAACCCCCTCCAGACCTTTCGAGCAAAGTCCCTAACCTGCTGATACCTGAACTCACTCCCCCTCAGCAGCTCTAGCCTCTCCCCAGCTTCTCCAGACTGACGAGCCCTTCCTCCAAATACAGACCAGCCCCACTTTCCTCCACATCTTGAATACACTATCCATCCCCTCCCTGGCTCAAACCCATGATTCTCGCACAGGGGCGTTGACACTGACATCCCATCCACCCTAAATGACTCCTCAACTGATTCCATATCTTCACTGTGGACTGCACCACCAGGCTTCCTGAATACCTACTCTGAGCTATTGGCAATACTGCTGTCACCATAGCCCTCAAACTGGACCCCTTACAAATGTTACCTTTTTTGCTTGCTATAAATATAGCAGTCAATAAGGTTGCCCTTTTATCTAGAAAGTGATATGATATGCTCTGAGTCGCCAGTTATCAAATGATACCGCCACAAGGTTCAACCGGGTATCGATCAAAGAGCCAAACAACCAGTTAGTTAGTTCAAGATCAATGGTACTTTATTTACACACAAGATTAACTTACGCATGCAACATAAACACTATGAGCTAAACTACACCTAACAACTATGATAACCTGTACTTAACTTCAGGCACCCGGCTTGGGTCAGAGGAACAGTGGCCTGTGTCCGATATCTGGATCTACTGGGTCTGGACAAGTAACTGCTGTTCAGCTGGCTCATCCGTCTGGTAGTGAGCATTGAACTTGAACTTACTTCTGGTGGTGCTGCAGTTGGAGATGGACGTTGCCGGAGCGCGAGGTCCAAAAGAGATCAAACACATGGCAGTGTCTCTCTTTATCCTTTGGGGGGTTTTGTGCTCTTCTGGACGGTCCTTGGGTTTGGACCCAATTAATTAGGCAGATCTCGATCACTGCCTTCGATCTGAGCCAATGAAGGTGCGGGTGACTTGATGGCTGGGCGTGTCCTAAGCGGTCATTGACCTTGCTGTTTATGCTTCCTGAGTAAAGGGAGTGGCGCCGAAATGTCTGGGATTGTATCGGTTACCTGAGTATCAGTCCTTTGTCTCATGGAGATGGGCCATTAAAATGTTAATCGGTTGGAGGTTTCGATGCTGTCTGGATTCTCTGCTCACGAATATACATGCAGGTTCTGTGTCTGCCTGAATCTTACATTGTCCATATTTCCCTTTGGGCTTTGCAAACGTCCATGTTTCCTGTTGTAAGTGGCCATCCCAGATGCCTACATAAGATTCCTCCTCCATCCTTGATTCCATATCTTCACCATGGACTGCACCACCGGGCTTCCTGAATACCTAGCCGGAGCCATTGGCAATGCTGCCGTCACCACAGCCCTTAAGCTGTACCCCTTACAGGATTCCTCCTGCATCCTAACCCACTCTACCCCTTCTCCTTCCCACCACTGCCACACCTTGTCCACATTCGCCGCCCAATAATAATCAAGCAAGTTGGGAAACGCCAACCCCCCCTGCTGCCTCTGCCTCTGTAGCAGGGTCCCCCCACCCTTGGCACCTTCCCCGCCCATACAAAGTCCGAAATGATCGTGTCCACTTTCCAAAAAAAGGCTTTTGGTCTAAAGATCGGGAGAGCCAGAAAAATAAAAGAAATTTGGCAAAATATTCATTTTCACCTCTTGGACCCTCTCCGCAAAGTTAAGTGCAGTGTATCCCACCTCTTAAGATCTTCCCTTGCCTCCTCCACCAGCATTGTTAAGTTCCACTTATGGAGCCTCATCCATTCCCTCGCTACCTAAATCCCCAAAAGCCTGGACCTATCCCTCGCTACTGTAAATTAGCCCACTGTCCCAGCTCATTCACCGGGAAAACCTCGCTTTTCCCTACATTCAGTTTGTACCCCGAGAACCCTCCAAACCTCCCAGCAGGCCCATAATCCTTCCCATACTCTCCAACGGAGCCAGAACATACAGCAAGAGATCATCGGCATAGAGCGACACCCGTGTCCCCTCATAATCCCCACCACTCTGCCGACCCCCTTAGAGCCATCGTCAACGGCTCTATGGCCAGCACAAACAGCAATGGGCACCCCTGCCTCGTACCCCTCTGTAAGTCAAAGCTTCGTGAGCTCATATCATTCGTCCTCACACACCCTTGGTGCCACATACAGCAACCACGCCCATGCCACAAATTTCAGCTCCTCCAATGCCTGCCTCTTTGCTTCCTGGGGAAATTCCAGCTCGTCCAGAAACCGCCCAATGTCCCCCTCCTCTCCCCCTTAGTCCACCTCATAAAGTCCCTGGTAGTACTCCCTAAACGCCCCATTTATCTTCCCTGGCTCTGACACCACATCCCCGGTCCCAGTCCATATCTTCAATATTTCCCTGGACACAGCCTGCCCCCACAGCTGGTGCGCCAGCATGCGGCTCGCCTTCTCCTCATACTGCCATTGCATCCCTCTTGCCCTACTGCCCTCCCCATTGTCAGCCTGTCAAACTGCCCCTACAACCTTTTCCTCCTTGCCAATCCCTCCGCAGTGGGCACCCTTGAATATTCCTGTCCACCTCTACTATCTCGTTCATGAGACGGTCATGTTCCTCCCTCCTTTCCCTATGCGCCGAGCCTTAAACAAAATAATTTACCCTCGGACCACTGCCTTCGGAGCTTCTAAAAAAAAATGGCCGCCGACACCTCCCCATTCTGATTTAACCCCACATACTCCTTAATCGCCGCCCGCATCTTATCACAAAACCTCCATCTGCCAACAGCCCCGAGTCAAACCTCCACCCTGGCCTCGGCTCTCGTCCTGATCTAAACCGAATCTCAACCCAGTGGGGCGTATGGTCCGAGATAACTATCCCCACATACTCTGCCCCCTCCACTCCAACTCACTACAAAGTAATCAATCCTTGAATACACCTTATAGACGTGTGGAAAAAAAAATGAATACTCCCCTCTGGGTTCTGAAAGCCCCATGGATCCACCATACCCATCCTCTCCATAAACCCACCCAGCTCCTTTGCCATTTGTACCCTACCAAATGAACTGTGGCTCCACCTATCCACCCTTGGCTCTAGGACACAGTTAAAATCTCCTCCCATGGTCAACTGGTGCGTGGCCAAATCCGGGACCACTGCCAGCAATCCCCTCATCCCAATTTGGGGCATACACATTTACCAGCACCACCGGTGCCCCTTCCGATACCCCACTCACAATCACATATCTCCCACCCAGATCCCTCACCACCTCATTCGCAAATCCCATTTTTTTTTTGTCATTAAAATCACCACTTCCCTCGATTTCGAATCAAATCCCAAGTGGGAAAACCTGCTCAACCCACCCCTTCCTTAACCTAACTTGGTCCTTCACACGGAGGTGCGTCTCCTGCAGAAAGACCACCCTGCTTTCAAGCTCCTGAGGTGCGCGAACACCCACGACCCTTTAACCGGCTGATTCAGTCCCCGGACGTTCCACGTTACCAGCTTTACCGGAGGCTTATGCCTCCCATCCCCTCTACCGTCCGTCATCTTCCCCACTTAAATCCTGCCCCTTAATTCCACCCTATACCGAGCCCATCCCAGATGGCCCCTTTCTCCACCCCTGACCATGTTATCTCTCCCCCCCCTGCCATGACGTAACAACCGCCCCCCGCCCCCCCCCCCCCCCCCCCCCGCCCCCCCGGCCACCCCTCTCTGCTTTCTCTCCCACCACCTCACTCCCGTTCACCTGACAGCTCGGCAGCTCCTGCCCAAAACCACCTCCCAATGACTTCCCCCTACCCCCCACCACCACTCAGCTCAAGGAGGAAGGTTCCCTGCTGACCTTACCCTCTCCTAAACAAAGACTTCTCCTGAACTACAGGTAGCCTTCTCCAAAAGCAAACAAACAGTCACATAAAACGGGAGGGGGGGATGGAAACATCCATCCCGACTTAACCTTTCACCCCTATATCCCAACAGTAAACAGCAACCCCCCCCCACAAAAAACAGAAGAAAATCCCCCAATCCCTACCCCACTTCAAACATGCTCCCAACCATTACAAAGTGCCCGCACCCCGGTTCCCAAGCATTGTCCGCTCAGTTCTGCCCCAGTTTATGCTCCTTAATGACGTCTTCGGCTACAAAATAATACTCCCGGCCTCCGAACGTCACTCATAATTTCGCTGGGTAGAGCACCCCAAACCTGATTTGCAGCCGGTGCAGCAGCGCCTTGGCCTTGTTGAAACCTGCCCGCTGCTTTGCCAATTCGGCTCCGATGTCTTGATAAATTCAGACTTTATTCACCTCCCTGTCGCAGGTACGCTTCTCCCTGGCCCAATGCAAAATCCTCTTTCTCCACAAATTTGTGGAATCTCACGACCACCGCCCATGGCGGCTCCCCAGCTCTAGGCTTCTGTCTCAGGAACCTATGCGCTTGGTCCACTTCAGGGGCCTTATCTATCACTCTTTCCGCCACCAGCCCCGCCAGCATCTTCGAGACGTACCTCGTGGCATTCACACCTTCCACTCCCCCAGGCACTATTCGCAGATTCTGCCATCTCGAGGTATTCTCCTGCTCCTCCACCTTTGCCCTCAACATTTTACAGAGATCTCCTAGGAGCCCCACCTTCACCTCCAGAGCCATCACACGATCGCTGTGGTCTGAGATCACTCCTTTGATCTCCTAAATCTGCCACCCCTGCACTTCCAAACACTTCTCCACCCGTTCCAACAAACTCTTCAGGGGTGCCACAGCTCCTTTGATGGCTTCAAGCAATTCTCCTGCATTTCCTTTCCTTTGCTGACAGAATTTCTCCTTAATAAAAGACAACAACTGCTCCATCTGGGGCCTTTCAGCTTGCATCAGCCCTTTCCCCGCTTCCTTGCTTACACTGGCTGCTGCTGCAGTATAGGCCTGCTCCAACTCTTTAGCCTGGTCTCTCACTGTCTTCTGCTGGGTTTGATAACCAGCAGACGTACACTCCTGGGGAAAACTGCTCCTTCACCTACGCCTTTCATCAAAGTTCCACCCAGTCTCCGGTTAAAAAGAGCTCTTTTCTGTGCCTTCAAGCAGGAGCCGCCTTGTGTATGACCACTCACACCATGGCTACCACCAGAAGTGAATTTGGGATTAATATACTCCATTGTAATTCAGATGAAGCCCACCATTAGGAGCTTTATGTTATTGCAGCTAGTAAAATCCCATGGTAACATAAAAAAAGGACTTCCATTTTTGTAGGACGTTTCATGTTCCAAAGTTCTTTAGTAATGTTGAAGTGTAATCACTGTTATAATGCAGGAAACCCAGCAATCGATTTCACACAGCAAGCTTCCTCAAACAGCAATCTTAACAATGAGCCAATGAATTGTAATGTTGATTGAGGGATAAAGATCAGTCAAGAAACTGGGAATAACTCCCATGTTCTTGCTCAAAATGTCAAAGGATCATCCACCCGAAAAGCAGGTAGTTCTTTGGTTTAATGGCTCATCCAAAAAACTAGCAATGTCAACAGTGCAGTGCTCTCTCAATACTGCACTGGAGTGTCGGCCTTTATTTTTTGTGTGATCAAATCCTGGAGCGAAATGCAAACTCACAACCTTCTGACTCAGAGGTGAGAATGCTACCAACTGAGCCATGGCTGCCATGAAATTGGAGAGTTTAACAAAAAGAAATGCAGTGATTATTTTGCTTCTGATTATAAATAGGCACTGCTCAAGTATCAGTGGGAAGGTCTGAAGCCAGCATGCATTTTTCCCATGAAGCAATTAAACTCCCGAGACTGGAGATATATAGAGAACAAGTATAGATTGCTGTACATCTTCCCAGCCAAATCTGTATCAACGTTATGACTCAAAATAGTCACCGGCTTATACAATGTTTTTAGCCTGTATTGATGAGATGAACATTTCCTCTCCATGGTATATAATAGTCTCTTGGGAAAAGAGATCTGATAGTTTTACACAGTTGGCAAGGGATACAATCATGAAAAAAAAATGAAAATCGCTTATTGTCACAAGTAGGCTTCAAATGAAGTTACTGTGAAAAGCCCCTAGTCGCCACATTCCGGCGCCTGTTCGGGGAGGCTGTTACGGGAATTGAACCGTGCTGCTGGCCTGCCTTGGTCTGCTTTCAAAGCCAGCGATTTAGCCCTGTGCTAAACAGCCCCACAGTACACAATCACAATCATAGCACACAACTTCATTAAATTCTCAGTTTCCTATGTGAAAGCTGCAAGAACAACTGCTATGGGAAACATCCCATTGTAGTATTCACGTTGGAGTTCATGCAATGGGTGTGGCAAGAGTGAGCATCATACTATCTCCAATGTTTCTGGGAATGTTTAGTGGTAATATGAAACTGAAAAAGAAATTGAGGTCCAAATGAAAGGGTGAGAGTTAGGGAAGAATGCTATTTAATAGACTAGACAGTATAGTCCATGTTTTTCTTATGTTCCTTTTAAGTTTCAATTAGTTATAATTTTTTTTTTAACTCAACTTCAGGCCCTCTTAATTAAAAAAAAATTTTAAATTTAGAGTACCCAATTCATTTTTTTTTTTCAATTAAGGGGCAATTTAGCGTGGCCAATCCACCTAAACTGCACATCTTTTGGGTTGTGGGGGTGAAACCCATGCAAACACTGGGAGAATGCAAACTCCACACGGACAGTGACCCAGAGCCGGGATCGAAGAGCTGGGACCTCGGCGCGTGAGGCCGCAGTGCTAACCCACTGCGCCACCATGCTGCCCAAGGCCCTTTTACAGATGCCATAATATTGTCATTTTATGGTCTCCTGAAATCCATGCATACAAATGCTGGCAAAATCAATTGAAGAGTAACTCTTGTGATTGAAGATCTAGGTAATAAGATGACAAATAGGAGCAGGAGTTGGTTATCTACAATTATGCTGCTGATTACCCAAAGGAATGCCCTGTTTCAGGCTACCAGATCTGCCTTTATTCCTTTTTTTACAATTGAGTGGCTCAGCGGGCCACTCCAGAGCGCATTGCAATTCCTCCATGTAGTGTGAAACTGGAGTCATGTTATGTGTCAAAATAGGTGGAGGTGGCAGGTCTCCCAATCTGTTAACACTTGATTCAGATTTCAGTTTATGTTGTTGTCCGTGTAGATTATTCAAATCTCTATGTATTTTATTACTTGCCAGAATTATTTAATGGAGCTTCCATATGAATTGAAGGAGTTAACTGTTATTCAGAGGCTAAGAAGAGAGGATGCTCTGAAAAATTATAAAGTGGATGAGAATGGCCTTCTGGTGAGACCTTGCCCTCAATCTGAGAAAATTCCTGAGATGAAAGGAAGGGTAGTAAACATAGATGACATTCCAGAGCTTGAAGCTACTGACCCTTCAGGGGAAAATGTATTAGAAATGCAGAATGAAGATATTCCATTGCTTGAGCCAAGCCCAGATTGTGGTGAAGACCGTTGTCCTCCCCTGGAGGAAGTCAGCCGTTCAACATTCTAACTGACAAAATTCCCGACTGCCAGTGCCCACTTTGCGCAGAAATCAACTGACTGATCCCAGAGATGGTTGAGCTGAATGCTATTCTCATTGTGGAGGTAATCAAACATTTTTCAACTTAGTTTTGCTGTCTCAGGTGTATTTCTGCCTCACATCCAAGATCTTTAGACAAAACCAAGATCTGTTCTGCAGACAGCATCTTTCAAACCAGTTTCTATCCTACTTTTCAGATAGGAGACTCTTTCAGAAGACTTTGTGTTCTACATTGCGGCCAGAGCCTGCTTCAGTTTAAAGCGGCTTCAGCGTAGCTGAGTGGTTTGATGCTCCTTGGGCTGTATATGAACTGATGATTTAGGTTTCCCACACGGGGTGCCAACTGAAGGTCAGACACATGATTCATGGTGAGGGAAATGAAAGAACAAGTCACCATCATCCGAACCTGGGGTTGAGATCTGGATCCAGACTCCCAGTTGATTACCTTAGCTAGACATCAATGTAAAGAAAAAAATTACTTGATTTTGAAATAGTAGCAGTACATCACCAGTCAATGACTGCACTAATGACACATCTGTATATGGACTCATTGTATTGTCTCATACACTTCCAGGATATTGTATTTTTAATGCTGCTCTCTGATTTATGACATTTTTGTTTACTTTTTTTTTAAATTCAGAGCTCTGAAGGCGACACGGTAGCACAGTGGTTAGCACCGTTGCTTCGCAGCACCAGAGTCCCAGGTTCGATTCCCGGCTTAAGGTTACTGTCTGTGTGGAGTCTGCACGTTCTCCTCGTGTCTGCGTGGGTTTCCTCCGGGTGCTCCGGTTTCCTCCCACAAGTCCCGAAAGACGTGCTTGTTAGGTGAATTGGACATTCTGAATTCACCCGAACAGGTGCCGGAATGTGGCGACTAGGGGTTTTTCACAGTAACTTCATTGCAGTGTTAATGTAAGCCTACTTGAGACAATAATAAAGGATATTATTATCATTAAGTCTGTCTTCTTTCCTAAAGAAATGATTTATTCATGTATAAACCAAATGTACATTCTAAAGAGTTATTGAGCAAGTAATGTTTACCAACCTCTCCATGTTTTGAAATCTCCAGGCTCGCAACTGTTAGAACGAGGGTGGCAGTACGGTGGCGCAGTGGTTAGCACTGCTGTCTCATAACGCCCAAGTCCCAGGTTCGATCTCTGCTCAGGGTCACTGTCCATGTGGAGTTTGCACATCCCGTGTTTGCGTGGGTTTCACCCCCACAACTCAAAGATGTGCAGGATAGGTGGATTGGCCACACTAACTTGCCCCTTAATTGGAAAAAATGAATTGGGTACTTTTTTTAAAAGAACTATTGATAGGTTCAGAATGCATGGCAATAGCTAACTTGAATTCAAGTAAGCAAGCTGCCCTTCTCAAGGGCAGTTGGAAATGGGCAATGTTTGCAGGCTTGTCCAGCGACACCCAAATCCCAAGAATGAATATTAAAAAGAAATGTCCAACACAGAAGATAAGTGTGAAATAGTTGTACTCTCATTCAACAACTCAAACCTTACAATCCCTAATGATATTGGTGACTTCTCCCAATAGGTTTCTTTGGCACCACTGCATTTTGGAGCAGAGGAATAGGAAAGGGATGGGAAAATGGAAAGCAACGATTTAAAAAAAAAAAAAAAAAAAAAAATCTATTAATTGAGTCAAATATTGGGGGAATTATGATTTAACAATCCACCTTTTTTGTATTTCTATGTTCTTGGCACTAATAGTTAGGTAATTTGGACATGGCAGAGCAGACGGACTTGGACGTGGTCAGAGGAAAGAGAGGTTGCCGGGGGTGGAGTTTGGTTGCCGGTGGGGAAGTGACACCATGTTGAGTTGTGGTTCCCCGTGATCCGGTACAGCAGGTGGAGATAGGAACACCCGAGGCGGAGGGCGGTCCAACCCCAAGAACTAGCTGCGTTTCGACTGGTTTTGGGCTCCTGGAATGGACAGGTCCTGGAGATGCAGTCACAGAGCCAGAGACTACATGGGTTGTCGGCGAACATCCAGTACCTGTAGGCGCAGTTGGAGAAGTCCAACCACATGTAGGAGGTGGTGCCTATCATACGTGCCACCCAGGCCAACACCACAAATGTGGCGTCCGCAGTGGAGGGTTTGGGGGCGACGGTTTTGGTTATGGATCAGCATGTCTCAAGGCCTGAGGCATTCTGTGCAGGCCCTGGCCCAGAACAGGGTTGCCACCTCACAGGCAGCCATGTACGAGAGCCACCTGGAAATTGCAGCGGCGCTTCTGAGCATAGCCCAGTTACTGTGGGCCATGACTGAGAATGACAGCGGCATTACCCAGCCACTGGCCGACGTGGGGCAGACACAGAGGGAGCTGCCCCAGTCCCAGAGGCAGATGGCGCAGTCACTGGCTGATTCCCAGCAGGAGATGGCGCAGTCACTGGCTGGTGCGACACAGACCCAGAAGGTGGTGGCACAGTCAATGGGTGATGTGGTGCAGTCCCAGACGGCGATGGTCCACTCTCTGTGCTCCATGGCTGCCAGCGTGCAGGCCCGGTTGAGACCAGGGCTGGCAGCGCCAGGAGGAGGGGGTGCCTCGGGCGATAGCTCCGCTTGCACCCATGAAGTAGGCCCGGGGGCCATCATGCACCCCAAGGGTGGAGGTGGTGATGGGGCCCGTGCCGCTGACTCCTGCAGGGGAGATGTCGGAACACCGCAGCACCTCTGAGCACTCGCCCCTGCTTCTCTTGTCCTGTCTTTGGCGCATCTGGTGGGCAGCAGGCAGAACAGGGTAGCACCATGCCACCTGCGACCCGAGCTGCAGCCAGGCCCATTCTCAGCATCATACTGGAGGGCCCGTCCAGAACGATCCAGGCACCTGAATTGCACCTTCAGGAGGCACCGCTCAATCACGGACCTAGTCGTTGTCTTGAGTCTCGGCGTCGGTCTGTGGCCTACAGATAGCCGTCCTCAGCCACGACCACAGTGGATAACCCCTGTTACCCAGGAGCCAACACCCAGCCGTGAGGCCGCCTCGAACATATCAGGAATCGTCAAGTGTGGCAGTATGTCGACGTCGTACACACTGCCCGGGTATCGGGTGCAGATGTGCATGATGAGCAGCTGATAGTCACGTATCAGCTGCATGTTCATCGAGTAGAACCCCTTTTGATTGGTGTAGAGTGGCCTGTCATCTGTAGATGCTTGTAGCGCGACATGCATTATCGTTATTTATTATCCCGTCGATTAGCCCCGGCGCTTGGCGATGAACCCTGCTGCCGGGCACCCTGGTGGGCTTGGTCCACATTGAAGTGGATGTATTGAGCCCCCTGGGCATATAGGACCTCCCTGACAGCACGGATGCACTTGTGCACCAAGATTTTTTATAAAATTTAGTGTACCCAAATCATATTTTTCGAATTAAGGGGCAAATTAGCGCAGCAAATCCACCTACACTGCACAAATGTGGGTTGGGGGGGGGTGAAACCCACGCAGACACTGCGAGAAAGTGCAAACTCCATACACACCGTGACCCAGGGCCAGGATCAAACCCGCGTCACCTTGACAGCACCGGGAGCTGGTGTCGTTCCCCCATGGTGCCATGATCTGACAGATATGTTGCACTGTCTCCCTGCTGGAACCATCTGGGATGGCCACTTCCAGCATATAAAATGGACACTCGCAGAGCATACAGGGAAAAATGGACAATGCAAAGTAACAAGCAGGCACAGAGCCTGAATGTGTATTTAAAAGACAGACTGCAGATAGAACCGAAACTCTTGGCCGATTTGCACATTGATGGTCCATCGCCGATGAACAAAGACCGGTGCTCAGGTAGCCAATACCGTCCCAGATATTCCGGCGCCACTACCCCAGCAAGAAGAAACAAACAAAGCAAGGCCAACGGCCACTTAGGCCACACCAAGACACCTATCCCTTTAGTGGCTCAGATCGATGACAGTGATCGAGAAGCGGCCCAATTAATTGAGGCCAAGGTTAAGGCCCACCTAAAAGTGCACAAAGCCCCCCCCCCCCCCCCCCCCCCCCCCCCCGACGGACGACCATTGCTATATTCTTGCTACTTCTTCGAACCCAACAGCCTCAGATCCGAACAACGGCCACTGTTCCTCTGACCTAAGTGGGCACCCGAAGTTAAGTATAGGTGTTAGTGATAGACATAGTTTAGCCTGTAGTGTTATTGTGCATGAGTAAATCATACTGTGTGTAAATAAAGTAGCACTAAAGTAGCATTGACTTTGAACTAACTAACTGGTGTATTGGCTCTTTGATCAGTATTCGGTTGAACCTTGTGGCGGTATCAAGAGATACCTGGCGACTCTGAAAGTATATTCATAATTAAGATTAAGAAAGGCAACCTTATTAATCGCCATATTTATAGCCACTGAAAGAGAGCAACATTACTGGCGACATCTGACGGGACTCGACCTAGAAGTGACTTTGTCACTCCGAGAGAACTGAACTTTGAATTAGAAACCCAATTGGAAAAAGTAAATACCACAAGCGTAAGACCAGTATCGTTCAAAGCTCCAAGATTCGGAAGTATGTAATTTGCATGTGTACTAACAAGGGATATAAGGTAACCTCGATATATTTTGTTGCGTAAAACTGTCGGGAGTTTTGTAGACTGGAAATTAGCTTGAGCCATACCCGTGTTTGCATCACCGCTTTATCCCCCCCTGTTCCAAATTTATGGTAGAAACCCAGAGATTACAGTAGAAATGGCAATGGAACACCTTATGAACCCCCAGGAATTCGAGGTCGCAGCGACCAGTAGAGCAGCGCAGTGTCCCATATGGGAAGAGGAAATTCGGAAGTATCTAAAAGGGAAAGGATGGCCCCTTTGGAGCGAATTTTGCGCAAATGAGGAAACAGGTCCTGGAAGTATAGGACAGACTTGGTGGGATAACCTGACCGAGATTCATAAGAAGAGTTTAGGAAAATTTCGCAAGCCGATGGCAATCGTGTCCTGCTTGGCACAATTGTGAGGCACAGAGGAGGTCGTGAAGACACTCCGCAGAACAATTCGAGACAGAGAGAAGAATAGTGAGGGAGACGTTAGCGAGTGCGAGAAAGTTAATAAGCAACTCGGAGAGCAGTTAGCAGCGAAGGACAAGCAGATGGCTGATATCAAACGGGCACACCAATCTTGTCTCGCTCACCTAAGCAGCTTTCAGTCCCAGTACGATAAGGCCTACCAAGACACGCAACGCGCGGTGTTGGTAAGAGAAGAGACAGAACTTCAAGTCGAACAATTAAAGAAGCAATGTCAGGATTTAAAAGCAGCCCTACGAGCACTCCACAGTTCCACCACGGAACAAAGGCAGAGTTCGGTGGACCATGCCAAAAGCAAATTGCAGACCTGCAATCCCTGCTCTCAGTACAAAATGGTTTCCAAGATACATTTAGACCCCAGCTAGATCAGGAAAATGGCCCCGATTGGCAGGGGCTAAATGAAACTGCCCACGGCTATGTGCATGGAGCATGTACCCAAGATAAAACCCAGAAAAGGAAAGCACCCCCACCCCTGACTGCACAGGTAGTGCACAATCCCATGAACCCTGTCACCACACAGCGCAGGGCCACAACAAACGGAGACAATGCTTGGTGATTTTCTGTACACCACCCCATTAACCGTCAGCCAATTAAGGGACGCGTGTGGAAAAAATCAAACTATTCCAACCCACATCGGACCCGCACCATTATTTTGCGAAAGTTAAACAACAGGCGACCATGTACGGCCTGGACGAAAGAGAGCAAGTTATGCTCAAAGTTTTGAGCCTCGACCCCTCAGTCGTTGCAGCCCTTCCCGACCCACAAAATGTAGGTGGAGGCACCCTCCCACAAATGCATGCAGCGATCCTAGATGCGATCGGCTACAATAGGGGAGATCCCGTAGAAGGACTCAATAGATGCAGACAGAAAAAGACCAAGCACCCAACAGCGTTTGCTTGATGCCTTTGGGCCCACTTTACAGCAGTATTTGGAGAGTTAGCCCGCGCCCATTTGACAAATATGGCCAAATGGACTCGCATCCTAGTCTCCCACGCGACTGAAGCAGGACAGAGAGCTTGCGCCAATTATGACCCCCTCCGACACATAATGAGAAATGGGTGTTAAAAGAGATTATCCCGAGCTTGGGAACAGTCCCTTCAGGGAAGGTCAGAACACGGAAAAGTAGAGGAAGAGCAGGCAGATGCTTAAATGGCTAACATGCATCCAGTCAGGACACATCAAAACCCTGTATGGGTAAACGAGGGAAGAAACAGCCCACAGCAGCCTAAATCCCAAGAATGCTACAATTGTGGACAGTTAGGACATTACGCCCGAGTGCAATGCCCCCCAGAAACAGCAGCGAAACCAGCAGGCAGATATCCTAAATAAGAACCGGGCCAAGCCCATTCACAGTGTTCGCGCCCGTTCCAAGAACGCAGACAGGAACGGCACCGATTGTCCGTACCACGTTAAATTCCTCCACAATGTTCCAATGGGATACATGGCCCACCACAGACACCATTACCCTCAGCGGCTTCACAGGACACTTACAACAGGGACACATTACGGCTCCTGTGGCTATTCAGATAGGCAACATTAAGACAAAACATCCCGTTGTTCGAGTAGATCTTCCCCAGACAGCCGAATACATTTTGGGGATAGATTTTATGAGCTCCCACAATCTTTCGTTCAACCCCGTCAATAGATGTGTGTGGTGAAAGGCAAAGCACGAGCCCCCGCCACGCTCACAGTTGGAAACTACGCACACCGGATTAGCGCAGTAGGAGACTTCTGGTTTGAGTCACAAACCATTAGTCAAGACAATGGTTTTACAGAAACACAAAGCATCTTTTGCCCAGCACAAGCACGACTGCGGCAGTATCGCAGGTTTAGTTAACATCACAGGACCCGACCCAAAACCCCCAAAACAGTAGTTTCCCCCAACAAGCAGAGGGAGAAATTGTAAAAGTAATCCAAAGTTTACTTGACCAAGGCGTACTTCGTTCAGTAGCCTCAACTAACAATGCCCCAATCTGGCCCTTCAGGAAACCCGATGGCTCATGGCGACTGACCATCGATTATAGGGAACTAAACAAAGTGACCCCATTAGCAGCCCCCACCGTAGCCACGAGTCCCGAGACAATGTTAAAACAGCGACCTCAGTCAAACTTTTTCATGGTTCTGGACATCAACAACGGCTTTTGGTCCATTCCATTGGATAATTTACAGTAAGCAGGCACGCTAAATGAGTGTGAGATCATTACCGCGCGTTAGAAGAAATCTCACTGAAATTGCCTGGACATCTAGGTTCACAGGCAGCCGAATTAGCAGCCGTAGTCTACATTGTGCAGCATCCTGACTCGTTCCCGACCCCAGCCGACATATACTCCGACAGCCTATATGTCTGCAATAGCTTAACTGAGTTCCTACCCCTATGGGAATCTAGAGGTTTTGTTTCCGCAAACGGAAAACCCCTACCCTCAGCACCATTACTCCAGCATATCCTCAAAACAGCAAAAGGCCGTAAATACAATATCATTAAGGTTCGCAACCACCATCGTTCCTCTTTCTCTCCTCCCCCCCCCCCCCCCCCCCCCCCCGGTAACGTTAAAGCAGACGCCCTAGCAAAAGCAGGTTCCAGACTTGGTCACTTTTGGAATCCCTCCCAAGAGTGCCCCAGTACACGCGGTCCAGGTCTCACAGACCAATATTCAAGATTTAACCAAAGCACAGAAGGAAGACGAAAAGCTCAGGGAAGTTTTAAAAGGTAACTTCCCAGCCCCCTATGATAAGTACAGAAACGCTTTAACAGCACACGATGGCATAATTTTAAAAGACTGTGTTTATGTGGTCCCCACCCAAGATAGAAACCAGATTATCTGCCAATTCCATGACAACCATGGACGTCAAGGGATCGATTCAACCCTTGCCCACCTCAGACCTCTCTGCTGGTGGCCCGATTTAAAATCCAATGTGACTCATTACATTGCGAATTGTTTGATTTGCGCCCAGAACAATCCAGACAGATATGCGAAGAAAGGTCAACTCAGTCACACCCGCCCTGTTAATGGCCCCTGGACTAATTTACAGATTGATTATATAGGTCCCCTACCCCCCTGCAAAAATGGTTTTAAATAGTTGGTAGTGAGCGACATCTTCACGAAATGGGTGGAAGCTTTTCCATCTAGGACTAACACGGCTAGAACGACAGCCAAGATTCTAACACAGCACATCTTCACAAGATGGGGCCTTCCCCGTAGTATCGAGTCAGACCAAGGCTCACACTTCACAGGACGAGTCATGAAAAATGTCCTCACAATTTTCAGCATACGAGAAAAATTTCATATGGCCTATCACCCCCAATCAAGCGGCATTGTAGAACGCATGAATCGAACCCTCAAAGCAACCTCAGGAAAATGGTACAGCAGCATAATACGACATGGGACACAGTTCTCCCATTTGCACTCATGTTCATTAGGAACTCGGTATCGACTTCGACAGGATACACACCCCCCACACCCTCCTGACCGGACGACCCATAAAGGGGACAGAATACTTATTAGGGCTTGATTTGGCCAGCCCCACAGTCACCGCCCTCACCCCTGAGAAAGCAGTAGAACAAATCCTGGAAAACGTTAAAGTAGCCCAGCTCGCCGCAGCTGTTAGGCTTGGCACACGGAAAAAACAGTAAAGCATGTTTTGATAAGAAGGTACACCCGACAGAATTTTCAGTAGGACACCAAGTCATGCTCTCCCTGTACAACCCCAGTTAATTTTTTTCCCCCAAATTCTCAGGACCCTATTCAATTTCAGAAAAAGTCAGCCCCTCCGTTTATAAGATCACTTATCCTAATGGCAAGTCAGGATGGTTTCACATAAACCAGCTGAAGGCTTATGGCACACAGACCAACCACTCCCTCTGTGGTAAACCACTGGTACACCTTTATTAGGTGATGTAAGGTAGGACCTGTACTACAGGTTCGCCGGTAGTCCCTGCCTGCTGGCTCGGCCCAGTAGACGGAGTATAAATATGCGTGTCCTCCATTCAGCAGCCATTTCGCCAGCTGCTGTGGTAGCCACACATCTTAGAGCAATAAAGCCTCCGTTGTGTCCAACTCTAGTCTTTGTTCAATTGATCGTGCATCAATTTATTGCTCTACGATTTTCTAAAAGATGGACCTCCGTATCAAGCCAGGTCACCTGCAGCTGGATCCGCAATCAAGCGATGCCAAAAAGATCTTTAATCACTGGCTAGCTTGCTTTGAGGCGTATATCAACACAGCGACCACCCCTGTTCCGGAGGCTCAGAAGGTACAGATCCTGTACTCAAGGTTGAGCTCCAACGTGTTTCCGCTGATCCAGGACGCCCCGAACTACGCCGACACCATGGTGCTTCTCAAAACTACGCACAGAAGACGAACACGCTCTTTGCCAGGCATGTCCCACCACTCGCTCTCAACTCCCTGGTGAGTCCATGGAAGACTTCTGGTGGGCCCTAATCTCACTCGTCCGGGACTGACTGTCAGGCCATTACGGCCACTGAACATTCGGACCTCCTTATGGGGGCGCGTTCGTTATGGGGATTGGGTCGGACCTCATACGCCAAAGACTGTTAGAAGGGGCCACCCTCGATCTAGCTCAGACAATGAAGCTAGCGCTTTCTATGACGGTCACCTCGCGTAACAGTCAGGTCTACCCCAGCTGTGCGGCCCACCCCTCCTACGCATCATGACCCCACAAACGGCCACCCCAGCGGGGGCCTTACCCACACAGTACGCCTGCGCCACACGCCAGCCCGCAGGTCTCCGATGTTACACCCTCTCCAACGCTGCCCGGCCCTTTGCAAGGCTTGCAGCAAAAAGGGGCACTTCGCCGCGGTGTACCAGGCCCGCGCAGTCCCCGCTATCGCCCCCACCCCCCTAGCCTACAAACAATGGGCGCCGCCATCTTCATCTCCCCGGACCACGCACGGCATGTGGGCGCCACCGTTTTCTCCCCCTCAGTCCACGTGCGGCCCATGGATGCCGTCATCTTGTCCAACCCCTGCAACGTGCGGTCCATGGGCGCTGCCATTTTCTCCCCCGCAGGATCTTCAGGTGCCGCCATCTTGTCTCCCCCATGGGGCATGGACACCGACAGCATTCCAGGACCTGGGCCCCCCAGGCTCCCCATCATCCGACGCCAGCGACGACCGACCATGACTCGCCTCAGTGACGATCGAACAGTCTCGTCCGCACAACCTGGCCACCGCATCGACCAGCGTGAAAATCAATGGCCACATGACCTCTTGCCTGCTGGACTCGGGGAGCACCGAAAGCTTCATACACTCTGGTACTCCCTCGCGGTACACCCCGCCAACCAAAGAATCTCCCTGGCCTCCGGATACCATTCCGTCGCAATCCGGGGGTACTGTACGGTCACACTCACGGTCCAGGGCGTTGAATTCAGCGGCTTCCGCCTCTAAGTCGTCCTCCCTAACCTCTGCGCTGCTCTGCTGCTAGGTCTGGACTTCCAGTGCAATCTCCAGAGCCTAACCCTCAAATTTGGCAGACCCCTACCACACCTCACTATGTGCGGCCTCGTGACCCTAAAGGTCGATCCGCCTTCTCTCTTCGCAAATCTAACCCCGGATTGCAAACCAGGAGCAGACGGTACAGCACCCAGGACAGGACCTTCATCTGGTCCGGGGTCGCCAGCAACAGCCCCTGGAGAGAGCCCAAGTGGTAGTCGTTAAAACTGGGGAGAAACACAGAATGGTCATGGACTACAGCCAGATCATCAATCGGTACACGCAGCTCGACGCGTACCCCCGCCCACGCATATCTGATATGGTCAATCAGATTGCATAGTACCGGGTCTTCTCAACGGTAGACCTCAAATCCACCTACCACCAGCTCTCCATTCGTAAATCGGACCGTCCATACATTGCTTTCGAGGCGGACAGTCGTGTCTATCACTTCCTCAGGGTTCCCTTCGGCGTCAGTAACGGGGTCTCGGTCTTCCAAAGGGAGATGGACTGAATGGTCGACCGGTACGGATGGCAGGCCATCTTCCCGTACCTAGACAACGTCACAATCTGCAGCCATGACCAACAAGACCACGATGCCAACCTTGCCAAATTTCTCCACACCGCCACTCTCCTCAACCTCACCAACAACAAGGAGAAGTGCGTGTTTAGCACAACCCGCTTAGCCATACTTGGCTACGTGGTCCAGAACGGAGTTCTGGGGCCCGATCCCGACCGCATGCGCCCCCTCATGGAGCTCCCCCTTCCCCACTGCCCCAAGGCCCTCTAAACACTGCCTGGGGTTCTTCTCATACTACGCCCAGTGGGTCCCAAACTATGCGGACAAGGCCCGCCCACTCATACAGTCCACACACTTTCCCCTGGCGGCCGAGGCACAACAGGCCTTCACCCGTATCAGAGCTGATATCGCCAAGGCTGGGTTCACACAGTAGACGAGACACTGCCCTTTCAAGTAGAGAGCGATGCATCGGATGTTGCCCTAGCCGCCACCCTCAATCAGTCAGGCAGACCCGTGGCGTTCTTCTCCCGCACACTTCTTGCCTCAGAAAAGAGGCCCAAGCTATTGTTGAGGCTGTGCGGCATTGGAGGCATTACCTGCCGGCAGGAGATTCACCCTCCTCACTGATCAACGGTCGGTAGCCTTCATGTTCAATAATGCACAGCGGAGCAAGATCAAAAGCGATAAAATCTTGAGGTGGAGGATCGAGCTCTCCACCTATAATTACGAGATTTTGTATCGCCCCGGCAAACTCAACGAGCCCCCAGACGCCCTATCCTGAGGTACATGTGCCAGCGCACAAGTAGACCGACTCCGGGCCCTGCACGACAGCCTTTGTCACCCGGGAGTCACACGGTTGTACCATTTTGTCAAGGCTCGCAATCTGCCCTACTCCGTCGAGGAAGTACGGACAATCACCAGGGACTGCCAGGTCTGTGCGGCGTGCAAGCCGCGCTTCTACCGGCCGGACAGTGCGCGCCTGGTGAAGGCCTCCCGCCCCTTTGAACACCTCAGCATGGATTTCAAACGGCCCCTCCCCTCCACCGACTGAAACACGTATATTCTCAGTGTGGTCGATGAGTACTCCAGATTCCCCTTCGCCATCCCATGAATATGACGTCTGCCACCATCATCAAAGCCCTAAACACTATCTTCGCTCTGTTCGGTTTCCCCGCCTACATCCACAGTGACAGGGGATCCTCATTCTTGAGCGACGAGCTGCGTCAGTTCCTGCTCAGCAGGGGTATCGCCTCCAGCAGGACGACCAGCTATAACCCCCGGGGAAACGGGCAGGTAGAGAAGGAAAACGGGACGGTATGGAGGACCGTCCAACTGGCCCTACGTCCAGGAACCTCCCAGCCTCTCGCTGGCAGGAGGTCCTCTCTGATGCACTCCACTCCATTCGGTCACTGCTGTGCACCGCCACTAACAACACACCCACCCATGAACGTCTTTTTGCCTTCCCCAGGAAGTACACATCCGGGGTGTCGCTCCCGACTTGGCTCGCAGCTCCAGGACCAGTCCTGTGGAAGGTGAAATTAAATCAGGCCTATTAGATTTTATCTAGTCGTCTATGGCCATGGACATACATTTACAAAATATTTTATCAGCTTACAATGTAGTATCTAATCTCCAGGGTGGACGCTGGGTGGGGCTCTAGCAACACATCAATAAAGTGTGGAGCATGGTCCAAAGTAACAATTGCTGAATACTGAGCCGCCACCACTGAAGGGAGGAGAACCCTATCCAAAACAAATAAATCAATCAGGGAATATACATGGTGGACATGTGAAAAAAACCTAGAAGTCCCTATCTTTCTAATACAGAGAGCGCCAAGTATCCCCCCCCCCATCAGATTCATAAAAGAAGACAAAGCCCTGGCCATCCCCGATGAAATCAGGGTGTTGTAACTGACACGGGGCCAAGCCAGTAAGGCTCCCCATGAGTCTCGTGGAGTACGAGCTTCCCCGCTGAGAGGCGGAGCTCCCTTGTCAGTGGGAGAGCAAACCGGAATATTAAAACCTGGCTCGATTGTGGGCTAGGCGCGTAGTGCCAGTGTATAGAGTGCCTCTGTTCTTTGAATAAATCTTAAGTTCCTTACGCTTCCTGTGTGGCTGCTGTGAATTCAACACCGGCAACGAGGATTAGGCGGACCTGCAGATGGTGCCATTTGCGCTGTACCCGGCCGCCTCTCCAGAGGCCTCTAGAGGTTGTTTCACTTTCCACAGTGATGCCACATTTCGGGAATCTGGAAGCATTTGACGCAGGTATTGAAGATTGGTCACAGTATATAGAGCGGATGAGTTTTTTTGGGGCCAAGGCTATTATCGAAGATGAATGCCAGACCATGATTTCCTTGACAACTTGTGGAGCACTTACCTTAAGTGTGATAAAGAACTTAACATACCCTGCTGCCCCGGACTCAAAGTCGTTCGTGGACTTGGTAGCACTTGTGGCAGATCACTTCAACCCTAAATCTTCGGTCATCGTCCAGCGCTAGCATTTTAATGCGGCCAAGTGGATCCCTGGGGAGTTCCTAACAGAATTCTTTGCACATCTCAGGAAAAGGACTTTGATTAAGGGTCATCTGGACTCGAAAAGTTAACGCTTTTCTCCCCTTACAGATGCTGCGAGATCTGCTGAGATTTTCCAGCGTTTTCTCTTTTGGTTTCAGATTCCAGCTTCAGCAGTAATTTGCTTTAATTTTGGCCTTACCTGATATTGGCAGGAATGTACGCCGCGCACGGACAGGAGCAGCTGGGGTTTTGCCCTGTCGAGCACACCCCACCTTGACGGTTCGCACCATCATGGTCCATGTGTGCAATTTCAGAGACAGTGCTAAGTGGGTTCCAGGCATTATCATTCAGCAAACAGGGCCAGTGTTTACGTGCAGTACCTGAAATCAAATAGGCACCTTGATCATCTCCGGAGCTCCGTATTGTGCAATGCCCCTTTGGATGGCCCAGCATAACCCCTGGCAACACCACAGTCGCCGTCCCACCGGGGTTTGGACGCCAAGAAGCCCGATGCTGAGGATTCGGACTCTGAGGCAGAGATGCCACTGCTGGATGTTGCCAGTGACGAGTCACCTGACGACCAGCCGCCGATGGTGGTACCACCGCGACAATCAACATGGAAACGTCGGTCACCTGACACTATACGTCACCTGGTCCTGCCCTGAAGACACCCAAGAGGCAGCGAAGGGGCAAAGAGGTGCAGGGCTCCTCCTCCCCGCCCTCCTTTTTTGGAAGCGTTTTTGGACTTTAGGGTAGGAATCGTAGATTATCATAGAATTTACAGTGCAGAAGGAGGCCATTCGGCCCATCGAGTCTGCACCGGCTCTTGGAAAGAGCACCCTACCAAAGGTCAACACCGCCACCCCATCCCCATAACCCAATAACCCCACCCAACACTAAGGGCAATTTTGGACACTAAGGGCAATTTATCATGGCCAATCCACCTAACCTGCACATCTTTGGACTGTGGGAGGAAACCGGAGCACCCGGAGGAAACTCACGCACACACGGGGAGGATGTGCAGACTCCGCACAGACAGTGACCCAAGCCGGAATCGAACCTGGGACCCTGGAGCTGTGAAGCAATTGTGCTATCCACAAGGCTACCGTGTGAGGCCACGAATAAATTAGATATTTTTGGGTTGGCAGGCTGTAACTAGTGGGGGACTAAAAGGGGCAAGTACTTGAGCCTCAACTATTTACAATCTACATCAGTGACTTGGATGAGATGATGAGTATATCCAATTTTGCTTACGATATGAAGTTAGCTGAGAAAGCAAACTACAATAAGGACGCAAAGAGAAGGTTGGCAGATTGAGTGTAATTCATGGAATGTGAAATCATCCACTTTGGTAGGAAGAATGAGAAAATATTTTTTGAAAGGTGTGACATATTAACATTAGTGTTCAAAGAGATTTGGGTATCCTTATCCACAAATCATGAAGTAATGTGCAGCTACAGTAAGCAATTATGAAAGCAAACTAGGAGCAGCACGGTAGCACAGCAGTCTCACGGCGCCGAGTTCCCAGGTTCAATCCTGGCTCTGGGTCACTGTTGTGTGGAGTTTGCACATTTGTAATACCATACATGGAATAGTGTGTATAGTTTCAGTCTCCTTCCTAAAGAAGGACAAGACTGGGGCATTGGGGTGGCATGATGGTTCAATAGATTGATTCCAGGGATGAGAGGGCTATCCATAAGGAGGTTGAGTAGAATGGGCTTACATTCTCAAGTTTAGAAGAGTAACGTGTGATTTCATTGAAATATATAAAATTCTTGGACTTCCAATGGCGACCATGGAGCGAGTAGTCACATACTTGGTGGCTCCGCTCGTGGAGGTTTTTTTGGAACATTTCCCTGGTTAACAGGTGGATGTGAGGTGGAATATAGGTGCAGGAGAGTGAGGGGAAGAGATTGAGAGATTGACCCTCTGGTGTATGGAGCTGAGGGCCAGAACCAGTCGAAAAAGAGGGAATCAGTCGGTTGTACCTGGTGCGGTGCCTGAAACGCACGTGGAGATGGTGGAGGGGCAGGGAGCGGCCCTGCCGGCTCAGTGATCGACGGACCAATTGGTGAGCGTCTTAAATGAGAAGTTCACCCAGCAACGGAAGGAGAGTCTGGAGGACCTGGCCCGAGCGGTGGTCAACCACGTGGAAACGAAGCTGGCGGCCCAGGGTCAGGCGATCCAGAAGATGGAGAAGGTAGCAGGAGAACATGAGCAGTTTGCGTCGATGGCAGCGGAGGTGGGACTGATGTGCAATCAGCAGAAGCGGCTTCAGGAGAAGGTCGAGGACCTGGAGAACCGGTCACGCAGGCAAAATATAAGGATCGTGGTACTGCCGGAGGGAAGTGAAGGAGCCGATCCTGGCGCGTATGTGGGGAGGATGCTGGAGAAGCTGCTCGGAGAGGGTGCGTTTGCACAGCCGTTGGAGGTGGGTCGAGCGCACAAGGCGCTAATGAGGAAGCCCAAGGGAATGAGCCGCCAAGGTTGCTCGATTCCTGGACAAGGAGCGAATTATGACGTGGGCCAGGCTGTACCTGGGAGGGCAATGAAATCAGAGTGTACCAGGACCTGGGTGCAGAATTGGCCAAGAAGAGAGAGAGCTTCAACAAGGTCAAGGCTGCCCTCTACAAGAAGTGGGTGATGTTTGGCCTACTGTACCCGGCACATCTGTGGGTGACCTACAATGAAATGAAATGAAAATCGCTTATTGTCACGAGTAGGCTTCAATGAAGTTAATGTGAAAAGCCCCTAGTTGCCACATTCCGGCGCCTGTCCGGGGAGGCTGGTACGGGAAGGCTGGGAATGTACTTTGGATCGGCGGAGGAGGCGGTAGAATTTGTCAGAGACAATGGACTGGCAGGAGAAGGTGGACTTTGAACTTTGGTGGAGATGCTCTTATGATGTTATGGTTAACTTATGTTTGGGGGTGAGGACACGTCACGTGTGTTAGGTGCTCAGGGAGCCCAGCAAATCACACCCATATGTTCTGGTCATGCCCAGCGCTGGAGGAATTTTAGAAGGGCGTAGCGAGGACGGTGTCGAGGGTGGTAGGATCCAGGGTCAAACAGGGCTGGGGGCTCGCAATATTTGGGGTGGCAGAGGAGCCGGGAGTGCAGGGGGCGGAAGAGGCCGGAATTCTGGCCTTTGCGTCCCTGGTAGCCCGGCGAAGGATTCTCCTTCAGTGGAAAGATACGAGGCCCCCAAGCGTGGAATCCTGGATCAGCGATATGGCAGGGTTCATTAAATTGGAGAGGGTGAAATTCGCCTTGAGAGGGTCGGTACAAGGGTTCTTTAGGCGGTGGCAACCGTTCTTAGACTTTATGGCATAACGCTAGACATTGGTCAATGGCAGCAGCAGCGTGGGGTGGGGGGGGGGGGTTTACTTTATTTTTGTTTATGTTATTTGCGCTGGATGGGTCTGAGGGGGTGTATACACCTGTTGTCTTAAGTCGGGGTGTTAATGTTAATTTATTATTTAGGTACAGGGGAGGAGGGGTTTGGGAGGTTGCTTTTTTAGATTGTGTTTTGTACTTAATCCTGTTGGGTTCTTTTTTCTTTCTCATTTTGTTATTGATATTTTATGAAAACCTTTAATAAAGATTTTTTTTTTTAAACTTATGTTTGGGGCCATTTGTTTCTTTTTCGGCTTCAGGTTTGTTTTTTTGTCCTTTGTTAAGAGATAGGGGGTTGATCTCTTGGTTTGGGTTTGGGGAGGGGTTGTTTTTGGTTTGTTTGCACTAATGTTCGAGCGCGGGGGGGAGGGGAATCAGCAGGGGTAGGATGCTAGGCGCAATGGGCGGGAGTCGGCGTGCTAGCTGGGCGGGCTAGTTCTCGGAAGCACAATGGAAGATGAGCGCAAGGTCAGCGGGGGGATGGGGCAGGGGCTGTTGCTGGGGGTGGGGGAAGAACTGCTGACAGGGCAAGGGTATTTAAAGTGTATGAGGAGGGAGATTGATGACGGTGGGCACCCGAGGACGAGCCTGGGGAGGTGCGGGACACAGGCCAGAGGCTGGCCCAAGAGGAACTATGGTTGACTGGCGGGGGGAAAGGGGTGCCCCCCGACCAGACTGGTCACATGGAACGTACGAGGATTGAATGGGCCAGTCAAGAGGGCCCATGTGTTTGCACATTTGAAGTGATTGAAGGCGGATGTGGCTATGCTACAAGAGACGCACCTGAAGGTGGGGGCCAGATTAGGCTGAGGAAGGGATGGATAGGGCAAGTGTTTCATTCAGTGTTAGATTTTAAAAAGAAAGAGATTCAAGATGGGAAATATAGTGGCGGACTCTGAGGGGAGGTACGTTATGGTAAGCGGGAAATTGGAGGGGATGCCAGTGGTGTTAATCAACATCTATGCCCCGAACTGGGACGATGTGGAATTTATGAGGCGGGTGCTGGGGAAGATTCCAGATCTGGCCTCTCATTGGCTGATTATGGGAGGGGGACTTTAATACGGTCCAAGATTGGACCGGTCGAGGTCAGGGATGGTGTTGGCTACAGCTAAGGAGCTTCAGGGGTTCATAAAGCACATGGGAGGGGGGTTGGATCCATGGAGATTTGGGAGGCCGAGGGCGAAATAATTTTTGTTTTACCCGCATGTGCACAGGTGCACTCCTGAATAGATTTTTTTTCTGGTGGATAAGGCGTTGTTGGCAGGGGTGGTGGATGTCGAATATTCGGCAATAGTGGTGTCGGACCATACCCGCACTGGGTGGATTTACGAGTGGGGGGGGGGGGCAGCACCCGCAATGGAGGTTGGATGTGGGACTGTTAGCGGAGGAAGAGGTGTGTGAGCGGCTGAAGCAGGCCATCCGGGGGTATGTTGAGGTTGATGACACTGGATCAGCAGTTACGGTTTGGGAGGCACTGAAAGCAGTGGTCAGGGGGGAGTTTATTTCGATTCGGGCACACAGGGAGACAGAAAGGCTAGTGGAGGAAATCCTGCAGGTGGACAGGAGAAAAGCAGAGGCCCCGGAGGAAGTGCTGTTAAAGGAACGCCAGAGGCTGCAAATGGAGTTTGGGCTGTTAACCACGGGTAAGGCGGTTGGGCAGTTGCGAAGGGTGAGAGGGGCGATGTACAAAGTATGGGGAGAAAGCGAGCAGGATGTTAGCGCACCAGTTGAGGAAGCAGGAGGCAGCGAGAAAAATTGGGAAAGTGAAGGACACGGGAGGGAACACAGCCTTGGACCCGCAGGGGTGCATGGGGTGTTTAGGGAGTATTATAGCAAATTATATAAGTCGGAACCCCCAGCCGAGGATGAGGATGTTTCTGGGAGGGCTGGAGTTCCCGAAGGTTGATGAGGAGCTGGTGGAGGGTGTGGGATCCCCAATTGGGCTTGTAGAAGTGGTAGAGAGGTTGGAGGCGATGCAAGGCCCCAGGATCGAATGGGTACCCGGAAGAATTCTATAAGAGGTTCTCGGGGGTTTTGGGACCGCTGGCTGCTAGTAAGGGCCTTCAACGAAGCAAAGGAATTGGGAGTACTTCCTCCCCCCCGCCGACGTCACAGGCGGCGACCTCCCTGTAGTGCGGGTGTGGTGTGGAACACAGGGTCACACTCGACGCGGGCGATCTGCTCCTGTACATATTGCACCGCTGGGGGGAATTGGAGGGATTATAAGATATTAGGGATACAAATTGAATATGGATAAGAGTGAGATCTTTGCGATCCAAGCGAGGGGACAGGAGAAGAGACTGGGTGAGATGCCATTCAAGGTGGTGGGAGGGAGCTTTCGATATTTGGGTATCCAGGCGGCGCGGGAGTGGAGCAGCTGCAGAAACTAAATTTGGGTAGATTGGTAGATCAGATGAGGGGGCCTTTCGGAGGTGGGACACGCTCCCGTTGTCATTGGCGGGTCGGGTTCAGACTGTTAAAATGATGGTCCTTCCGAGGTTTCTGTTTGTTTTCCAGAACCTCTCAATTTTTATCCCTCGGCATTCTTCAAAAATGTGAATGCAGAGATATTGGGATTTGTTTGGGCGGGTGAAAAAAGTGCTGCTGGAGTGGGAGGGGGGGAGCTGGCTCTTCCAAATTTCACTAACTACTACTGGGCAGCGAATATTGTGATGATCAGAAAGTGGGTGAGGGGTCGCTATGGGAGCGGGTGGAGGCACCTCATGTAAGGACACGAGTTTGGGGGTACTGTTAACGCCGTTCTCGCCGGCTCGGTACTCCAGAAGCCCGGTAGTGGTGGCAGCCCTGAGGGCTTGGGGACAGTGGAGACAACATATGGGGTTTAGGGGGGGGGGTTCGGTGTGAGCGCCGATATGTGATAACCACCGGTTCGCTCCAGGAGGGGGGGGCTGGACGGAGGGTTTCAGAGGTGGCAGCAGGCGGGGATCGTGAGATTTGCGGTTTTGTTATTGGTGAGGGTTTCCCGAGCTTGAAGGAGCTGGAGGAGGAGATTGAGTTGCCAGGGGGGAATAGAGGCCGTCATCTGCAGGTGAGGGATTTTGTGCTGAGGCAGGTTCCTCACGTTCCTGCACCTGCCTCCTCAGGGGCTACAGGATAAGGTGGTGTCGAGAACAGGAGTGGGAGTAGGGAAGGTCTCCGAGATCTGTAAGGAGCTGATGGAGTGGGAGGTGCCCCGATAGGGGAGGTGAAGAGAAAGTGGGAAGAAGAGTTGGAGACCGGGGTATGCAAGGAGGCCCTGAGGAGAGTTAACACATCCTCGTTGTGCGCCAGGCTCAGCCTGATACAGTTTAGGGTGGTCCACAGGGCACACATGACTGTGGCCCAGATGAGCAGGTTCTTTGAGGAGGTGGAGCTTAGGTGTGGGTGCCGTGCGGGGGGTCCTGCGAACCTTGTCCATATGTTTTGGGCGTGTCGGAGGCTGAGGGGTTTCTGGCAGGGATTTGCTGACGTTATGTCAGAGGTCTTACAAATGAGGGTGGTGCCAAGTCCAGAGGTGGCAATCTTTGGTGTGTCAGAAGACCCAGGAGCCCAGGGGGTGAGAGAGACCGACGTCCTGGCCTTTGCCTCCCTGGTGGCCCGGAGACGGATCTTATTAGGCTGGAGGGACTCGGAATCCCCAAAGTCAGGTTAGCAACGTGGCGGGGTCTCTCAGACTCGAGAAAAATAAATTTGCCTTGAGGGGGTCATTACAGGGGTTTGCTCGGAGGTGTCGGCCATTCATTGACTTCGAGAATAATTAAGCTGTCGGGTGGGGGGTGGCATGAGAGAGACGAGTACGGGCAGGAGAACCAGGGTTCCCAACCAGTAGCACTGTTTGTTTAAACCATGTTGGCTGGGGTTTTGTGCTCGGAGGGGGCTTTATTGGTTATATTGTGTTTTTCTTTTTGTAGAAAATTTGATGAATTCTTGACGGGATGAATGCTGAGAAACTATTTCATCTGAGGAGCACCGAATTAGGGATCATAATTTCAGAATCAGGAATTGGTCATTTAGGACTCCATTGAAAAATGTTTTCACTCTGTTATGAATCTCTTGAATTATTTCCCTCAAAGGGTTGTGGATGCCAAGTCTATTGAGTGTATTCAAGACTAGGATCAATAGATTTTGGTCTCTGAGGGAATCAAAAATTATTGGGATAAGGGAAAGTGCAGTTTGGGTCAAAGATCACCCATTTTTATCTTCAATGGCGGAGCAGGCTTAAAAGGACATATCACTTACTCTTCTTCCTTTTCTTAAATTATTGCACTAAACGTGTCTGCATGTAAAACTCCCAAGTGCCAATTAAGATTAAAGCAATTTAGAGATTGATGGATTTGTAGCACCTTTGAACATTTTACTATGTTAAAGGTGTTTTTTAAATGCAAATTATTCCATGGGAAAGGAGTGGTTGAGGCTGTGGTTGTGGTTTTGTGCATCAAGAACCAGGGGCGGAATTCTATTTCCCCCCCCCCCCATGCCGGTTGGGAGAATCGCCTGGGCGCCGCGCGAGTCCCGCCACGCCGTCCCGACGCCCGCACGCAATTCTCCCACCCCACCTCCAAACCGGCTCGGCGCGAATCACGGCTGGCCGCTGGGAGAATCACCGCTTGCTGTTGGTAATGGGCGAGCGGCGATTCTCCGGCCCGGATGGGCCGAGCAGCCTGCCCAGCACGACAGGTTCCCGCCGGCGCCATTCATCCCTGGTCGCTGCCAGCGGGAACAGCGCGGGAACGCTGGGGGGGGCGAGGGGGGTTCCTGCACCGGGGGGGGCTCAAAAGGGGTCTGGCCCGTGATCGGTGCCCACCAATCGGCGGGCTGGCCTCTCTGAAGGAGGACTTCCTTTCCTCCGCTGCCCCGCAAGATTGATCCTCCATCTTGCGGGGCGGCCGCGGGGAGTACGGCAACCGCGCATGCGCGGGTGACGTCATTTACGCGGCGCCACTTTTACACGGCACCAAGGCCTGGCGCGCGTAAATGACACGGCGCCGCTCCTAGCCCCCCAGGAGCAGGAGAATAGGGGGCTGGGAACGGCCTCCGATGCCGGAGTGAAACACTCCGGTTTTCACTCCGGCGTCGGGACTTAGTCTCCCGATGGGAGAATTGCACCCCAGGTTAGTGTTGGGAGGGGAATGTGAAGGGGTATACAGAAAAGATAGCAAGTGGCAATTAAACTATTAATTTGCAATGTTTATGCATGTGCACTTAATGCGGGGAAGAGGTGAAGTGATTGAACTCCACTACTGTGGACCGAATCTGAGGTGATTCACCAGGCCAATCTTAATTTTGGGAAGAGCCCTTTTGCACAGAAAAGGCATGGTATGTGGAAGACAGCCCTTATTCTTTAAATGATTCGTTATTCTCAGATGCAGTAGAGTTTTGCAATGTGTCGACGGTAACGACAGTCCCTCGATTCAAGGGTTCTGCTCAGGGTTGTGAGTTTCTTTTTTTTTTTAATTCAGATTGCCAAATTCATTTTTTCCAATTAAGGGGCAATTTAACGTGGCCAATCCACCTCCCCTGCACATCTTTGGGTTGTGGGGACGAAACCCACGCAAACACGGGGAGTATGTGCAAACTCCCACGGACAGTGACCCAGAGCTGGGATCGAACTTGGGACTTCAGCACCATGAGGCAGCAGTGCTAACCACTGTGCTGCCCTGGGGGGTCGTGAGTTTCTGCCATGAGTTTCTTGTGACTGAACAGGCTAATTCTTGACCTGTAGATTTTTGGGCACATGGGGCAGTACATCCCACAAGTTAGTGGAATCCAGATTGCAGCACAGTTGCTGCACAGCTCCAGGTTCCCAGGTTCGATTCCCAGCTTGGGTCACTGTCTGTGCGGTGTCTGCACATTCTCCCAGTGTCTGCGTGGGTTTCCTCTGGGTGCTCCGGTTCCCTCCCACAGTTCAAAGATGTGCAGGTTAGGTGGATTGGCCATGGTAAATTGCCCTTAGTGTCCAAAAAAGGTTAGCTGGGGTTACGGGGATAGGGTGGAGGCTTGGGCTTAAGTAGGGTGCTCTTTCCAAAAGCCGGTGCAGACTCGATGGGGCCGAATTGCCTCCTTCTGCACTGTAAATTCTATGATTCCTTCTCTGCTGCCACTATCTCATTATTAAGGTATTAGGGATCAAAGCATGATGCAGCTAGGTGGACAAGGGGCTGTTTAGCACGGCTAAATCGCTGGCTTTGAAAGCAGACCAAGGCAGGCCAGCAGCACGGTTCAATTCCCGTAACAGCCTCCCCGAACAGGTGCCGGAATGTGGCGACTAGGGGCTTTTCACAGTAACTTCATTGAAGCCTACTTGTGACAATAAGCGATTTTCATTCATTTTTTCATTTTCAAGTTGTTGCCATTCTGAATGATTGGTCGCAAGTACCTCCCGGTCATTAATGTGAAAGCTGCTGTACTTCAAGGAGAGCTTTGGAGTGTCTTTGAAAGTTTTCTTGTCCTCCCTTGGCCATTTGAGAGTTGAAAAAACGGCCTGGTAGGAAGATGGATTTTCAGCCATCCGGACACAGTTTCTGATCCATGAAATTTAATTTTTCAGAAGTTTTTCCTGAATGTTTGCGGAGCTGGCTTCAAAAGGCCCCGAGCATTTGTTTGCCGGTCCTCCAATGAATCCAGAGAATTTATTTTTTATTTGTTCTTATTGTTTTTATTTGTGGATGTCGCTGGCTAGGCCAGCATTAATTGTCCATCCCTAATTGTGCTTTAGATGGTGGTGGTCAGCTGCCTTCTTAGACTTCCGCAGTCCATGTGTACGATGGGAGTTCCTAAATCAATGCTAGGTGGTCCATCTGGTATCATTACTCTTGAACTTTGTAGCGGTTTGATACAACTGAGTGGCTTGCTAGGCTATTTTAGAAGGTATTTAAGAATCAACCACGTTGCTGTGGAACTGGAGTAATATGTATACCAGACAAAGTAAATACAGCAGATCCTTCCCTAAAGGACATTAGTGAACTAGTTGGGTTTTATGGTCAATATTACTGAGACTAGCTTTATATTCCAGATTTTAAAAAACAAAATATTTCTTTATTCTCCTTTTTCACATTTTCTCCCAAATTTACACCCACCAACAATAAACAATAATCAGTAACAAATATGTCAATCCCCATATCAATAACAACGATCCCATCCTCCCACCAAACCCCAAACATTTGCCCACATGTTCACATAAACAAATGACAAAAAGGAATCACCCACAGCCACCATTAACACACACCGCCCCCCAACCTTCCCACCCACCCCCTCCCCCAACTAATGTTTGATGTTATCCAGTTCTTGAAAATGCATAATGCCCATGAATTGTAGAACCCTTCTATCCTTCCCCTCAGTTCAAACTTAACCTTCTCAAGAGTCAAGAATTTAAACAGATCCCCCTGCAACTCCTGGGCACAGGGTTGAGAGGTTGCTCTCCAACCCATCAGGATACGCCTTCAGGCGATGAACGAGGCGAAGGCTACAACATCTGCCTCCGCACCCGTTTCCAACCCTGGCTGGATATTCCAGATTTATTAATTGAATTTAAATTCCACCAGCTCTCATGAAGGAATTTGAACCCAATGTGCCCAGAGTATTCAGACTCTGAATTACTAGTCCAGTGACATTATCACTGTGTTACCCCACCCCCACTTAGAATGTAGGTGGAGGCATTTCTGATGGAAATTTCCTCCTGTGTGTTCAGGTCTCACTACAGTACAGGATGTGGTGATGAAAACTGCTCTGTACACTTGGAATTTGTTGACTTGCGGAGGTATTTGTCATCAAACACTCGCTGTGGTACACAGAAATCTATAACTCTTTCCAGTATACGGCAGATCAAGATAAAAGTAAGTTTGAAGTAATAGTTGCTAAATTTGATCATCATTGCAAAATTCAAGCGAATGAAACGTGTGAGCGTTTTATTTTTAACAAGAGAATGCAGAACAACAGTGAATCAATTGACTGCTTTGTTACTGATCTTTGACTGCTAGCTCAATCTTGTAACTTCTCAGTATTGAATGATTCCATGATCAGAGACCAAATAGTTTTTGGTATAATTGATGAAAAGCTTAGAGAACGATTGCTCAGGCAAAAGAAGCTCAAGCTTGAAAATGCGACTGAAATGTGTTGTGTACATCAGTGATCGCAAAATCAGTACCAAGAATTTTTTCTCCATGAAAAAGGCTCGAAAACCAATCATGAGGTAGAGTGTGTTAAAGCAGTGTCACAGATGAAGAAGATGCGCGTTTCGGATGACAGCCACCTTGCACGCGCATGCATTCTAACCTTGCACTTCATCAAAAGAACCCCCATGCGCATGTGCCAATTCACGCCGGCCCTTCAACACCAGTTGGCAAGGCGCCAACCCCTCCGGCGCCGGCCTAGCTCCCGGAAGTGTGGAGGATTCCACAACTTCCGGTCGGCCCGCTGCCAGAGTGGTTCTTGGTGCCGGCGTCGGGCCATCCGGCCAGTTGCGGGAGAATCCTGCCAACTTTCTTTGTTGGCATCATAGAAAAGTATGATACCACATGGAAGTATCATCATCTTTCAAGACAGCCCACTCCATCAACTCCGACACAGAATGGAATACTGTTTTACAAGTTAATGATTATCAATCAACTTTAAGCTTGATACTGGAGCTTCTGCCAATTTGCTTACTCAGCTCGACTTCAAAAAGATAAAGCAAATTCCAAAGATAAATCAATCAGTTTGTCAGCTATGCAACTACAATGGCAATGTAATCACATCAAGTGGATATTGCTACTTGCTAGTTTCCAATAATGATATAACAATTTCTCTAAGATTTGAGATTGTTGATTCAAACAAGTCTTCAAACTTAGGTGCTCAAGCCTGCAAGGATTTGCACCTTATCAAGAGAGTCTACAATGCGAATTCATCTCAACCAATTCTTCAAGATGACATTCAAGGGATCTTGGACCAATTTCTTTGAAGGCATGGGTACTCTTCCCTACAAGTACAAAATTCTGCTACGACCCGGATGCCAAACCTGTAGTTCATCCTCCAAGACGGGTTCCTGCTCCACTCGGAGAGAGATTGAAACTTGAACTGGCAAGATAACATCAAGGCATCATCTCTAGAATCACTGAACTGACTGATTGGGTCAGTTCCATGGTTTGTGTGAGAAACCGTCTGATGATCTGAGGAAATGCATTGACCCCAAGGATCTTAACAAGAGTATTAAGATGGAGCATTCTCCCCGTGTCTGTGTGGGTTTTCTCCGGGTGCTCCGGTTTCCTCCCACAGTCCAAAGACGTGCAGGTTAGGTGGTTTGGCCATGCTAAATTGCCCTTAGTATCCAAAATGTTTAGGAGGGGTTATGGGGATAGGGTGGAAATGCGAGCTTAAGTGGATCGGTGCAGACTCGATGGGCCGAATGGCCTCCTGCACTGTATGTTCTATGTAATTATCCCATCCCAAAGAGAGTGGAAATCACTAGTGAAATGGCTAACACACAAATCTTTCCCAAATTGGATGAGTCACGAGGATTCTGGCAGATGCAACTTGAATCCAGTAGAAAGTTATGCACTTTCAATACGCCTTTTGGCAGGTTCTGTTTTAACATTTGGGATCATCTCAGCGTCTGAGATGTTCCATCGTGTTATGGAACAGATGACTGAGGGAATCGAAGATGTTTGTGTTTATGTCGATGACATAATCATCTGGTCATCAACCCGAGAAGAACATGGCCGGGATTCTCCCCTACCCGGCGGGGCGGGGGGGGTCCCGGCGGGATGGAGTTGCGGGAACCACTCTGGCGTCGGGCCGCCCCAAAGGTGCGGATTTCTCCTCACCTTGAGGGGCATGCGCAGGGGGGGTTGTCTCTTACGCGTCGGCCATGGTGAAGGCTGTGGCCGAGGCGGAGGGAAAAGTGTACCCCCATGGCACAGGCCCGCCCGCGGATCGGTGGGCCCCGATCGCAGGCCAGGCCACCGTGGGGGCACCCCCCGGGGCCAAATCGCCCCGTGCGCCCCCCCCCCCCCCCCCCGGAACCCGCCCACGCCGGTAAGCGAGGTGGTTTGATTCTCGGCGGCGGGATAGGCATTCCAGGAGCAGGACTTCGGCCCATCGCGGGCCGGAGAATCGCCGGGTGGTGCCCGCCGGCCGGCGGGGCGCGGGATTCACACCAGTCCCCAGCGATTCTCCGACCCGGCGGGGGGTCGGAGAATCCCGTCCCATATCTCTAGATTACTGAAAGTATTTCAAAGAGTGCACCAATATGGTTTAAAACTCAATAAAACCAAGCCTAGTTTTGGAGACCAGATTTCTGAACATGGTGCGTGACTAACAACGACAAGATGGCTACCATACAACGAATGAAAGTTCCAGAGGACAAGAAAGCAGTTCTGCGCATTTTAGGTGTTGTGAATTTCTTAGGCAAATTCATTCCCAATCTATCATCCAGAACCACTGATCTCAGGAATCTAATAAAGAAGTCTACCACTTTTGGTTGGACCAACAATCATCAGGAGAAATGGCTAAACCTCAAGTCTCAACTGACGACTGCCCTTCTTCTTTCATTCTTCGATCCAAATGGAGGGACCAAAATTTCAACTGATGTGAGTCAGGACAGAATAGGTGCAGTTTTGTTGCAAAAGGACGACAACTCGTCATGGTTACCTGTTGCATATGCATCTAGAGTGATGACACCAACAGACAAAAGATATGCACAAATTGAAAAAGAATGTCTTGGTTTACTCACAGGCATATTAAAATGTAATGCTTACATTTATGAACTTCCTACCTTTACTATTGAAACTGACCATAGACCACTTGTACATATCATACAGAAGGATCTCAATGATATGACTCCGAGATTACAGAGGATAGTGATGAAGCTAAGAAGATACAACTTCAACCTCATCTATACTCTGGGAAAATACTTGATAATTGCAGATACTTTATCACGTTCAATCACTTCAGAAAGTGAACCTTTCGAATTCATTCAGCATGTAGAATCTCAAGTTTAGCTGTGTGCTGAAAATCTTCCTGCTTCAGATGTGAAAATCAACCTGATCCGTGAAGAAACAAAGAAGGATGCAATGCTTCAAAGGGTCATCCACCATCTCAACAATGGTTGGCCAAAAGTGCATTGTTCCAAGTTCAGGAATATTCAAGGAGATTTAACAGTTGTGGATGGACTATTACTTCGGCTTGATCGGATAGTTATACCAGTGTCTCTCCGACCCATGATACTCAACCAAATTCGTGAAGGTCATCTTGGCATTGAAAAATGCAAGAGAAGGGCGAGACAAGCTGTGTACTGGCCGGGTATCAATCGTGACATCACTGATATGGTACTGGGATGCGAAACATGTCAGAAATTTCAGCCTGCTCAATGCAAAGTGAAACTACAACAACATGCTTTGGAACATAGTCACACCCATTGCAGTGAAACAGATCTATACCAATTTTGCAAAAGTTGGTATAGATGTGTTTCACTGCAATGGGCGTGACGATATTCTGATAATCGACTACTACTCAAATTATCCGGAAGTCATGAAGTTAAACGATCTCACATCCAGATCTGTTATTAAAGCAAGTAAGGAAGGGCAGCACGGCGGCACAGTGGTTAGCACTGCTGCCTCACGCCGCCGAGGTCCCAGGTTCGATACCGGCTCTGGGTCACTGTCCGTGTGGAGTTTGCATATTCTCCCCATGTCTGCGTGGGTTTCGCCCCCACAGCCCAAAGATTATTTTTTTGATTTTTTAAAATCAATTTAGAGTACCCAATTCATTTTTTCCAATTAAGGGGCAATTTAGCATGGTCAATCCACCTAGCCTGCACATCTTTGGGTTGTGGAGGTGAAACCCACGCTAACACGGGGAAAATGTGCAAACTCCACAAGGACAGTGACCCAGAGCCGGGATCGAACCTGGAACCTCGGCGCCATGAGCAGCAGTGCTGCTCACTGCACCACCGTGCTGCCCCACAACCCAAAGATGGGCAGGTTAGGTCGATTGGCCATGCTAAATTGCCCTTTAATTGGAAAAATGAATTGGGTACTCTTAAATTTATAAATTAAAAAAAGAGCAAGTAAGGAAACATTTGCCAGACATGGTATTCCAACCACTGTCATGTCTGACAATAGGCCGTGCTTTGACAGCAATGAATGGGCTGAATTCGCTCATATCACGTTGAGTCCACATGACCCACAGTCTAATGGTAAAGTGGAGAAAGGAGTTCAAATCATCAAACACCTTTTTTTTTAAATTTAGAGTACCCAATTCATTTTTTCCAATTAAGGGGCAATTTAGCATCTTCAATTCACCTACTCTGCACATCTTTGTGTTGTGGGGGCGAAACCCACGCAAACACGGAGAGAATGTGCAAACTCCACATGGACAGTGACCCAGAGCCGGGATCGAAGCTGGGACCTCGGCACCCTGAGACTGCAGTGCTAACCACTGAGCCACCGAGCTGCCCTATCAAACGCCTTCTTAACAAAGCTTTAGATTCTCGTTCAGATGTCAATCTAGCATTACTATCGTACAGAGCGACTCCTCTTTCGACTGGTTTGTCACCTGCACAGATGTTAATGAAGACAGGATCAAAATATCTGATGGGAGGTTGGTCAACTCCTGCTAAAGTCATCAGACAAGTAGCACCACGTTCTTATATTGTTCAGACAGCTGATGGAACAATAGTTCGGCGCAATCGTCGAGCACTACTAAAGATCAAGAAACACAACATTTTTCCAGATTTACGATTCCATGAAAGTATTTTTCATGATACTCTGACAAACTCTCAGATGCATGAAGATTCACAGACAACTGTAAAAACATCTACGTCACCTCCTCATGTTTTGACCAAGATTGACCAAGAGACTAAGAAAACCAAACAATTGTGAATTGTTTACGTTGAACTCTGTTTTCATTATTGATTTTTCACTAAGTTATATACATATCATGTATTGTGATAATGCGATACATTCTTTCCGTTTGTTGTGCATAGAAAAGAAATGATTTTAAAAAGGGGGATATAATGATATGTATATAAGTATACCAGTGAAGGATTAAGTTTACATCTCCATGTGCTTCAAACACTAGAGGGCACCACCAGTTCCCAGTATAAATATCAGACCTCAGGGAATCTTCAGTCGTTAAGTGTTAGCAGAGGAAAGGGATTGATCACAGCTCAGGGAGTAATATAGATTAGAGAGAAGTATCACGAGTACATCATTAGTTAATAGATTACTGTATTAATAGTTATAGCTCTATAGAGTGTGCAAATTCTATTTAATTTTATCGTTATTCAATAAATTAGTTTTGCTTCAATCTAGGTAAAGAATAACAACACATTACAACAAAGTGTAATATAACATGACGGAACAGGCTCGAGGGGCCAAATGGTCTGCTCCTTATTTATATGTTAAGATCTATGAAAATCAAACATCCCATAAGGGAAGCAAGAATGTAAAGTTATTTAATCAGATTATTCCTGTGTTGTACTCTAGACACTGGAGAACACATATCTTGTAATTGTGCCAAATGGCTCAGTGAAAAACCACTATCCAGAATGTCACGTCACAGAGTAAGGAAGCTCCCAGATTTAATTCCTGCTGTGATTAGTTTAGCTGATCTCAAGTGGAACAGTAAAATTTGTCTCTATCCCTCAGTTCCCATCATAAACATGACCTTTATGGGAGGCCCTGTTAAGGGAGTATCAAGAGCTGTGTGCTATATTTAAAAATCAGGACCTTGATGGTGGTAATTCTGTAATAACTACCCAAGCCACATGCTGATTGCCATAGGGATAAAACAATTTGGATAGTAAATGTTTGGCTGTAAGATTACTGTGGGAGGGAGATTCTTTTTTTTGTCACTTTGATACCAGTAACAGGACAAGGGGTTCTGCAGACCACAGTGTAGTGTAGGAACCAGATTGCATCCTTCACTAATTCTTAACAATACTCATACTGTTTCCAATGTCCAATAATCTTTACTGAAATCTCTTCTATCTTTTACAGTAACTATATCCTGTATGAATTTGATACTCCCTGCCCTTTTCAATGTTGCCTGCCCTTTCTAAAGATCTTGTAGCCTGTAATATTTAGCTCCAAATCAAGTTGTCGCCAGATTTTATCCTTCAACCAATATGCACTAACTTTAAAAACTGTAAACATTTCAGCATTGTTTGTGGGAAATTGTTGCTGCCAGATTGGTGAATGAGAACAACAATCCAGTCATGGATTCTTTGTGCTTCGAGTATAGAAAAGGAGGTTGGCAGATAGACCAGTGAACACTTTGCACTGATGATGACACTCTGTGGTCGATAATTTGCTCTATCTTAAGCAGCAGATCCAAGTGTTGGGGAAACAGCTAGTATTCATTCACTCCAGGGATCTAGTATTTGTATTATTTTTATTTATAGTATTATCTATTATTTGGCCATATGCTTTTCATCATATACTAAAAAAGATGAAGAAATAAGAGTTGTAGCAGATGACACTAAGTTGAGAGACACATGAGTTATAAAGACTGGACTGACTAATTCAGTGGGCAGAAGCCTTTAGGTAAGTTGCCACAAAAGGTTAATGCACAAGGGGTTTCGGAGCTTTGGGGAGATGGAGGGACAGAACTCGGGGGTGGTGAGGGAGTTGGAACTCGGAAGAGGTGGGGGTTTCGGAGCTCGGAGTTGGTGGGGATTTTGGAGCTTGGGGGTGTAGGAGCTCAGGGGAGGTGGGGGGGTTGGAAGTTGGGATTTAGAAGTCAGGATTGATTGGAGCTTGGGCAGGAGGAGTCAAGGGTCAGGTCCACAGGTCAGGGGTCAAACCTGTGGGCTATCAGAAGTTGCGGAGAAATTGAATGGGGAGGTGGATTCTTTGGTGCTCGGGGGTGTGGGGGGTATCCCATGGGGTGATAGTTGGGGTGTCCCACTGGACTGGAGTTTAGGGTTGTGAGGGGAGGGGTGGAGTCCTCTTGAGTGTTTACAATAGTTAGCCAGAAATTGTGTTTACAATAGTTAGCCAGAAATTAGAAGAGGTTTTAATTCTTCTAATTTTTTTCTGGGTAATTATCTGTGTAACCCTAGCACAACCATCCAAAGTTTGTGATATAAATTACTTTTTCAGATGGTTCCCAACACAGGGCAATTGTTCAGAGGAAATTTGCACTCCTTGAAAATTACGATGCAAAATTTTATCTGGGAATGTCCGAGAGAGTCCCCAGCGCATCTTTTGGGTACCCCCCAAATCCAACGGTGGGGAGCTCAGAAGCTATGGCCCATAATTTTAGGAATTATATATCAGCATCAGTAGAAGATGAGCTAACAAACAGGAAACAGATAGTTGGAATAAATGGATCATTTTCAGGTTGGCAAATGGTAACTAGTTAACTGGTGGAGTATCATAGGGATTATTAATGGGGGCTCAACTATTTACGATCTACATTAATGACTTTTTTTAAATTTAGAGTACCCAATTAATTTTTTCCAATTAAGGGGCAATTTAGTGTGGCCAATCCACCTACCTTGCACATCTTTGGGTTGTGGGGGCGGAACCCACGCAAACACGGGAAGAATGTGCAAACTCCACACGGACAGTGACCCAGAGCAAGGGATTGAACCTAGGACCTCGGTGCTGTGAGGCAGCAGTGCTAACCACTGCACCACCTGTATTAATGACTTGATGGAAGGGTACTGGATACTCATGTGTTCTAGCCAAATTTGCCGATGATACAATAGGTAGGAAAGCAACTTATGAGGAGTTTACAAAGAGTTTAGAAAGGTATATAGATAGGTTAAGGGAGTGGACAAAATTTGGCAGGTGGAGTATAATGTGGGGAGATAAAAAGAGGTTGTCCACTTTGGGAAGAATAGAAAAGCAAAATATTACTTAAATGGAGAGAGGCTGCAGAATGCTGAGGTAATGGGGTATCTGGGTGTTCTCATATACGTGAATCACGAAAGGTTGGCACGCAAGTACAGCAAGGCAACTGGAAGTCAAATGAATGTTTGGCTGAATGCAAGGTGATATAAAACTCGGGAAATCTCATTCCAACTGTACAGAGTATTGTTGAGACCGCAACCAGAGTAATGCATACAATTTGGGTCTCCTTACTTCAGAAGGGATATATTTGTAGTGGAAGCTCAGAGAAGTTTCACTGGCCTGATTGCTGAGATAAAGTTGTATGCTTATGTGGAAAGGTTGAGCATAAACTCATAGAGTTTTACAGCAGAGCAAGAGGCCCTTGACCCATTGTGTCTGCAGCAGCCATCAAGCACCTATCTATTTGTGGTGAATGTATTCACCAGAATAAGTTGTCTGTAGAGTACTGTAATATGATCCCTTTTCCATGTAGTGTACTGGAACCCTGGTGGGCTCCGCACCCCCGGACAGTATGTAGACCGGCTGCCGAGGGTGGCGCTCAGTTGTTACAGCGATCTCAGGTAGGCAAGTTCTTTTGTAATAAAGCCTATGTTCTCTCGCTCTCATCGTCCAGCAGTGGATTAATGGTACATCAATTTATTACACAAAGACATCACTGGAAGCCGCTCTGAAGCCTGATAAATTGGAACTCGACGCACGAGCAGCAGAAGCAAAGGAAATCTTTTCCCACTGGCTCCGCTGTTTTGAGGCCTACCTTGACTCCTCTGCAACGCTTCCCTCCGACGCCCTCGAGCTGCGCCTCCTCTGCGCCCAGGTGAGCCACCGAATCTCGGGTACGATTCAGGACGCAGCGTACGACACGGCGGTTGCGATTCTAAAGAGACAGTTCGTGAAGCCCGTGAACAAAGTGTTCGCGCGGCACCTTCTCACTACCCGCCGACAATGCGCCAGGGAATCGCTGGACGAGTATCTGTAGAGCCTGACCCTACTTGCCCGCAACTGCAACTACAGGGATGTGAAGGCCGACGAGCATATGAAGCTGATGATCCGGGTCACCTACATGGCTGGGGTCTGGTCTAACTACATCCAGCAAGGGCTGCTAGAAAACGGGGCCACTGACCTACAGGACACGGTAAAACTAGCCTCCTTGTTAGAGGTGGCCTACCAGAGCCTCAGCACGTTCCCGACAGACCCAGCCAACCCCTCGTGGGCACCACAGACACGGCCTTCACCAGACCCGACTACGTCCCAGGCCTGTGCCGCGCGTGGCTGCCCGTTCAGCCCGGGGGACCGCCTTGCTACATCTGCGGTCAGGGCCAACACCACCGGCAGCATTTCCCAGCCCGCACTGCAACATGCAGCGACTGCGGCAAAAGGGACATTTCGCCACAGTCTGGCCTGATTCAAAGCCCCGAAGTCGAAAGCGTACCAGGCCCGACCCACGGACTCACAGGCCCGCAGACCCCAAAATGTGCCTGCCAGTACCGCCCCCTTCAGACGCGTCATCCGCCTCGTGCAGCTCGTGGGTGCCGCCATCTTTAACCCAGCCCGGCACGTGCGACCCTTGGGTCTCCATCTTCAGCACCAGCCGATGGGGCGGCCACCATGGTCGCCATCTCTGACCCAGTGCGACCCGTAGGGGCCGCCATCTTGTGACCCCGATACTTTCGACCATGCAGACTATCCGCAGCTCGGTGCAGTCACCTTCGACCAGTCGCGGCCAAAACACCTGAAGAACTCGATGATGGCCGTCCGGGTCAATGGGCATGAGACCCCCTGTCTTTTCGCCTCCGGGAGCACAGAGAGCTTCGTCCACCTCGACACAGTAAGGCGCTGCTCCCTCCACATCTACCCCACGTCCCAGACAATCTCCCTTGCTTCCGGATCACATTCAGTGCAGATTCGGGGGTACTGTGTTGCGAACCTCGCGATACAGGGCGCTGAGTACGCTCATTTTAAACTGTATGTCCTCCGTCATCTCTGCGCCCCGCTACTGCTTGGACTCTACTTCCAATGCAATCACCGAAGCCTGACCCTAAAATTCGGCGGACCCCTACCCCCCTCACTGTATGTAGCCTCGCGGCCCTTAAGGTCATTCGCTCTTCGCGAACCTCACCCCCGACTGTAAACCCGTCACCACCAGGAGCAGGCGGTACAGTGCACAAGACATGATTTTTATCAAGTCGGAGGTCCAGCGACTCTTGACGGAGGGGGTCATCGAGGCCAGCGACAGCCCCTGGAGAGCACAAGTGGTGGTTGTCAGGACCGGGGAGAAGAATCGGATGGTAGTGGACTACAGCCAGACCATTAATCGGTTCACGCAACTTGATGCGTACCCCCTCCTCCGCATAGCGGAGGTGGTCAACCAGATCACACAGTGCCGGGTGTTCTCCATGGTAGATCTGAAGTCTGCCTATCACCAGCTCCTGATCCGCCCGGAAGAGCTCCACCACACTGCTTTTGAGGCAGCCGGCCAACTCTTCCACTTCCTCAGGGTCCCGTTCGGCGTCACTAATGGGGTCTCGATTTTCCAGAGAACGATGGACCGAATGGTGGACCACTACGGGTTGCGGGCTACATACCCGTACTTGGACAATGTTACCATCTGCGGCCATGATCAGCAAGACCACGACGTCAACCTCCAGAGGTTCCTCCAGGCCGCCCAATCGCTCAACCTCACATATAACAAAGAGAAGTGCGTTTTCCGCACAACCCGGCTAGCCATCCTCGGCTATGTCATGGAAAACAGAGTCCTAGGGCCCGACCCCGACCGCATGCGCCCCTCATAGAACTTCCCTTTCCCCACAGCCTCAAGACCCTCAAATGCTGCCTGGTGCTCTTTTCCTACTACGCCCAGTGGGTCCCCAACTATGCGGACAAAGCCCGGCCACTTATCAAAGCCACTATATTCCCCCTGACGGCTGAGGCCCGCGCGGCCTTCAGCCGCATCAAGGCAGATATTGCCAAAGCCGCGATGCACACAGTGGACGAGTCCATCCCTTTGCAGGTAGAGAGCGATGCGTCAGACGTCGCCCTGGCCGCCACCCTCAACCAGGCGGGCAGGCCAGTAGCCTTTTCTAGAACCTTCCACGCCTCCGTGATTCGACACTCCTCTGTCGAGAAGGAAGCGCAAGCCATTGTGGAAGCTGTGTGGCATTGGAAGCACTACCTAGCTGGTAGGAGGTTCACCCTCGTCACTGATCAACGGTCGGTTGCCTTTATGATCGACAACGCACAATGGGGCAAAATAAAAACGACAAAATCTTGAGGTGGAGAATCCAACTCTCCACCTATAGTTACAATATTAAGTATCGTCATGGGGAGCTCAATGAGCCCCCAGATGCCCTGTCCCCCGGCACATACACCAGCGTGCAAGGCGACTGACTTCGGGCTATCCACAATGACCTCTGTCACCCGGGGGTCACTCGGCTTATCCACTTTATTAAAGCCCGCAACCTGCCCTACTCCACCGAGGTCAGGGCCATGACCAGGGATTGCCAAGTCTGCACGGCGTGCAAGCTGCACTTCTACCGGCCAGACAAGGCCCACCTGGTAAAGGCCTCCCGGCCCTTTCAGCGCCTCAGCAGCGACTTCAAAGGGCCCCTCCCTTCCACCAACCATAATATATACTTCCTAACCGTCGTTGACGAATACTCCCGCTTCCCCTTCACTGTCCCATGTCCCGACATGACCTCGGCCGCTGTTATAAAGGCACTGCACAGCATCTTCACCCTGTTCGGTTTCCCTGCATACGTCCACAGTGACCGGGGCACCTCGTTCATGAGCGATGAGCTGAGTCAGGACAAGCTCAGTAAGGGCATCGACTCGAGCAGGACTACGAGCTACAACCCACGGGAAACGGGCAGATGGAGAGGGAGAACGCGACGGTATGGAAGGCCGTCCTTCTTGCCCTCCGGTCTAGAAGTCTCCCGATTCCCGCTGGCAGGAGCTCCTCCCCGACGCGCTCCACTCCATTAGATTGCTCCTCTGCACAGCCACGAACGAGACCCCTCACGACCGTTTGTTTGTCTTCCCTAGGAAGTCAATTTCCGGGACCTCGCTCCCATCCTGGCTGACAACTCGGGGACCTGTCCTTCTCCGGAAGCATACGAGGAGCCATAAGACCGACCCCCTGGTCGAGAGGGTCCAGCTGCTGCACACCAACCCCCAATACGCCTACGTCGCGCACCAACACGGACGGCAAGATATGGTCTCCCTCCTGGACCTGGCCCCTGCTGGATACCATGCCAACGCACCCCCCTCCCCCTACCGCCACTGCCCCCCAATCCTTTACGCCCCCCCAGGGCTCCTGTACTGTCCCGAGCCTACGCTGCCGCCATCCACTTCCCCCTTACCGCTATCCACCACCCCCCTGCCGCCATCCACCACCCCCCTGTCTACCCCCACTCCTCAACCGTCACCGACAAGCCGGACCAAAGCTCCAGACGACAAGCTCCCGAAGTCGACGACTACATCGGCAGCACCCGCCACACCGCCGGGGCTGAGGAGGTCCAATAGAACAGACCGGCCTCCAGACAGACTGAACATTTGATGACCCCACTTCACCCCTGCTGGACTTCATTTTTTTAACAGGTGGTGAATGTATTCACCAGAATACGTTGTCTGTAGAGTACTGTAATATGATCTCTTTTCCATGTAGTGTACTGGAACCCTGGTGGGCTCCGCCCCCCCAGACGGTATATAGACCGGCCGCCTAGGGCGGCGCTCAGTTGTTACAGCGATCTCAGGCAGGCAAGTTCTTGTGTAATAAAGCCTATGTTCTCTCGCTCTCATCGTCTAGCAGTGGATTAATGGTACATCACTATTTTAATCCCATTTTCTAACCCTTGGTCCACAGCCTTGTGTGCTATGGCGTTTCAAGTGCTCATCTAAAAGCAGGTTGGAGGGGGACTTCCGGGTGCGGCGATGACCAGCTAAGTCGCACGTTTCGGCAGCTCCCGGTGGAACGGACTTTTGGGCTCTTAATAGGAGCCCCAACGGCAATTTTAACGGCTAAAAACACTGTGCGGTAAACCAGAAGGGAATCCCCCCCTGGACACGGATGGAAAAAAGAGAGGAAAGTGGCCGGATTGCGGTGGATCCTTTAGAGCAGCGGCAAGGAAGGCAAGCACAAACCAAGATGGCGTCAGAAGGTGGCAGTTTAATATGGGGCCCTGAACAACACGAGTTCTTGAAGCGCTGCGTGGAAGAACTTAAAAAGGAGATGAAGAAGGAGCTGTTGGCCCCGATATTACAGGCGATTGGAGGGCTAAAGGATGAGCAAAAGACCCAGGAGCAGGAGCTTCGGGTCGTGAAGGCACAGGCTGCCGAGAACGAGGACGATATACAAGGCCTGGTGGTGAAGATGGAGATGCACGAGGCACACCATAAAAGGTGTGTGGAAAGGCTGGAGGTGCTGGAGAATAATGCGAGGAGGAAGAATTTAAGGATTCTTGGTCTTCCAGAGGGGGCGGACGTCGGGGCATATGTGAGCACGATGCTGCACTCGTTAATGGGATCGGAGGCCCCGACGGGTCCGTTGGAGGTGGAGGGAGCCTATCGAGTTATGGCGCGAAGACCGAGGGCTGGAGAAATTCCCTGAGCCATAGTGGTGAGATTTCTCCGATATAAGGACAGAGAGATGGTCCTCAGATGGGCAAAGAAAACTCGGAGCAGTAGGTGGGAGAACGCGGTGATCCGCGTATATCAAGATTGGAGTGCGGAGGTGGCGAGAAGGAGGGCGAGCTTTAATCGGGCCAAGGCGGTGCTTCATAAAAGGAAGGTCAAATTTGGAATGCTGCAGCCGGCAAGACTGTGGGTCACACATCAAGGGAAACAGCACTACTTTGAAACGGCAGATGAGGCATGGACATTTATTGTCGAAGAGAAATTGGAATAAGTGGGTTATAAAAAAGAACGTTTGAGACAAAGTGGTGGGGCGAATATGGGGGGCGAAAAGGGGGGAGAGATGATTTTTAAGTTGTTAATCCTGCGACCCTGTAACTTTTCTCTCTTCCCCATGTTATGGGGGAGGGAGGGAGGTGGAGGAGCTGGGGGCGTCGGCCATTGGGGGCGGGGCCAAAAGGGAAGCGCAGGCTTTGTTCCCGCGCTATGATAATTATGGCGGGAACCGGGAAGCAGGAAGGAGGGGGCGTCGCACAGTGCGAGCCGAGGTCACGGGGGGAAGCCGAGGTCGGCCAGAGTTTGCTGACTTCTGGGAGCAACATGGGGGGTGCAATTACGCTAGTGAGGGATCTAGCGGGGGGGGGGGGTTAACTGGGTTGCTGCTGCTGGGGAGAAGGGGGAGCTGGTATGGGGTGGGGTGGGCGGGGCGGGGTGGCGCCGCCTGGGGGGGACACAGCTACGTGGGAACCGGGTGAGGAGCTGGATTAAAAAAGGTGATGGCTAGTCGACAAGGGGGAGGGGGTAAAGAGCCCCCCAACCCGGCTGATCACGTGGAATGTGAGAGGGCTGAACGGGCCGATAAAGAGGGCACGGGTACTCGCAGACCTAAAGAAACTTAAGGCAGATGTGGTTATGCTGCAGGAGACGCATTTGAAACTGATAGACCAGGTCAGACTACGCAAAGGATGGGTGGGGCAGGTGTTTCATTCGGGGCTAGATGCAAAAAACAGGGGGGTGGCCATACTAGTGGGGAAGCGGGTAATGTTTGAGGCAAAGACCATAGTGGCGGATAGTGGGGGCAGATACGTGATGGTGAGTGGCAAATTACAAGGGGAGGCGGTGGTCTTAGTGAACGTATATGCCCCGAACTGGGATGATGCCAACTTTATGAGGCGCATGCTAGGACGTATCCCGGACCTAGAGGCGGGGAAGCTGGTAAAGGGTGGAGATTTTAATACGGTGCTGGACCCAGGGCTGGACAGATCGAGGTCCAGGACTGGAAGGAGGCCGGCAGCAGCTAGGGTGCTTAAGGACTTTATGGAGCAGATGGGAGGAGTAGACCCCTGGAGATTTAGTAGACCTAGGAGGAAGGAGTTTTTCTCCTATGTCCACAAAGTTTATTCACGGATAGACTTTTTTGTTTTGGGAAGGGCGCTGATCCCGAAGGTGACGGGGACGGAATATACGGCTATAGCTATTTCGGATCACGCTCCACATTGGGTGGACTTGGAGATAGGGGAGGAAAAAGAACAGCGTCCACCCTGGAGAATGGACATGGGACTATTGGCGGACGAGGGGGTGTGCTTAAGGGTGAGGGGGTGTATTGAAAGGTACTTGGAACTCAATGATAATGGGGAGGTTTGGGTGGGAGTGGTCTGGGAGGCGCTGAAGGCAGTGGTTAGAGGGGAGCTGATATCAATCAGGGCACATAAAGGAAAGCAGGAGAGTAGGGAACGGGAGCGGTTGCTGAAAGAACTTCTGAGGGTGGACAGGCAATATGCGGAGGCACCGGAGGAGGGACTGTACAGGGAAAGGCAAAGGCTACATGTAGAATTTGATTTGCTGACTACGGGTAATGCGGAGGCACAGTGGAGGAAGGCACAGGGTGTACAGTACGAATATGGGGAGAAGGCGAGCAGGTTGCTGGCCCACCAACTGAGGAAAAGGGGAGCAGCGAGGGAGATAGGTGGAGTGAGAGATGAGGAGGGAGAGATGGAGCGGGGAGCGGAGAGGGTGAATGGAGTGTTCAAGGCATTCTATGAAAGATTATATGAAGCTCAGCCCCTGGATGGGAAGGAAAGAATGATGTGTTTTCTGGACCAGCTGGAATTTCCTAAGGTGAAGGAGCAGGAGAGGGTGGGACTGGGAGCACAGATTGAAAAGGAGGAAGTAGTGAAAGGAATTCGGAGCATGCAGGCGGGGAAGGCCCCGGGACCAGACGGATTCCCAGTTGAATTTTATAGGAAATATGTGGACTTGCTGGCCCTGCTACTGATGAGAACCTTTAATGAGGCGAGGGAAAGGGGGCAGCTGCCCCCGACTATGTCAGAGGCAACGATATCGCTCCTCCTAAAGAAGGAAAAAGACCCGCTGCAATGCGGGTCCTATAGGCCTATTTCCCTCCTGAACGTGGACGCTAAGATTCTGGCCAAAGTAATGGCAATGAGGATAGAGGATTGTGTCCCAGGGGTGGTCCATGAGGACCAAACTGGGTTTGTGAAGGGGAGACAGCTGAATACGAATATACGGAGGCTGCTAGGGGTAATGATGATGCCCCCACCAGAGGGGGAAGCGGAGATAGTGGTGGCGATGGATGCCGAGAAAGCATTTGATAGAGTGGAGTGGGATTATTTGTGGGAGGTGCTGAGGAGATTTGGCTTTGGAGATGGGTATATAAGATGGGTACAGCTGCTGTTTAGGGCTCCGATGGCGAGCGTGGTCACGAATGGACGGGGGTCTGAATATTTTCGGCTCCATAGAGGGACGAGGCAGGGATGTCCTCTGTCCCCATTATTGTTTGCACTGGCGATTGAGCCCCTGGCAATAGCATTGAGGGGTACCAGGAAGTGGAGGGGAGTACTCAGGGGAGGAGAAGAACACCGGGTATCTCTGTATGCGGATGATTTGTACGCGGACCCGGCGGAGGGGATGCCAGAGATAATGCGGATACTTGGGGAGTTTGGAGATTTCTCAGGGTATAAATTGAACATGGGGAAAAGTGAGTTGTTTTTGGTGCATCCAGGGGAGCAGAGCAGAGAAATAGAGGACTTACCGTTGAGGAAGGTAACAAGGGACTTTCGGTACTTGGGGATCCAGATAGCCAAGAATTGGGGTACATTGCATAGGCTAAATTTAACGCGGTTGGTGGAACAGATGGAGGAGGACTTTAAGAGATGGGACATGGTGTCCCTGTCACTGGCAGGGAGGGTGCAGGCGGTTAAAATGGTGGTCCTCCCGAGATTCCTTTTTGTGTTTAAGTGCCTCCCGGTGGTGGTCACGAAGGCTTTTTTCAAAAGAATTGAGAAGAGTATTATGAGTTTTGTGTGGGCCGGGAAGACCCCGAGAGTGAGGAGGGGATTTTTGCAGCGTAGTAGGGACAGGGGGGGCTGGCACTACCGAGCCTAAGTGAGTACTACTGGGCCGCCAATATCTCAATGGTGTGTAAGTGGATGGGAGAAGAGGAGGGAGCGGCGTGGAAGAGATTGGAGAGGGCGTCCTGCAGGGGGACTAGCCTACAAGCTATGGTGACGGCGCCGTTGCCGTTCTCACCGAAGAAATACACCACAAGCCCGGTGGTGGTGGCTACACTGAAAATCTGGGGGCAGTGGAGACGGCACAGGGGAAAGACGGGAGCCTCAGTGCGGTCCCCGATAAGAAATAACCATAGGTTTGTTCCGGGGAGAATGGATGGGGGATTTGGAGCATGGCAAAGAGCAGGGGTAACACAATTGAGAGATCTGTTCGTAGATGGGACGTTTGCGAGTCTGGGAGCGCTGACGGAAAAATATGTGTTGCCCCAAGGGAATGCATTTCGGTATATGCAACTGAGGGCTTTTGCGGGGCGGCAGGTGAGGGAATTCCCGCAGCTCCCGACTCAGGAGGTGCAGGACAGAGTGATCTCAGAGACATGGGTGGGGGACGGTAAGGTGTCAGACATATATAGGGAAATGAGGGACGAGGGGGAGATCATGGTCGATGAGCTGAAAGGGAAATGGGAAGAAGAGCTGGGGGAGGAGATTGAGGAGGGGCTGTGGGCTGATGCCCTAAGTAGGGTAAACCCATCGTCCTCGTGTGCCAGGCTAAGCCTGATACAATTTAAGGTGTTACACGGGCCGCATATGACTGGAGCACGGCTCAGTAAATTTTTTGGGGTAGAGGATTGGTGTGCGAGATGCTCGAGAAGCCCAACGAATCATACCCACATGTTCTGGTCATGCCCGGCACTACTGGGGTTTTGGGTGGGGGTGGCAAAGGTGCTTTCGAAGGTGGTGGGGGTCCAGGTCGAACCAAGCTGGGAGTTGGCTATATTCGGGGTTGCAGAAGAGCCGGGAGTGCAGGAGGCGAGAGAGGCTGATGTCTTGGCCTTTGCGTCCCTAGTAGCCCGGCGCAGGATATTGTTAATGTGGAAGGAAGCCAAGCCCCCGGGTGTGGAGACCTGGATAAAGGACATGGCAGGGTTTATAAAGTTGGATCGGATTAAGTTCGTTCTAAGGGGGTCGGCTCAAGGATTCACAAGGCGGTGGCAACCGTTCGTCGAATACCTCACAGAAAGATAGAGGGAATGGAAAAGAAGAAGACAGCAGCAGCAACCCAGGGGGTGGGGGGGGAGGGGGGGGGGGGGAATCAGAAGGACTCTCAGGGATGTTATTGTATATGTATAGGTAGTTGGTATATGTAATTGTATATTGAATTGTTGGATTGTATTTTTGGAGAGTATTTACCTTGGACAAGGCAGTTGCCATTTAGTTTTATTTTTGATTTTGTTCATATATTATTTATTTACTTGTTTAAAACTGGCCATTGTTATTTATATTGTTTTATTGCTGTGTAAAGGAAACGCTATGTGCTGTTATGTTTGGCCAAAAAATCTTGAATAAAATATATATTTTTTTTAAAAATTAAAAAAAATAAAAGCAGGTTGGACCTATACTCATTGGAGTTTAGAAGACTGAGATAAAATCTTAAACATATAGGGCGGTATTCTCCACCCCCCTGCCGGGTGGGAGAATTGCCGGGGCGCCGCGCAAATCGCGCCACGACGCCTCGACCCCCACACGCGATTCTCCCACCCCTCCCCCCAAAACCAGCGCCACACAGATCACGCCGCGCCGCTCGGCTGCTCCGACATGACAGGGTCCCGCCTGCGCCGTCCACCCCTGGTCGCTGCCGGCGGGCACGCCTGGGGGGCGGCCTGTGGGGGGGGTGCTCCTTCACCAGGGGGGGCGCCTCCGAGGGGTTGGGCCCACCGATCGGCGGCCCGGCCTCTTCTCCCCCCGTGGGCCTACATTCCGCCGCAGCCGACCCCTGAACACCCACGCTATATTGCGTTGGGGCCGGCGCGCGTAAGAAGTTCCCCACGCATGCGCAGGATAGCGCTGCCCAACTGCGCATGCGCAGGATTGAGCTGCCCCAACTGCGCGTGCGCAGGATTGAGCTGCCCCAACTACACGTGCGCGGGTTGGCACGGCGCCCATTTAGCGCCGCGTACAGAGGTTGGAGCGGCGTGAACCGCTCCAGCGCCGTGCTGGTCCCCTGTGGGGGCCAGAATGGGACGTGCCCGGGCCCTGTTCGCGCCGTCGTGAAACGCGACGATGCGAACACTTGGCCGCCATAAGATTCTGAGGGGCTTGACAGAATAGATGCTGAGAGGGTGTTTCCAACTTGGAGGAATCAAAAAATAAGGGGGCAGTTTAAAAATAAGGGGTCTCCCATTTAAGACAGAGGTGAGGGTTTTTTACACTAGTGTTCAGAATTCTCTTCCCCAGTGTGGAGTGGAGGCTGGATTATTGGATATATTCAAAGCTGAGTTAGACAGATTTTTAATCTACAAGGGAGTCCAGAATTAATTGCGGGGGTGGGGGGTGATGTCAGGAAGGAAAGGCCATAAACATACCAATCATGATTTTATCAAATGGCAGAGCAGATTCAATGGGCCAAATGTTAAATAACAACAATTAACAATAACTATGAAAACAGGAGCTCTAGTAAATAACAGGTCTTTTAAAAAAAATATATTTCATTCAGGTATTTGCATAAACAAACAGAACAAATGAAAGCAGAAGTGAAATTATACAACATAATAAATAACCAACACCCACTCTGCCCTGCTTTACCCCCTCCTCCCATCCTGCCTTCCCCATTTAGGGGCTGGTTTAGCACACTGGGCTAAATCGCTGGCTTTTAAAGCAGGCCAGCAGCATGGTTCAATTCCCATAACAGCCTCCCCGAACAGGTGCCGGAATGTGGCGACTAGGGGCTTTTCACAGTAACTTCATTTGAAGCCTACTTGTGACAATAAGCGATTTTCATTTCATTTAAACCACACCTCCCCTTTGCTAACCCCTCAATCCTCCTTAAAGAAGTCAATGAACGGCTTCCACCTCCGAGCGAACCCATCAACCGACCCCTCAAGACAAACTTGATCCTTTCCAACCTCGAAGTCCGCCAGGTCACTCACCCACAACCCCGCTTTCGGTGGCTTCAGTCCCATTATCAAAGCAAAATTCGTCTCTGGACTATCAGGGAGGCAAAGGCCATGACATCAGTCTCCCTGGACACCCCAAATATCGCACTGTATCATCATTCTTAAGGACAGGAACTATTGGAGCTGTCCAATGAGAAAACTGAATCAGTTCAATGATTCCAAGCCTTTGCAGCCGCTCCAACTCCTCCACTTTCCTTCTCATGGCATAGGGCATTGATCTGGGCTTGAAAAAGCAAGGAATAGCTTGAGGATCTCCGTACAACTTCACAATCGGACCACATACTACTATTTCCCTGGTTATCCTCTTCCCATTGATATCTTTACAGAATATCTTGGGATTTTCTCTACTTTTACCAGCCAGAGCTTTCTTGTATCCTATCTTTGCTCTCCTAATCCCTTTCTTAAGCTCACAAACTCCTTTATCACGTGTGGTCATGTTGTAACATTACCTTCTATCTTTGTGTTGACACATTGGTATTTGGACTCAGAAGCAGAATCTGAAAAATTCATCAATATTGTCAATTCAACATATTAAAAAAGCATTAATTTCGACACACTGCCGTATTTGAATTGGCAACAGCTATAAGATAGGGAGGCACGATAGCACAGTGGTTAGCACTGTTGCGTCACAGAGCCAGTGTCCCAGGTTCGATTCCAGCTTGGGTCACTGTCTGCGTGGGTTTCTTCCGGGTGCTCTGGTTTCCTCCCACAAGTCCCGAAAGACGTGCTGTCAGGTATTCTGGACATTCTGAATTCTCCCTCTGTGTACCGGAAGAGGACCGGAATGTGGCGACTAGGGAATTTCCACAGTAACTTCATTGCAGCGTTAATGTAAGCCTACTTGTGACAATAAAGATTATTATTATTATGTACCCAGTTCATCTTTGAACATGTCTGAATACTTCTTAACAACATCCTTGGTCACCTTCATCTGCTTGATCTTGCCCGAGTTCAATAGAATTTTGCTGAGCCAATCAAGCCCGAGTAACTCGGTCCCTTCTCTTTGATCACAAGGAGCCCTTGCTTCTTGCTTCTTGACTGTTGTACGTAATGTGGACTTTGAACGACCCAAGTAACAGAATGGACTCTCTGGTGTAAATCCAAAGTTTGATTTCTACCGGAGTACGGGCTGATGCTCAGATAGAGTCCCACTTCAACTTATAGGTCTCTTCACTAATTACGGATGCGGAGGCTCCTGTGTCCACCTCCATCAGATTTGCTTTCCATCCACCACCACTGTCGTAGAAATAGGCTTTGCTCACGCCTCATTAAAGTTATACATGTTGTAAGTGTGCTCCTCTGCCTGCTCCGAGCTTTCCACATGGTGCGTAGCTGCTTGAGGCTTCCCTGAATTAAAATTTTCTTGTTCAGCCTTACCTTACCTTCCGCACCCCTGCATTCCTTCTCTAAATGCCCCTTCTTGTTGTATCAGTGACAAACAGCGTCCAGAAACTTTCACTGATTCACAGCGTGGCTCTCCACACTCCACTGCTTTAAAAAAAATTCTGGAACCTCCTTTCTGTATTTGGCACAGTGTCCTGAGAGCCGGCATAATTCTGCCACAAAGTCACCAACCGATTGACTTGCTTACAAGTATGGCTATGAAATTTGAATTTGGGCTTTGGATTCTGGTGATTCTGGACCAGAACAACTAAGTCTTCAAATGAAATCTCCCCTGGCTTCTGTGGCGTGACCAGATTCCTTATCAACTTAAAAGTCCTCACCCCACACACTCAGGAGAATTGCACTGCTTCGCCGCATCTTCTATTCCATTTGCTGAAAGGAAGTGCTGCAACCTCTCCTCGTATTCTGCGCAGTCCTCACTTCGCTCATTATACCCTCCAACTGCTCCGAACATTTACATCGCGCTGCTAATTTGAAAGTCTGTTGAATAAACCCGCAATGATAACTAGCTAGTCACTGATTGCAACCTCATGTTGCCATGCTGAACATCGAAAAGCTTGGTTTTCTTTTGCCATTTTCTCATCACCAAAAATGCAGTAACTTGAGACCACAAAGCAGGTAGTCAAATACATTATTTAAAAGAAGGAACTTTTTTATATAAAGAAATAACAATGTTTAACAATAACAGTAGTAACTATGAAAACAGGAGATCTAGTAGAACAAACAGGTCTTTCTTACAGGTCACTTTTTGCAGACTGCAAAGCCCACCCTAAGCTTGCACATACTCAGATCCCTCAACAGATGCCAGTAAAACAATTACATTGGAGAAAGAACACTCTGTACTCAAAACAACATTCTGTAACCGACCCTTTCTGGAGTACTGTGTTCAACTTTGAATACTGTACCTCAAGAAGGATACTTTGGTTTTGGAGGGAGGAGTACCAAGCAGATTCACTAGAATTATGCAAGGCTTAAAAAGATAAATTGAGAACAAGTTGCATCAAGCTGGCTTACATTCTGTTGACCTTCGAATGGTAAACTAATTAATATATTTTAAATGGTGAAGAAATTTGATAGGGCAGATTGATATGCCATCAATGAACACACGACGAGTAGTGAACGTAACTGAGGCTTTAATAAACTAAATGGAAAGCCTCCTGGCCTCCGATCCCAAATTGGGTCAGAGGTGGAGACCAGCCACCTTTATACTGAGCCTGAGGGGAGGCGGAGCCATCGGAAGTGGTTTACCACGTTACATATAATACAGTGGCCATTTACCACAATACACATATACAGTACAGTGGCTTGCCACATTAATCCCCTGTTTAAAAAAAAGAGTCCAGCGGGGGTGAAGTGGGCTTAAAGATCAAGTCTGTCGGGGGCCTTGACCTTCTGCCGTGATCGCATCAGTCCGGCTGTGGTGTGGGCACCGGTGTCGTGACCTGTGCGTCCGGGAGCATGTTGTCCTCTTCTTCACCCAGTTGTTGAGTTGGTGGAGGGGTGGTGGTGCTGGTCGCCAGTGGGCCTGCGAGTGCCAGTTCTTGGAGTAGGTGGGGGGAGACGGTGTAGGGTCGGGGGTGGTGGTGATGGTCGCTGGGGAACCTGCAGGTGCCAAATCCCGGAGGGAGACTGTGTCCTGCCGCCCGTCCTGATGTGCCACGTAGGCATATTGTGGATTGGCATGGAGGAGCAGGACCTTCTCGACGAGGGGATCTGATTTCTGACTCCTCGCATGCTTCTGGAGGAGGACGGGCCATGGGACTGTCAGCCAGGATGGGAGCGAGACCCCGGAGGTGGACTTCCTGGAGAAGGCAGACATACGCTCGTACGGGGTCTCGGTGGTAGTGCACAGGAGCGACCGGATGGAGTAGAGCGCATCAGAGAGGACCTCCTGCCAGCGGGAGACTGGGAGACTTCTAGACCGTAGAGCCAGGAGGATGGTCTTCCAGACCGTCGCGTTCTCCCTCTCCACCTGTCCGTTGCCCCGGGGGTTGTAGATGGTCGTCCTGCTGGAGGCGATGCCCTTGCAGATCAGGAACTGACACAACTCGTCGCTCATGAAGGAGGAACCCCGGTCGCTATGGATGTAGGTGGGGAACCCGAATGAGGTGAAAAGACTGTGCAGGGCCTTGATGACGGTGGCAGAGGTCATGTCAGGGCATGGGATGGCAAAGGGGAATCTTGAGTATTCATCAACAATGTTGAGGAAGTACACGTTACGGTCAGTGGAGGGGAGGGGCCCTTTGAAGTCGATGCTGAGGCGCCCAAAGGGGCGAGAGGCCTTTACCAGGTGCACCCTGTCTGGCCGATAGAAGTGCGGTTTGCACTCCGCGCAGACCTGGCAGTCCCTGGTCACGGTCCTGACCTCCTCGATGGAGTAAGGCAGGTTGCGAGCCTTGATAAGGTGAAAAAAACGGGTGACAGAGGTCATTGTCGAGGGCCTGAAGTCGGTCTCCTTGTGCGCTGGCACATGTACCGCAGGATAGGGCATCCGGGGGCTCATTGAGCTTCCCGGGTCGATACAAGTTATCGTAGTTGTAGGTGGAGAGCTCGATCCTCCACTTCAGAATCTTGTCATTCTTGATCTTGTCCCGCTGTGTATTGTTAAACATGAAGGCAACCGACCGTTGGTCAGTGAGGAGAGTGAATCGCCTGCCGGCCAGGTAATGCCTCCAATGTCGCACAGCTTCTACAATGGCTTGGGCTTCCTTTTCGACGGAGGGGTGTCGAATTTCGGAGGCATGGAGGGTACGGGAGAAGAAAGCCACGGGTCTGCCCGCCTGGTTGAGGGTAGCGGCCAGAGCAAAGTCCGACGCATCGCTCTCCACCTGGAATGGAATTGGCTCGTCCACAGCGTGCATCATGGCTTTAGCAATATCTGCCTTGATGCAGTTGAAGGCCAGGCGGGCCTCAGCCGTCAGAGGAAAAATGGTGGATTTAATAAGTGGATTGGCCTTGTCCGCATAATTTGGGACCCATTGGGCATAGTAAGAGAAGAACCCCAGGCATCTCTTCAGGGCCTTGGGGCAGTGGGGAGAGGGAGTTCCAGGAGGGGGCGCATGCAGTCGGGGTCGGGCGCTAGGACTCCGCTTTCCACAATGTAGCCAAGGATGGCTCGGCTGTTTGTGCGGAAACGCATTTTTCCTTATTGTAGGTGAGGTTCAGCAGTTTAGCAGTGTGGAGGAAGTGCCGGAGGTTTTCGTCATGGCCCTGCTGGTCAACCATTCGGTCCATTTCTCGATGGAAGACCGAGACCACATTGGTGACGCCAAAGTGGACCCTGAGGAAGTGGTAGAGGCGGCCATCTGCCTCGAAGGCAGTGTATTGGTGGTCCTCCGGGCGGATAGGGAGCTGGTGGTACGCGGACAACTGTGGAGAAGACTCGATACTGCGCAATCTGGTTGACCATGTCAGATATGCGGGGGGGGTACACATCGAGCTGCGTGTACCGGTTGATGGTCTGACTGTAGTCGATACCATCCGGTGCTTCTCCCCAGTCTTGACGACCACCACTTGGGCTCTCCAGGGGCAGTTACTAGCCTCAATGATCCCCTCTCATAGGAGTCGCTGGACCTCCGAAAGGCCCTGTCCCGGGCACTGTATCGTCTGCTCCTAGTAGCGACGGGCTTACAGTCCGGGGTGAGGTTAGCGAAGAGCGAGGGTAGGGTGACCTTAAGGGTCGCAAGGCTAAAGACGGTGAGGGGGGGCAGGGGTCCATTGAACTTTAAAGTAAGGCTTTGGAGGTGGCAGTGGAAGTTGAGACCCAGTAATAGGGCAGCGCAGAGATGGGGAAGGGCGTAGAGTTTGAAGTTAGCGTACTCTACGCCTTGTACAGTAGGGGTCGCGACACAGTACCCCCGGATTTCTACTGCATGGGATCCGGAAGCCAGGGAGAGTTTCTGGGTCACGGGTAAAATTGGGAGGGAGCAGCGCCTTACTGTATCTGGGTCTATGAAGCTGTCTGTGCTCCCGGAATCGAATAGGCAGGCCATCTCGTGCCCGTTGATCCGGACGGTCATCGTAGATTTTGTGAGGTGATGAGGCCGGGAATGGTCGAGCATGTGATGGAGGCGAGCTTCGGAAGGTGATGGGTAGGCCGGTCGGAGGTAGCGGCGGCCAGCGTACGATCGGGTGAGCAGGGTTCCCGGGAGGCTGCGGAGTGGTCCCAAGATGGCAGCCCCCGTGGGTCGCGCGTGGCGGGTGGCATCGGAGATGGCTGCCCCCATGGGTCGCGCGTGGAGGAGGGAGTACAAAATGGCGTTAAAGATGGCGGCCCCCATGGGTCGCACGTGGCAGCCGAAATCGAAAATGGCGGCGCCCACGGGTCGCACATGGCAGGTGGCACGGCAGCTGGGAGCGGCCCCGACAGGCAGCGCTGCTGGGCCTAGATGTTTTAGGGAGAGATCGGGCCTGGCAGGCTTTCGCAAAGTGGCCCTTCCTCCCACACCCGTTGCAAGTCGTGTTCCGTGCAGGGCAGCGTTGTCTGGGATGATTACCCTGGCCGCAAAAGTAGCACTTCCGGCGTTGGCGGGCTGCTGCGATGCACAGGCTTGCGCCGCACCCAGGTCGGATGATGGCGGCGCCCACGAGGGTCCACGACCGCACAGTCAGAGGTGTAGGCCTCCATGTTCTGGAAGGCTACCTCCAGCGAGTTTGAGAGCTGCACCCCCTTCTAGCAATCGCTGGAGGATGTAGTTTGATTTAATGCCTGCGACATAAGCGTCCCTGATCAACAGCTCCGCGTGTTGTGTAGCCGATACCGCCCGGCAATCACAGTTCCAGCAGAGTACCCACAAGGCACGCAGGCATTGTGCTAGTGATTCCCCAGGACGTTGACGTCTCGTGGCAAAAAGGTGACTAGCATACACCTCGTTTACATACTTTACATATTGTCCCTTCAGCAGCATTATCGCCTCCCTGATGAGAACAAAGACTTGCAGGCTCACCCGTGCGTGGAGGATCTGCTTCTTTTGGAGGTCGGTGAAGTCTTCCGTGAAGGATCCGAGGTACGCTTCGAAGCAGCTTAGCCAGTGCTCGAATGTTGCAGTGGTGTCGGCTGCCTGTGGGTCCAGCTCCAAGCGATCAGGCTTGAGTGATGAATTCATCTTACATGTTTAGTTTATTAAATTGTTATGCCATCAATGAACACACGACGAGTAGTGAACGTATCTGAGGCTTTAATAAACGAAACGGAAAGCCTCCTGGCCTCTGATCCCGAACTGGATCAGAGGCGGAGACCAGCCACCTTTATACCGGGCCCGAGGGGGGTGGAGCCATCGGGCAGTGGTTTACCACATGACATAATACAGTGGCCATTTTCCACAATACACATATACACTACAGTGGTTTACCACACAGATGCAGAAAAACTATGTGGTCTGATGAGGGAATCCTGAATAAGGAATAATCTTAAACTGAGAGTAGGCTGTTTAGGAATAGGATTTGGAAGCATTTTTTCATGCAAAGGTTAGGGTTAACCCAATGGAAATATTACTCTCTGCCCCAAAAGAAATGCCAGGCCAATTTAAAATGTAAGTCTCTGATTGATGGCTTTATGTTTTCCAAGTGTATGAAGTTTTATGGATCACAGATGAATAAATGGAGTTACAGATACAGATCAGCCATGGTCTGATGGAATGGCAAAACAAGATACAGGGGCTGAATAGCCTCCTCCGTTCCTGCCTGGTGACAGTAAGTCAGAATGTTGAAATTTGTTTGTACTTCCTCCCTATCTCAATTTACATGTGACCTTTGGGCTGGCATATTTGCTATGTTTAAATGAAGGTTTTTATGGATGAATCATTCTGTGAAACAGCCTTAAAAGGGTAGCTGCTGCACTACAGTAATGCAACCTCATGGCCTGGCAATTCCCCCCCACTTTACCATTACCGCCAAGTCATGGCATCAACCCTGGTTCAAGGACTTCCGGTTGCGGCTATGCGGAGCTAAGCCGCACGATTCGGCAGCTCCCGCGACTATGGACCTTCGGGCTCACTAGAGGAGCCCCAATGGAATTTTTTTACAGACAACCCGTGGGGAAGAGGAGAGAGAGGTCCCCTACCGACTTTTATGGACTGGACCCGAAGTGCAACGGCCAGAAAAGCGGCATTGGAGCAGCGGGAGAAGCGAGGGAAAAAACAAAATGACGGCGGCCGAGGACAAAGAGGAGATGCAGGAATTCATCAAGCGCTGCTTTGAGGAGCTGCGTAAGGAGATGCTGGCGCCTATGCTGACGGTAATCGAAGGACTAAGGATAACCCAGAAGGCCCACGAGGTGAAGATCCAGGAGGTCCAGAAAAGAGTGAGTGAGAATGAGGTCGAGCTCTTGGGCCTAGCGGTGAGAGTGGAGCGGAACGAGGCGCTACACAAGAAGTGGGCGGGAAGACCTGGAGAACAGGTCGAGGAGGAATAATCTGAGGATCCTGGGTCTCCCAGAAGGAGTGGAGGGGGCCGATGCCGTGGCATACGCGGGCACGATGATCGGGGCGATGATGGGCGCGGAGGCCCCTTCGAGGGCGCTGGAGCTGGATGGGGCGTACCGGGTGCTGGCGAGGAAGCCCAAGGCAACTGAGCCGCCAAGGGCGATGGTGGTGAGATTTCATCGGTTTACGGACAGAGAGAGGGTCCTGAAATGGGCCAAGAAGGAGCAGAGCAGCAAGTAGGACAATGCAGAGATCCGAATATACCCGGACTGGAGCACGGAGGTTGCCAAGCGGAGAGCGGGTTTCAACCGGGCCAAAGCGGTGCTGCATCGGAAAGGAGTGAAATTTGGAATGCTGCAGCCATCGCGACTGTGGGTTACATACAAGGACCAACATCACTACTTCGAAACGCCTGAAGAGGCGTGGACCTTTATACAAGCTGAAAAGTTGGACTCTAACTGAGGGTTTGTGAGGGTGGGGGGTGTTTAAGGGTTGAAGTATGATGGTTGTTGTATATAGGGGGTCAATCACGCGCAGGAAATGTTATATGGGCTGGGGGAGAGAGACTAGGCCGCGACAGGAGCTGCGCCAGAGGGGGCGGGGCAGGCTTTGGAAAGCGCGGGGTGATTTTTTTCCCGCGCGCGGGAAGAAAGGCGGGAAGGGGAACGAAGGATTGATTGGGAGATTCCCACACGGGGGGGTCAAAGGGACGGCGGGGGAAGCTGGGGTCAGCAGGTGTCAGCTGACTTACGGGAGTGATATTGGGGAGCAAAAAAGCTAGACAGGGGTCTAGCGGGGGGGGAGGGGAGGGGGGGAACGGGGGAGGGGGGAAGAAGGGTTGCTGCTGCACTGGCCGAAAGGGAATGGGACACAGAAGAGGTGGTCGGGACGGAGGTCCCCCGGCTGGAGGGCGAGGGAGACGCGGACACGGGACTGGCCCAGAAAAGGAGATGGCTAGTCGGGGGAGGGGGGTGGTGGTGGTGGTGGTGGTGAGAGCCCCTCCAATACGGCTGATAACATGGAACGTGAGGGGCCTGAATGGGCCGGTGAAGAGGGCTCGAGTGTTTGCGCACCTGAAGGCAGATGTGGCTATGCTCCAAGAGACACACCTGAAGGTGGCGGACCAGGTCAGGTTGAGAAGGGGATGGGTAGGACAGGTATTTCACTCGGGACTGGACGCAAAAAATAGGGGGGTGGCAATTTTGGTGGGAAAGCGGGTGTCATTTGAGGCCAAGACTATCGTAGTGGATAATGGAGGGAGATATGTGACGGTGAGTGGTAGGCTGCAAGGGACGTGGGTGGTGTTGGTAAATGTATACGCCCTGAACTGGGATGATGCTGGATTCATGAAGCGCATGTTGGGGCGCGTTCCGCACCTGGAGGTAGGAGGCCTGATAATGGGAGGGGACTTCAATACAGTGCTGGACCCAGCACTGGACCGCTCCAGATCAAAGACGGGAAAGAGGCCGGCGACGGCCAAGGTGCTTAGGGGGTTTATGGATCAGATGGGGGGAGTGGACCCATGGAGGTTTGCAAGACCGCAGGCCAGGGAATTTTCTTTCTTCTCCCACGTGCACAAAGCCTACTCCCGGATAGATTTCTTTGTTCTGGGCAGGGCGCTCATCCCGAGGGTGGAGGGGACGGAGTATTCGGCCATAGCCGTTTCGGACCACGCCCCGCACTGGATGGAAATGGGGCTGGGAGAGGAGAGGGACAACGCCCGCTGTGGCGGCTGGATGTGGGACTGCTGGCAGATGAGGTGGTGTGTGGGAAGGTGAGGGGGTGTATCGAAAGGTACTTGGAGGCCAATGACAACGGGGAGGTGCGAGTGGGGGTGGTATGGGAGGCGTTGAAGGCGGTGATCAGGGGAGAGCTAATCTCCATCAGGGCTCATAGGGAGAGGATAGAGGGCATGGAAAGGGAGAGGTTAGTGGGGGAGATTCTGAGAGTGGACAGGAGATACGCAGAGGCCCCGGAGGAAAGATTACTTGGGGAAAGACGACGGCTCCAGACGGAGTTTGACATGTTGACCACGGGGAAGGCGGAGGCACAGTGGAGGAAGGCGCAGGGGGCGACCTACGAGTACGGGGAAAAGGCTAGTCGGATGCTGGCACACCAGCTCCGTAAGAGGACGGCAGCGAGGGAAATAGGGGAAATCAAAGATGGAAGGGGAGCCACGGTTCGGAGTGTAACGAAAATAAACAAAGTATTCAAGGCCTTCTATGAAGAGCTGTACAGATCCCAGCCCCCAGCAGGGGAAGAGGGGATGAGACGATTCCTAGACCAACTGAGGTTCCCGAGGGTGGAGGAGCAAGAGGTGGCTGGTTTGGGGGCACCAATCGGGTTGGAGGAGCTGAGCAAGGGTTTGGGGAGTATGCAGGCGGAGAAGGCCCCGGGGCCGGACGGGTTCCCGGTGGAGTTCTACAGAAAGTACGTAGATCTGTTGGGCCCGCTACTAGTGAGGACCTTTAACGAGGCAAGAGAGGAGGGGACCCTGCCCCCAACAATGTCGGAGGCAACAATTTCCTTGATTCTAAAGCGAGACAAGGACCCATTGCAATGTGGATCGTACAGGCCGATCTCGCTCCTCAATGTGGACGCTAAGTTATTGGCAAAAGTGCTGGCCACGAGGATTGAGGACTGTGTCCCGGGGGTGATCCACGAGGACCAGACGGGATTCGTAAAGGGCAGGCAATTAAACACTAATGTGCGGCGGCTCTTAAACGTGACAATGATGCCATCGGAGGAGGGAGAGGCGGAGATAGTGGCAGCTATGGACGCGGAAAAGGCCTTTGACCGAGTAGAGTGGGAGTACCTCTGGGAGGTGTTGCGTAGGTTTGGGGTTGGGGGAGGGTTTATCAGCTGGGTTAAGCTCCTTTACAGAACCCCGGTGGCGAATGTAGTGACGAACCGGCGGAGGTCGGAGTACTTTCGGCTGTACCGAGGCAGGGGTGCCCCCTGTCCCCCCCTGTTGTTTGCATTGGCGATCGAACCCTTGGCCATAGCACTGAGGGAGTCTAATAAATGGAGGGGGGTGGTCCGCGGGGGAGAAGAGCATCGGGTGTCGCGGATGACCTGTTGCTGTACGTGGCGGATCCAATGGAGGGGATGGTGGAGGTCATGCAGACTCTTAAGGAGTTTGGGGAGTTCTCGGGCTATAAGCTCAATGTAGGGAAGAGTGAGCTCTTTGTATTACAGCCAGGGGACCAAGAAAGAGGGATAGGGGACCTACCGCAGAGGAGGGCGGTGGGGAGTTTTCGGTATCTGAGGATCCAGATAGCCAGGAGTTGGGGGGCCCTACATAAACTGAATCTGACGAGGTTGGTGGACCAAATGGAGGAGGACTTCAAAAGATGGGACATGTTACCGCTCTCGCTGGCGGGTAGAGTGCAGTCGGTCAAAATGGTGGTCCTTCCGAGGTTTTTGTTTGTGTTTCAGTGCCTTCCCATCGTGATCACCAAGGGCTTTTTCAAGAGAGTAGGTAGGAGTATTATGGGGTTTGTGTGGGCGAATAAGACCCCGAGGGTAAGGAGAGGGTTCCTGGAACGCAGCAGGGACCGAGGAGGGTTGGCGCTGCCAAACCTAGGGAGCTACTACTGGGCAGCAAATGTGGCGATGATCTGCAAGTGGGTTATGGAGGGAGAGGGGGCAGCATGGAAGAGGATGGAGATGGTGTCCTGTAAAGGAACGAGCTTGGGGGCGTTGGTGACGGCACCGCTGCCGTTCTCGCCGTCAAAATATACCACGAGCCCGGTGGTGGCGGCAACGCTAAGGATCTGGGGCCAGTGGAGATGGCACAGGGGTGCAGTGGGAGCCTTGTTGTGGTCCCCGATCAGGGGTAACCACCGGTTTGTCCCGGGGAAGATGGACGGGGGGTTCCAGGGCTGGCAGCGGGCGGGGATTAGAAGAATGGGGGACCTGTTCATTGACGGGACATTTGCGAGCCTAGGGGCACTGGAGGAGAAGTTTGAGCTACCCCCGAGAAATGCATTTAGATATATGCAGGTGAGGGCTTTTGTGAGGCGACAGGTCAGGGAATTCCCGTTGCTCCCGGCACAAGAAATTCAAGACAGGGTGATCTCGGGTGTATGGGTCGGGGAGGGCAAGGTTTCGGCAATACACCAAGAGATGAAAGAAGAGAGGGAAGCGCTAGCAGAAGAGTTGAAGGGTAAATGGGAGGAGGAGCTGGGGGAGGAGAGCGAGGAAGGTTTGTGGGCTGATGCCTTGGGTAGGGTTAACTCCTCCTCCTCATGTGCCAGGCTCAGCCTGATACAATTTAAGGTGGTTCACAGAGCGCACTTGACGGGGGCGAGGTTGAGTAGGTTCTCTGGGGTAGAGGACAGATGCGGAAGATGTTCAGGGAGTCCGGCGAACCATGTCCATATGTTTTGGTCATGCCCGGCACTGGAGGGGTTCTGGAGAGGAGTGGCGGGAGCAATATCTCAGGTGGTGAATGTCCGGGTCAAGCCAAGCTGGGGGCTAGCAATATTTGGAGGAGTGGACGAGCCGGGAGTGCAGGAGGCGGAAGAGGCCGGCATTCTGGCCTTTGCGTCCCTAGTAGCCCGGCGAAGGATCTTGCTAATGTGGAAGGAGGCGAAGCCCCCTAGCCTGGAGGCCTGGATAAATGATATGGCTGGGTTCATAAAGCTGGAGAGGATTAAGTTTGCCTTAAGGGGGTCTGCGCAGGGGTTCTACAGGCGGTGGCAACCGTTCCTAGACTATCTCGCGGAACGTTAGAGGAAGTTCGGTCAGCAGCAGCAGCAACCCTGGGGGGGAGGGGGGGGGGGTGGAATGGGGGATTGCTTGGGGGGATGGAGGAGCAGGAGATAACATGAAGGGTGGGGGAAACTGGCACGTGCGGGAGAGAGCCAGTGTATAAAGCTATGTAAATATACCATTTTGCCATGTATATATCTTGCTCAGTACGTTTTCGTGTTACTTTGTTACGGGGTGGGGGGGTTATTGTTTGGAAGGGGAAAAAATTGTGTTGGTAAAAAACTTTAATAAATATATATTTTTTAAAACAAAAATCCCTGGTTCAATGACAGGGCGGCACAGTGGTGCAGTGGTTAGCATTGCTGCCTCACAGCGCCGAGGACCTGGGTTCAATCCTAGCCCCGGGTCACTGTCCGTGTGGAGTATGAACAATCTCCCCTTGTTTGCGTGGGTCTCTCCCACAACCCAAAGATTTTTTTTTAAACCTGGTTCAATGAAGAGTACAGGAGAGCATGCCAGGAGCAACACCAGGCAAACCGAAAAATGAGGACTACGTGTGCATCAAACAGCATAAGCAGCAAGTAACAGACAGAGCTAAGTGATTCCACAACAAACGCATCAGATCTAAGCTCTGCAGTCCTGCCACATCCAGCCGTAAATGGTGGTGGACAATTAAACAACCCACTGGAGGAGGAGGCTCCACAAATTTCCCCATCCTCAATGATGGAGGAGCCCAGCACATATGTGCAAAAGATTAGGCTGAGGCATTTCCAATGATCTTCAGCCAGAAATGCCGAGTGGATGATCCAGCTCGGTCTCTTCTGGCAGTTCCTAGCATCCCAGATGTCAGTCTTCAGCCAATACGATTCACTCCACTTGATATCAAGAAATGACGGAAGGCACTGGATACTGCAAAGGCTATGGGCACAGACAATATTCCGGCAATAGTACTGAAGACTTGTGCTCCAGAACTTGTTGCACCCTTAGTCAAGCTGTTCCAGTACAGCTACAACACTGGCATCTACCCGGCAATGTGGAAAATTGCCCAGGTGTGTCCTGTAAACAAGAATCAAGACACATCCAACCCATCCAGTTACTGCCCTATCAGTCAACTCTCCATCATCAGCAAAGTGATGGAAGAAGTCATCAACAGTGTTATCAAGCGGTTTTCCGGTTGCGGTGATGCACTGCTAAGCCGCACGTTTCGGCACCTCCCGTTCCAACGGACTTTTGGGCTCTTATCAGGAGCCCCAACGGAATTTTTTTCCGACCTAACCCAGTGTGGGGTGACGAAGGAAGGAGTCCCCCCGGGTGTGTATGGAAAGGAGCGGCGGTAGTGGCCAGATTGCGAAGGATCCTTTGGAGCAGCGGCAGAGAAGAGAAGGGAGAAGCAAGATGGCGGCGGATGGAGCCCAGATGGTATGGGGCCCGGACCAGCAGGAGTTTCTCCGACGATGTGTGGAGGAGCTCAAGAAAGAGGTGCTGGCGCCGATGCTACTGGCAATCGAAGGACTGAAGGAAACACAAAAGGTCCAGGCGATGGAAAGGCAAAGGCAGCCGAGAATGAAGATGAGATACAGGGCCTGGTGGTAAAAATGGAGACACACGAGGCACTACACAAGAGGTGCATAGAAAGGCTGGAAGCCCTGGAGAACAGCTCGAGGAGGAAAAACCTACGGATTCTAGGTCTCCCCGAAGGAGCAGAGGGAGCTGATGTTGGGGCTTATGTGAGCACGATGCTCCACACACTAATGGGAGCTGAGGCCCCAACGGGTCCCCTGGAAGTGGAGGGAGCGTACCGGGTCCTCGTGAGAAGACCAAAGGCAGGTGAAACACCAAGAGCAATAGTGGTGAAGTTCCATCGCTACAGGGATAGAGAGATGGTCCTGAGCTGGACCAAGAAGGTACGGAGTAGCAAATGGGAGAATGCGGTGATACGTGTGTATCAGGACTGGAGTGCGGAGGTGGCGAGAAGGAGGGCGAGCTTTAACTGGGCCAAGGCGGTGCTCCATAGGAAGAAAATAAAATTTGGGATGCTGCAGCCGGCACGACTGTGGGTCACTCATCAGGGCAAACACCACTACTTCGAGACGGCGGAGGAGGCATGGACATTCATCCAAGAAGAGAAACTGGACTAGATTTGAGAGTTTGATGTTTGGAGAGAAGCAGCGAGGTGGTGGTACAGAAACATAAAGTGGGGAGGGGAGGGCTATTGTACAGCAATGTTGGACGGGGAATTTTTCTCCCCCCGATGGGGGGGACACGAAAAAATGTAGGGCGCCGGTGGGAAAAGAGACAGGGAAGGGGAATGAGGGAACTGCGCCATAGAGGGCGGGGCCGAGAGGAAGGCGCAGGTATTTTCCCGCGCTATGGACATTATCGCGGGAAAACGGGCGCAGGAAGGAAGGGAACCCCACACGCAGGGAGGTCAAAGAGTGAACGGGAGAAGCCGAGGTCAGCCAGAGTTAGCTGACTTCCGGAAGCAATATGGGGGGGGGGTAATCAAGCTAGAGGGGGATCTAGCGGGGGAAGGGGGGGGGAGGATTAACTGGGTTGCTGCTGCTGAGTGCAAGGGGGAGCTGGTAAGAGATGAGGTGGTTGGGGCGGGAAGGCGCTGCCTGGGGGACAGACGGGTGCGCGGGACCTGGATGAGGAGATGGCCTAAAAAAGGGGATGGCTAGTCGATGAGGGGGGGGCGTGAATGGCCCCCCAATCCGGCTGATCACGTGGAATGTGAGAGACTTAAATGGGCCGATTAAGAGGGCACGGGTGTTTGCGCACTTAAAGAGACTGAAGGCGGACGTAGTCATGCTCCAGGAGACGCACCTGAAGGTGGCGGATCAGGTTAGACTAAGAAAAGGATGGGTGGGACAGGTATTCCACTCAGGGTTGGACGCGAAAAACAGAGGGGTGGCAATATTGGTGGGGAAACGTGTATCATTCGAGGCTAAGAACATAGTGGTGGACAGTGGGGGCAGATATGTGATGGCGAGTGGCAGACTGCAGGGCGAGGCGGTTGTGCTGGTGAATGTATATGCCCCGAATTGGGATGACGCGGGATTCATGAAGCGAATGCTGGGACGTATCCCAGACCTGGAGGTGGGAAATTTGATAATGGGGGGGATTTTAACACAGTGCTGGATCCAGGGCTAGACCGGTCCAGATCCAGGACCGGGAGAAGGCCGGCAGCGGCCAAGGTGCTTAAGGGATTTATGGAACAAATGGGGGGAGTGGATCCGTGGAGATTCGCTAGGCCGATGGCTAAAGAGTTCTCTTTCTTCTCCCACGTCCATAAGGTATACTCCCGGATAGACTTTTTCGTTTTGGGAAGGGCACTGATCCCGAAAGTGGCAGGAACGGAGTACTCGGCCATAGCCGTTTCAGACCACGCCCCACATTGGGTGGATCTGGAACTAGGAGAGGAAAGGGAGCAGCGCCCACTCTGGCGACTAGATATGGGACTACTGGCGGACGAGGGGGTCTGCGGAAGGGTGAGGGGGTGTATTGAGCGATACCTGGAGGTCAACGACGATGGGGAGGTTCAGGTGGGGGTAGTATGGGAAGCGCTGAAGGCGGTGGTTAGAGGAGAGCTGATCTCCATCAGAGCCCACAAGGGGAAACAAGAGGGCAAAGAAAGAGAGAGATTAGTGGGGGAAATTTTGAGGGTGGATAAAAAATATGCGGAGGCCCCAGACAAAGGGCTATACAGAGAAAGGCGAAGACTACAGACGGAGTTTGACCTGCTGACCACGGGAAAGGCAGAGGCACAGTGGAGGAAGGCACAGGAGATGCAATATGAGTATGGGGAAAAGGCGAGCCGGCAGTTAGCCCACCAACTTCGGAAGAGGACGGCGGCGAGAGAGATCGGGGGAGTTAGGGACGAAACGGGAAATATGGAGCAGAGAGCAGGGAAAGTGAACAAGGTGTTCAAGACCTTTTATGAGAGGCTTTATAAGTCCCAACCCCCGGGGGGAAAAGAAGGAATGCTACACTTTCTGGACCAGTTAAGGTTCCCGAAGGTGAAGGGGCAGGAGGTGGCAGGTCTGGGGGTGCCAATCGAGGTGGATGAGGTGATTAAAGGACTGGGGAACATGCAGGCAGGGAAGGCCCCGGGACCAGACGGGTGTCCGGTGGAATTCTACAGGAAGTATATGGATCTGTTGGCCCCGCTTTTGGCGAGAACCTTTAATGAGGCTAAGGAAAGAGGGATGCTACCCCCGACAATGTCGGAGGCGACGATATCGCTAATCCTGAAACGAGATAAAGACCCGCTGCAATGCGGGTCATACAGGCCTATCTCACTCCTAAATGTAGATGCCAAACTGCTGGCCAAAGTGTTGGCGACAAGGATAGAGGATTGCGTCCCAGGGGTGGTGCATGACGATCAGACAGGGTTTGTAAAGGGGAGACAATTGAATGTTAATGTACGAAGGTTGCTGGGGGTGATGATGACGCCCCCACCGGAGGGGGAGGCAGAGATAGTGGCGGCGATGGATGCAGAGAAGGCATTCGATAGGGTGGAGTGGGACTACCTGTGGGAGGTGCTGAAGAGGTTTGGGTTCGGTGAGGGGTTTATTAGATGGGTCAGACTCTTATATGGGGCCCCGATGACAAGCGTAGTCACAAACCGGCAAAGATCGGGGTATTTTCGGCTACATAGGGGTACAAGATAAGGGTGTCCCCTGTCCCCGTTACTGTTCGCGTTTGCAATTGAACCACTGGCCATAGCGCTGAGGGATTCTAAGAAGTGGAGGGGGGTGCCTAGAGGGGGAGAGGAACACCGAGTGTCGCTCTACGCAGATGATCTACTGCTATACGTTGCGGACCCGGTAGAGGGGATGCCAGAGGTAATGCAGATACTTAGGGAGTTTGGAGAGTTCTCGGGATGCAAACTAAATATGGGGAAGAGCGAGCTTTTTGTAATGCACCCCGGGGAACAGGGTAGGGGGATAGATGCTCTGCCGCTGAGGAGAATGGTAAGGGACTTCCGATACCTGGGGATCCAGGTGGCCAGGAACTGGGGAACCCTGCATAGACTTAACCTGACGCGACTGGTGGAGCAAATGGAGGAGGACTTTAAGAGGTGGGATATGGTGCCGCTGTCGCTGGCGGGCAGAGTGCAGGCAGTTAAAATGGTGGTCCTCCCGAGGTTTCTTTTCGTGTTTCAGTGCCTCCCCATTCTGATCACAAAGGCCTTTTTTTTTAATAGATAGGAGCATTACGAGCTTTGTGTGGGCAGGAAAGACCCCGAGAGTAAAGAGGGGGTTCCTGCAGCGCAGTAGGGACAGAGGGGGACTGGCGCTGCCGAGTTTGAGCGACTACTATTGGGCCGCCAATGTGTCGATGGTCTGTAAGTGGATGAGGGAGGAAGAGGAAGCAGCGTGGAAGAAGCTGGAGATGGCGTCCTGTAAGGGAACGAGCCTAAAAGCGCTGGTGACGGCGCCGCTGCCGTTCTCCCCGAAAAGGTACACCACAAACCCAGTGGTGGTGGCAACCTTGAGGATCTGGGGGCAGTGGAGGCGACACAGGGGAGTGACGGGTGCCTTGGTGTGGTCCCCGATAAGGAATAACCATAGGTTTGTCCCAGGGAGGATGGATGGGGGGGTTCCAGTGCTGGCAGCGAGCAGGAATTAGGAAGCTGAGGGACCTGTTTATAGACGGGACGTTTGCAAGTCTGGGAGCGCTAGAAGAAAAATATAAGTTGCCCCCAGGGAATGCCTTCCGATACATGCAAGTGAGGGCATTTACGAGGCAACAGGTGAGGGAATTTCCGCAGCTCCCGACGCAGGGGATCCAAGATAGAGTGATTTCGGGGGCATGGGTTGGAGAGGGCAAAGTGTCCGAAATATACCGGGAGATGAGGGACGAGGGGGAGGCAATGATAGAGGAGCTGAAGGGAAAATGGGAAGAAGAGCTGGGGGAAGAGATTGAGGAGGGGCTATGGGCGGATGCCCCAAGTAGGGTAAATTCCTCGTCCTCGTGTGCCAGGCTTAGCCTGATTCAATTTAAGGTTCTACATAGAGCACATATGACGGGAGCAAGACTGAGCAGGTTTTTCGGGGTCAAGGACAGGTGTGGGAGGTGCTCAGGAAGCTCGGCGAACCGCACACACATGTTCTGGTCGTGTCCGGCACTGCATGAGTTCTGGGGGTGTGTGGCAAGGGTAATTTCAAAGGTGGTGAAGGTCCGGGTCAAGCCATAGCTATATTTGGGGTTGCAGAAGAACCGGGAGTGCAGGAGGCGAAAGAGGCCGATATTTTGGCCTTTGCGTCCCTAGTAGCCCGGCGTAGGATTCTACTCATGTGGAAGGAAGCAAAGCTCCCAGGCGTGGAGGCCTGGATAAACGACATGGCAGGGTTCATAAGATTGGAACAAATAAAATTTGCGTTGAGAGGATCGGCTATGGGGTTCTCCAGGCGGTGGCAACCGTTCCTTGACTATCTCGTGGAACGATAATGAAAAGATAGAAATGACAGCAGCAGCAACCCAGGGGGGAGGGGGGGGGGGGGGGGGGAGGGGGGAGCACTATTCTGTGTTTTTGCTGTTTGTTTTTCTTTTTAGTTTTTGTTGTAAGTTCACTATATTATTTAAATAATGTTATTTACCAGTTAATGTATAATCCCTTGTTGAGTTGTAAAAACGGATAAATTTTTGTTTGAAAAATTTCAATAAAATATATATATTTTTTAAAACAGTGTTATCAAGCGGCACTTACTCAGCAATAACCTGCTCACGGACGCTCAGTTTGGGTTCGCCAAGGGTCACTCAGTTCCTGATCTCATTACAGCCTTGGTTCAAACATGGACAAAAGAGCTGAATGCCAGGGGTGAGATGAGAGTGACTGTTCTTGACATCAAGGCAGCATTTGAGTATGGTATCAAGGATCCCCAAATAAACTGGAGTCAATGGGACTCGAGGGGAAAACTTTCCGCGGGTTGGAGTCATACCTGCCACAAAAGAAAATGGTTGTGGTGGTTGGAAGTCAATCATCTCAGCTCCAGGACATCACTGCAGGAGTTCCTCAGGATGATGTCCTAGGCCCAAACACCTTCAGCTGCTTCATCAATGACCTCCCTTCCATCATATAGTCAGAAGTGGGGATATTCGCAAATGACAACACAATGTTCAGCACAATTTGCCACTCCTCAGATAATAAAGCAGTCCATGTCAAAATGCAGCAAGACTGTACAATATCCAGGCTTGGCTGATAAGTGGCAAGTTACATTTGTGCCACACAAGTGCCAGGCAATGACCATCTCCTACAAGCGAGGATCTAACCATCGCCCCTTGACATTCAATGGCATGACCATCGCTGAATCTCCCACAATCAACATCCTGGTTACCATTGATCAGAAACTGAACTGGATGGTGATATTAATACTGTGTACACCAGGACAGGTCAAAGGCTAAGAATCCTATAGCGAGTAATTCTCTCTAAAGCGTGTTCACCATCTACAAGGCACAAGTCAGGAGTGTAATGGAATACTGTCCACTTGCCTGGATGAGTGCAGCTCCAACAACACTCAAGAAGCTCAACACCATCCAGGACAAAGCAGCCCCCTTGATTGCTCCCCCTTCCAGAAACATTCAATTCCTCCACCACCGATGGAACCGTGGTATCCATGTGTGCTACCTACAAGTTGCAGTGCAGAGGGTGGTGAGTGCCTGGAACGTGCTGACGGGGGACATGGTGGAAGGAGGTACGATAGCAACATTTTTAAATTTTAAAAAATGTTTTTATTCTCCATTTTCACATTTTCCTTAAAAATTTACACCCCACCCACAAACAGTAAACGGTAACAAATACAAAATCAATCCCCTTAACAATGCCAACAATCCCATCCTCCCACCACCCCAAACAACGGCCCACCTGTCAATATATGCATCCAATAAAACAAACCCTCCCACGGTGGCAACAAAAAAACAAAGGAGAAAAAGAAAAAGGAGTCCGGCACCGCCATGGTCACCATTGACCTATAGAATCCACTCCCCCCTCCACTCAACACCCTCCAACATCTGAAAGAGTACCGTACATGATACCCAAGAGTTATACCCCTCCCCGTCTCCAACTCCTCCCGTCCATTGCCTCTTGTAAAACTCCTCCTCCCAACCTCTGTTCCTTCCTCCCCAACTTTCCACCCCGGCTAGACCACTCGGACCCTGTTCTGCCAGGCTCCAATGGCCGCAGCCCCTCCCCCCACCTCACTCCCGTTCACTGGCCGGCTTAAACCGGCCAGCGTGGAGGCCCCCGCCCAGGTCACTTTCCCCCTTGCCCGGCCCTAGGAAAGCCCAGAAATCCCCTTTTAGAACACAAAACCCGCATATCCACCTACACCCCAAAGAGCCCTCATTTCGAGTGAAAGTCCCATCACTTCCCTTGTCAAAATATATACAACATTGGCTCCTTTAGCCCCTACACCCACACGCAGTGAAACAAAAAAGAAGAAAATACAGTCATGAGGTTACATCGGCACATGGCCATTTCTCAGTTCTGCCACAGTCCTTCTGCCTTCGCAAACTCCTCCGCTGCTTCCGCCGTTCCAAAATAAAAGTCCCTGAGCTTGTAAGTCACCCTCAGCTTCGCTGGATATACAATGCCACACTGCACCTTGCTAATGTACAGTGCCCTCTTCACCCGGTTGAAGGCAGCCCGCCTCCTCGCCAGCTCCACCGTAAAGTCCTGGTACGATAGCAACATTTAAGAGACATCTTGACGCATAATAAGGGACAAAGAAATGGCTGAGCAATTGAATATATACTTTGGTTTTGTCGTCAAAAAGAGGACACAAATCAGATACCAGAAATGTTGGAGAATGAAAGGTTTACAAAGAACAAAGAACAAAGAAATGTACAGCACAGGAACAGGCCCTTCAGCCGTCCAAGCCCGTGCCGACCATGCTGCCCGACCAAACTACAATCTTCTACACTTCCTGGGTCCGTATCCTTCTATTCCCATCCTATTCATGTATTTGTCAAGATGCCCCTTAAATGTCACTATCGTCCCTGCTTCCACCACCTCCTCCGGTAGCGAGTTCCAGGCACCCACTACCCTCTGCGTAAAAAACTTGCCTCGTACATCTACTCTAAACCTTGCCCCTCGCACCTTAAACCTATGCCCCCTAGTAATTGACCCCTCTACCCTGGGGAAAAGCCTCTGACTATCCACTCTGTCTATGCCCCTCATAATTTTGTATACCTCTATCCGGTCTCCCCTCAACCTCCTTCGTTCCAGTGAGAACAAACCGAGTTTATTCAACCGCTCCTCATAGCTAATGCCCTCCATACCAGGCAACATTCTGGTAAATCCCTTCTGCACCCTCTCTAAAGCCTCCACATCCTTCTGGTAGTGTGGCGACCAGAACTGAACACTATACTCCAAGTGTGGCCTAACTAAGGTTCTATACAGCTGCAACATGACTTGCCAATTCTTATACTCAATGCCCCGGCCAATGAAGGCAAGCATGCCGTATGCCTTCTTGACTACCTTCTCCACCTGTGTTGCCCCTTTCAATGACCTGTGGACCTGTACTCCTAGATCTCTTTGACTTTCAATACTCTTGAGGGTTCTACCATTCACTGTATATTCCCTACCTGCATTAGACCTTCCAAAATGCATTACCTCACATTTGTCTGGATTAAACTCCATCTGCCATCTCTCCGCCCAAGTCTCCAAACAATCTAAATCCTGCTGTATCCTCTGACAGTCCTCATCGCTATCCGCAATTCCACCAACCTTTGTGTCGTCTGCAAACTTACTAATCAGACCAGTTACATTTTCCTCCAAATCATTTATATATACTACAAAGAGCAAAGGTCCCAGCACTGATCCCTGTGGAACACCACTGGTCACAGCCCTCCAATTAGAAAAGCATCCTTCCATTGCTACTCTCTGCCTTCTATGACCTAGCCAGTTCTGTATCCACCTTGCCAGCTCCCCCCTGATCCCGTGTGACTTCACCTTTTGTACTAGTCTACCATGAGGGACCTTGTCAAAGGCCTTACTGAAGTCCATATAGACAACATCCTACCTGCATCCATCATCTTAGTGACCTCCTCGAAAAACTCTATCAAGTTAGTGAGACACGACCTCCCCTTCACAAAACCATGCTGCCTCTCACTAATACGTCCATTTGCTTCCAAATGGGAGTAGATCCTGTCTCGAAGAATTCTCTCCAGTAATTTCCCTTTAGTGAGAGGTAAGAACTGAGGGTGATCAACATTAGTAGAGAAATGGTGCTGAGAAAATTAATGGGATTGAAGGCGGATAAATCTCCAGGGCCTGAGAATCTGCAACCCAGAATGCTTAAGGAGGGGCTCTGGAAATAGTGGATGCATTGGTGGCCATCTTCCGGGATTCTATAGACTCTGGAACTGTCCCTGCAGATTGGAGGGTAGCTCATGTCACTCCAATATTCAAAAAGGGAGGTAGAAAGAAAGCAGGGAATTATCGACTAGTAAGCCTTACATCGGTAGTGGGGGAAATTCTTGAATCCATTATCAACTACTTTATTTTTTTTAAATTTATTTTTAAATTTAGTGTAACCAATTCATTTTTTTTCCATTAAGGGGCAATTTAGCGTGTTCAATCCACCTACCTTGCACATCTTTGGGTTGTGGGGGCAAAACCCACGCAAACACGGGGAGAATGTGCAAACTTCACACGGACAGTGACCAAGAGCAGGGATTGAACCTGGAACCTCGGCGCCGTGAGGCAGCAGGGCTAACCCACTGCGCCACCGTGCTGCCCTGTCAACGAATTTATAGCGGAACATTTAGAAAGCAGTGGCAGGATCAGTCAGAGTCAGCATGGATTTATGAAGGGAAAATCATGCTTGACAAATCTGTTGGAATTCTTTGAAAATGTAACCAGTACAGTTGACGAGCCAGTCGATGTGGTATATTTGGACTTTCAGAAGGTGTTTGACAAGTCCCACATAAGAGATTATTGTGCAAAATTAAAGCGCATGGGATTGGGGGAAATGTATTGAGGTGGATAGCAAACTGATTGGCGGAGAGGAAACAAAGATTAGGAATGAATGGATCCTTTTCAAATTGGCAGGCAGTAACTAGTGGGGTGCCACAGGGATCGGTGCTGGGAGCCCAGTTATTCACAATATATATTAATGATTTGGATGAGGGAACAAATGTAACATCTCAAATAATATAGCTTTTACAAAGGGTCATCTGGACTCGAAATGTTAGCTCTTTTCTCTCCCTACAGATGCTGTCAGACCTGCTGAGATTTTCCAGCATTTTTTTTTTGGTGTAACATCTCAAAGTTTGCAAATGTTTCCAAGTTGGGTGGGAGAGTGAACTGTGACGATGATGCATGGATCCTACAAGATGATCTGGACAGGTTGGGCGAGTGGGCAAATCAATGGCAGATGCAGTATAATTTAGATAAGTGAGGTTATTCACTTTGGAAGCAAAAACAGGAAGGCAGATTACTAGCCGAATGGCTGTAAATTGGGAGAGGGGAGTGTGCAGTGGGACCTGGATGTCCTTGTGCACCAGTCGCTGAAGGTAAGCATGCAGGTGCAGCAGGTGGTAAAGAAGGCCTTCATTGCAAGAGGTTTTGAGTACAGAAGCAGGGATGTGTTGCTGCAATTATACAGGGCCTTGGTGAAGCCACACCTAGAATATTGTGTGCAGTTTTGGTCTCCTTTTCTGAGGAAGGTTGTTCTTGCTCTCGGGGGAGTGCAGCAAAGATTTACCAGATTGATTCCAGGGATGGCGGGACTGTCATATGAGGAGAGATTGGCTAGGTTAGGATTGTTCTCGCTGGAGTTCAGAAGAATGAGGGGGGATCTCATAGAGACTTATAAAATTCTAACAGGACTAGACAGGGTAGATGCAGGGAAGATGTTACCAATGATGGGTCTGTCCAGAACCAGAGGTCACAGTCTGAGGATTCAGGGTAAACCATTTCGGACAGAAATGAGGAGACATTTCTTCACTCAAAAGAGTGGTGAGCCTGTGGAATTCATTACCACAGGAAGTAGCTAATGCTAAAATATTGAATATATTCAAGAGGCGGCTAGATATAGCACTTGGGGAGAATGGGATCAAAGGCTATGGAGAGAAAGCAGGATTAGGCTATTGAGTTGGATGATCAGCCATGATCGTGATAAATGGCAGAGCAGGCTCGAAGGGCCAAAAGGCCTCCTCCTGCTCCCATGTTCTATGTATCTATGCAATACAAGTATAGGATGGGAATAGAGGGAAATGGACCCCAGAAGTGCAGAAGATTTTAGTTTAATGGGCATCATGATCGATGCAGGCATGGAGAGCCGAAGGGCCTGTTCCTGTGCTGTACTATTCTTTTGTCTTCAGATAGGAGGCTGCAGAGAGAAAGAGCTGCTTCCACCTTGAGGATCCAGTGGGTTCTCTCTGAAAAGCTGACCTGACAGCAACCAATTGCTGTCGGTTGCCGGGTAGAATACTGTCCCAGGACAATTCATTGGTCACCAGCAAGCCAATCAAAACAAACCTCTCTAATCTCTTGGGCACCATAAAGTCTGGGTTCTTCAATCCAATATACAAAACTTTATAAGTGTCTATTTTGACACTTTTGAGTTCCTTACTTCGTCTGCTCAACTTAAAGGTACGTCTCCATTTACAATCCATGGACCAGGCAACATGGTGGTGCAGTGGGTTAGCCCTGCTGCCTCATGGCGCCAAGGTCCCAGGTTCGATCTTGGCTCTGGGGCACTGTCCATGTGGAGTTTGCACATTCTCCCCGTGTTTGCGTGAGTTTCGCCCCCACAACCCAAAGATGTGCAGGCTAGGTGGTTTGGCCATGCTAAATTGCCCCTTAATTGGAAAATAATTAATTGGGTACTCAATCCATGGACCAAAAACAATAAAGACAAAATAAAAGAAATAGGAACTAAAGGAATCAACAGGAAGGATACAGCAAAACTGTAAACCCTTCATGCCCTTTCTAGCATGCGGTGCCTAGAATTGGCACAATGTTCCAGTTGCAGCTAAACTAGTGTCTTATCAAATTTTACCATCAGTTCCTCACTTTTGCAATGGATGCCTGTATTTATAAGACCCAGGAGCCCATATGCCTGGTTAACTGCTCTCTTAACACGTCCTGCCACCTTCAACCTGCAGCATCTCTGCTCCTGAATCCACTTTATCCTTCTGTTTCTATGGATCCTCGCGTTCTCCCTACCAAAATGAATCACTTCGTACCCCTGTATTAAATTTAATCTGCCACTTGCCTGCTGCTTCCACAATCCTACCTATGTCCTCTCATGCTGAGTATTTGCAGCATTTCGGGTTTTTATTTTATGCAGAACTCAGATTTTTGAGGACATTGGCCTGCTGGGGGGAGGGGAGGCGAACGGGGCGACGTCACCGGACACTGCGTTCCTAGCTATGACGACACAAGCGGGTAGCGGTGACATCGCGGGGGTGGGGCCAGTGTGCTCGCGGCCGGAAGTTCAGTCAGAGCGCGCGGCCGAGAGTCAACACAGCTGAGGGAGGGAGAGCCTGAGGGAGACTGAAGACAATGGGATCCAGAGCATCCAGTCTGCTCAGGGAGGAGGAGATCGAGGAAATCAAGAAGGAGACCGGCTGTGAGTGTTGGGGTGGGAAGGGGGTGCAGGCAGTGACTGAAACGGGAAGGAGACAGACGAGGGAATGAGCAAGGAGAGAGACATGAGAGAGAGGGGGAGACAGAGGAGGGAGGGGGAAGAAGGCAGGCAGACAAGATGGGGGGAGGAGGCAGTCAGTCAAGGGAGGGGGAAGGAGTGATCCAGACGAGAAAGGGGTAAGGAGGGAGCCAGACGAGAAAGGGGTAAGGAGGGAGCCAGACGAGAAAGGGGTAAGGAGTGATCCAGACGAGAAAGGGGTAAGGAGGGAGCCAGACGAGAAAGGGGTAAGGAGGGAGCCAGACGAGAAAGGGGTAAGGAGGGAGCCAGACGAGAAAGGGGTAAGGAGGGAGTCGGACTAGGAAGGGGGTAGGAGGGAGCCAGACGAGAAAGGGGTAAGGAGGGAGTCGGACTAGGAAGGGGTAAGGAGGGAGCCAGACGAGAAAGGGGTAAGGAGGGAGCCGGACGAGAAAGGGGTAAGGAGGGAGCCGGACGAGAAAGGGGCAAGGAGGGAGCCGGACGAGAAAGGGGCAAGGAGGGAGCCGGACGAGAAAGGGGCAAGGAGGGAGCCGGACAAGAAAGGGGCAAGGAGGGAGCCGGACGAGAAAGGGGCAAGGAGGGAGCCGGACGAGAAAGGGGCAAGGAGGGAGCCGGACGAGAAAGGGGCAAGGAGGGAGCCGGACGAGAAAGGGGTAAGGAGGGAGCCGGACGAGAAAGGGGTAAGGAGGGAGCCGGACGAGAAAGGGGTAAGGAGGGAGCCGGACGAGGAAGGGGGAAGGAGGGAGCCGGACGAGGAAGGGGGAAGGAGGGAGTCTGACAAGGGAGGGGGGAGGATGGACAAGGGAGTGGGATGGACGGAGGGAGAAGGAGGAAATCGGACGAACGAGGGGGAAGGAGGGAATCGGACGAGCGAGGGGGAAGGAGGGAGTCGGACAAGGGAGTGGGAAGGAGGGAGTCGGACGAGGGAGTGGGAAGGAGGGAGTCGGACGAGGGAGGGGGAAGAAGGAAGTCTGACGAGGGAGGGGGAAGGATGGAGTTGGAGGAGGATGGAAGGAAATGGACAAGGGAGTGGGATGGACGGAGTGAGAAGGAGGGAATCTGACAAGGGAGGGAGTCGGGAGGGGGAAGGAGGGAATCGGACGAGGGAGGGAGTCGGGATGGGGAAGGAGGGAATCGGACGCGGGAGGAGGGAGTCTGACGTGAGAAGGCAGGCAGACAAGATGGGGGGAGGAGGCAGTCAGTCAAGGGAGGGGGAAGGACGGAGTCAGACAAGGGAAGGAGAAGGAGGGAGCCAGACGAGAAAGGGGTAAGGAGGGAGTCGGACTAGGAAGGGGGAAGGAGGGAGTCAGATGAGGGTGGAGGGAGTCAGATGAGGGAGGGGGAAGGAGGGAGTCAGATGAGGGAGGGGGAAGGAGGGAGTCTGACGAGGGAGGGGGAAGGACGGAGTGAGAAGGAGGGAATCTGACGAGGGAGGGAGTCGGAAGAGGGAGGGGGAAGGAGGGAATCAGACGAGGGAGGGGGAAGGAGAGAGACGGCCGAGCGAGGGAGGGGGAAGGAGAGAGACGGCCGAGGGAGGGGGAAGGAGAGAGACGGCCGAGCGAGGGAGGGGGAAGGAGAGAGACGGCCGAGCGAGGGAGGGGGAAGGAGAGAGACGGCCGAGCGAGGGAGGGGGAAGGAGAGAGACGGCCGAGCGAGGGAGGGGGAAGGAGAGAGACGGCCGAGCGAGGGAGGGGGAAGGAGAGAGACGGCCGAGCGAGGGAGGGGGAAGGAGAGAGACGGCCGAGCGAGGGAGGGGGAGGGAGAGAGACGGCCGAGCGAGGGAGGGGGAGGGAGAGAGACGGCCGAGCGAGGGAGGGGGAGGGAGAGAGACGGCCGAGCGAGGGAGGGGGAAGGAGAGAGACGGCCGAGCGAGGGAGGGGGAAGGAGAGAGACGGCCGAGCGAGGGAGGGGGAAGGAGAGAGACGGCCGAGCGAGGGAGGGGGAAGGAGAGAGACGGCCGAGCGAGGGAGGGGGAAGGAGAGAGACGGCCGAGCGAGGGAGGGGGAGGGAGAGAGACGGCCGAGCGAGGGAGGGGGAGGGAGAGAGACGGCCGAGCGAGGGAGGGGGAAGGAGAGAGACGGCCGAGGGAGTCAGACGAGGTCAAGGGAGTCGGACGCAGAAGGGGAAGGAGGGAGTCGAACGAGGCAGGGGGAAGGAGGGATTCGGCCGGGTGCGGTAGGGGGAAGGAGGAAGACGGCCGGGAGATGGAGGAGGGAGACGGCCGGTCGAGGGAGAGGTATGAGGGTGACGGCTGGGCAAGGGAGGGGGAAGGAGATGGACGAGGGAGGGGGAAGGAGGGAGATGGCCGGACGAGCGAGGGGGAAGGAGGGAGACGGCCGGACGAGGGAGGGGGAAGGAGGGAGACGGCTGGACGAGGGAGGGGGAAGGTGGGAGACGGCCGGACGAGGGAGGGGGAAGGTGGGAGACGGCCAGACGAGGGAGGGGGAAGGAGGGAGACAGCCGGACGAGGGCGGGAGACGGCCGGGTGAGGGAGGGGCAAGGAGGGAGATGACCGGGTGAGGGAGGGGGAAGCAGGTAGAAGGCTGGACATAGAGTCTGCTGAGGGGGGAGATGGCAAAGGGGTGGACGGGCGAGGGAGGAAGGGGGTGGACGTGCGAGGGAGAAGGGGGGGGCGGACGAGGGAGGGGGAAGGAGGTGGACGGATGAAAGAGGAAGGGCGGCGGGCGAGGGAGGGGGAAGCAGACAGTCGGACGAGGGGGGGTGGAGGCAGTCGGATGGGGAAGGAGAGATACGGCTGGGCGATGGCCGATGGAGGGGGGAAAGGAGACGGCCGAGTGTGGGAGAGGGATGAAGGGAGATGGCCAAGCGAGGGAGGGAGACATCCCAGCGAGGGTGGGGGGATAGCCGAGGGACGAGAGTGATGGCCGATGGAGGGGGGTGGGACAGACGATGGAGGCGGCCGAGCTGGGGAGCGGGGAGGGAGACGGTCGGTTAGAAGGGAGAGTTGTGTTCCAGAAGAGGGATTCGGAGGGTGGGGAAGTGGGCATGAGAAGGGTGAAACCTAGGAGAGAAAGGCAATGACAGGAAGACAAGAAAGGACAGCCTGGGGTACAGTGAGGGAGTTGTGTGGTGCTGGTAAAGCTCTGGTTGACTGTCATTGCTGATGGAGAAGCTGTGTTTGAGAACCTTTGTGTTCTTTGTCCAATTGAGCTAGATTGAGACTATTTTCATGCAGGGCAGTCAACGGGTGTCCTGTCAGCAAAGTGGAAAGACTGCATTCTAAACAACTCATCCCTGAAGCTATCTGATTTCTCTGTTTTTCTTAAAACAGTCTCTCACAGCCAGATTACACGCCTTTACAGCAGATTCACCAGCCTCGATAAGGGGGAGAATGGCACCCTTTGGTAAGGATATATAATTCCTTGGGAACAGCTAATTTGTATGTGTTTCCTGTTACCAGGAGAGACTGGTCCCCGAGTACTGTTGGGATCACCTAGAGTCATGAGCAGAATTCCACTGCATGAAGCCAGGCTGGCTATACTGTTGGTCAGAATTTATTATTCATTCACTGGAAGGAACAAAGTGGGAGGAAGGGAGGGAATGATGTAACCCTGTCCAATGTTGCCAAAGTTTGAGAACGAGAGGAATTGTTTAGTTTGTGCAATATTTCTCCCTCATTTAAAATTCCAGAGCTCATGCGTCAGGTGAGACACTAGTTATTTTTTAATTTAAAAGGTTTTGAATTGACATGCTGAGACAACAGGTTTTATTAGATAAGGTAGTAAGTTCTCAAACTTTATTCCAGTGCATATAATTCAAGATTGAAGGATTAATTAAGTCTTGGAAGATTAAGAGGTTTTGTCTCCTCTATTGCGTTATTCTGATGTTATGGGTCATTCTCCCAAAAACTCTTGTACAATGGGCTGTTTTCCATGTTTGCCGTTAAAAATGTTGTTGAATGTCATGCTGTATTGGGATTCTTTACAATTCTAACGCTGCAGAATTTCCCATTTCCTTAGTCTGTATAGTTCACCAAGGTCATTCTTTCTGACTCGTTGTACATGCTGACTCTAATGCTGCAATTTAGCAAAGATATTGTAAAGAAAATCCCTTGACCCTGTTCAGGGCATGCCAATGGCCTAATTTCCCAACATTCTTATTTTGGTAGTTCTGAGTTGCAAGTAATTGAGAGTTTCGGGTCCACCCATTTTGTTGTCTTTGAGAACGGGTTTTGAAAGCATGCAAGTGCAAAAAAAAGATCTGGTACAAGTGACTGCAGCCACTCATTTTCTGATAGTAGCAGTGTTTCAGGTTGGCAGTGTGGTTGGGTGGGGAGCCTCCTTTGACAACCAATTTCAAAGACTCCAAAGCATAGCCAAAGAACAGCCATGTCTGGAATAGTGCATATCACTGCAATTGAGTAAAAACATTTTTCAAAAAGGTCAGCACTTGCAAAGAGCAGGCAATGTACTGCAGTTATTGGGATATCTTGTTTATTGTCAGACACCAATAAAAACATTGAGAACTATAGGTCAAATAATGAAGATGAGATGAAGCTTCCTGAATTCTGTCCCATTCTCCACAGCAGAACAACAACACCGACTGCATTGATATCTCCACTTTACATGCAGTCAGCTGTTAGTGAATTTGCTGATTTGTGCCAATTCAATACTGTAGTTGTGCCCATTGGAATCTGAGTCGAGGTGGAATAAGTTCTGCCAGCTGTTTCGACATCCTGTCCGTCAGATCGAGGGCAATGGCACAAAGACAGTCATTCAGCCCATTATTTTCTCCGCAGAGCTTAATCTAATCTCACTCTTCTCCCTTGAATGTTCCCATTTTGCAACCAACTATCTGATTCCCTTTTAAAACAATTTATGGACCCCTTCAGTCATGACTCAATTCCACATTCTAAATGTCCTTAATGACTAAATGTTTTTAAATCTCCCCTTCAACTCGTTTTGTGATTATCATAAACTAGTGTTCCACCGTTACTGTCTCAGTGACTGTGGAAACACTCTCTCACTATTTACCCCATCAGAAACCTTTGTAATCTTGAAGTCTCTCAATAGGTTGCCCATTATTACTCTTCCCAGTTGTAGCAATCAAGTGAGTCCCGGAATACCTGAGACAACTATGTTTATCAGGAGTTCTTTGAGGTTTACTAGAGAGATGGACACAGTGCAATTGTCTATTCAGAGATGTGGCAGTGAATAATGATAAAAGCTTGGATTTATATAGCACCTTTCACAAGCACTGGCCGTCTCAAAGTATTTGCAGCCAACGAAGTACCTTTGATCTGAAGTCACCAAGGTAGGGAATGCAGCAGCCAATCTCTGCACAGCAAACTGTCATAACCAGCAGTGGGATAATCGCCAGATGATTTTTTTTGTGTGCTGTTGATTAAGGGATACATATTGACCCAGGACGCAGAGGAGACCTCTGCTGCTGCTCTTTGAAATAGTGCCATGCAATCTTGTACATCATCTGAGGGGGCAGGTGGGCCTTGGTTTCACCGATGTTTCATCGGAAAGATGGCACCTCTGACAGCGCAGAAGTCCCTCAGTACTGCACGAGAGTGTCAACCTATGCTCACCCTGGCATGAGACTTGAATCCCAAATCTTGGAGAGTACCCAATTCTTTATATTTTTTTCCAATTAAGGGGTGATTTAGCGTGGCCAATTCACCTACCATCTTTGGGTTGCAGGGGTGAGACCCACACAGACACGGGAAGAATCTGTAAACTCCACACCGACAGTGGGCCGGGATTGACCCCGGGTCATCGCCGCCATGAGACAGCAGTGCTAACCACTGCGCCACCGTGCCGCCCACTTACAACAGTAATAGCTTGTGTTTACATAGCACCTTGAATGTAATAAAACATCCCAAGATGCTTAAAAAGGATGCAGAAGTGTTTTGGGTAAATTTTCTTTTCTCTCTCCTGCTCAGCTTTATATTAATACAACATTATGAGAAATCCTTGTGTACTGTTCAGTGGATAATTTGTTATTTGTGTGGTGCCACATTTTACCCGTGTCTGTGTGGGTTTTATCCCCGCAACCCAAAGATGCACAGGTTAGGTGGATTGGCCACGCTAAATTGCCCTTAATTGGAAAAAATAATTGCGTACTCTTTATTTAAAAAATTTTTTTTTTAATTTTTAAGAGGAAAAAATTCTTAGTGTGTGGTGAATCAATTGATTTGTCTTCATCTGTTGCTTAAACCTGATACCTGATTAAAGGTTGGATACACATTGTCCTAAATTACATCAACTCTCATCTGAAGGCAAGTTAAGCTCTGATTTTGAAGAGCTACTACATATTATTGAAAGCATAAGGCAATTTTATTTTAATTCATTCATGGGACATGGACAATTCTGGCTAAGCCAGCAGTTATTGCCCAGCCCTAAATATCCTTGGATAGGGGCTGGTGAGCCGCCTTCTTGAACTACTACAGTCCATGTGGTGTAGGTACACCCACAGTGTTGTTAGGGAGCTCGGGATCGGCGCAGGCTGGGAGGGCCTAAGGGCCTGTTCCTGTGCTGTAATTTTCTTTGTTCTAGATGATGGGGCTGTGGGTTTGGAAGCTGCTGTCTCCGCTCAGAGCCTTGGTGAGTTCTGCAGTGCATCTTGTAAATCGTGCAGATAGCTGCTACTGTGTGTCGGTGGTGGATGGGATGCCAATCAAGTGGGCTGCTTTGGCTGTGTATGGTGTCAAGCTTCTTGAATATTGTTGGAGCTGGATTGATCCAGGCAAATGGAGAATATTCCATCACACCCCTGAGTTGTCCCTCTTTGTTGATGGACAGGTTAGACTTTCTCTTGTTGGATATGATCATTGCCTGGTATTTGTGTGGCAGGAATGGTACTTGCCAGCCCATGTCTGGAGATTGTCCAGCTCTTTCTGCATTTTGGCATGGACTGCTTCAGAATCTGAGGTGTTGTGAATGGTGATGAACGTTGTGCAAGCATCAGCAAATATCCTCACTTCTGATCTTATGATGGTAGGAAGTCATTGATGAATCAGCTGAACATGGTTGGTCCTAGGTCATTACCCTGAGGAACGTCTGCTGTGATGTCCTGGAACTGAGATGATTGACTTCCCAACAACCATCCTCCTTTGTGCTATGTATGACTCCCACCAGCAGAGGTTTTCCCCTTGACTCCAATTTTGCTAGGGCTGTTTGATACCACACTCGATCAAATGGCCTTGATGTCAAGGGCAGTCATTCTCATCTCACCTTGTGATTATTTTTTTGTCTCAAGCACAGCAATGATCTCTTCCATTGTAACATCCAGAGAAAGACAAGAAGTTATCCATTAACCTCCCAGCTGAAATAAAAAGGTTCCAGTTTCCCAAGTCTCTCTCCTTGGCCGTGACCCCTTATTTCTAGTAATAGTCTTGAATCAGGGAATACAGGAGTTGGGAAACTAGTTATGAGAAGAGACTGAGTTGTACATTCTCCCCCCGTTTGCGTGGGTCTCACCCCCACAACCCAAAAGATGTGCTGGGTAGGTGGATTGGTCATGTTAAATTGCCCCTTAATTGGAAAAAAAAATTATTGGATACTCTTTTAAAAAAAAAAAAAAAAATTTTTAATGACAAGAGACTGAGATGTGAGAACTAGTTTCACTAATACAGAAGGATAAGAGAAGATTTATTTGAGTTTATAATTTGCAAAGTTCTGATAGTGAATGGGGAAAGGCTCTTCCCTCTGGCTGAATCATTGAGAATGGTTAATTTATTTAAAATCCTCTCTGAGCAAAGGGAGGAGTTAGAAATGTCCTTGCACAAAAGGTTTGTGGATTATTTTGTGACAGGAAGCAGTTACATCTTTTAAGAGAAAATAGCAAATGTTTTGAAGTAGAATAATACAAGGCAATGGGGAGAGCAGGACAGTGGGGTTAGTTTGAGTTTCATACTTAATGGGGATAGTGGATTCTTTTTGGATTGATACAGGGTTTAGCAGAGAGGGCAGGACAGTGGGGTTAGTTTGGGATTGATACAGGGCCATGTGGAGAGTGGGACATTGGGATTAGTTTGAGATTGATATGCATTTAGGGGTAGGGAGTGGATCAGTTTGCTACAGCTATGCCGAGATTAGTGCAACATGATTAGTTTGGGATTAATACAGGATTTATGGGGGGTCGTGGAAGAGAGGGCAGTGGGGTTAGTTTGGGTTCGATACAGGGCTGCAGGAGAAAGTGGGACAGTGGATTAATTTGTATTGATACAGAACTATTGGAAGGGGGTGGGGCAATGTGATAGGATTTGGATTATTCTAGCACAGACAATGCAAAATTGTCACCCTTTTCACCAAGATTCCACAAATCTTTGCTGTACCTTTTCTGTTTTTATACCTCGAGTAATTGAGGAAACAGAATTGTACACAATACTCCAATGCTTGATGCTTGCTATCAGAAACTGAATGAACATGTTTCAGAAAAAGTCCTGAAGATGCTGATCAATACTGGGGCACAGTTCCTCAAACAAAGGCAATAATGGATATATCGCACAAGCAATCCTCCTCCATGTGTAAGCCTCAACTGTGTTGGCAAGCTATTCAATCACAATAGGCATTGCAATGAAGTCCATTCCTAACATGAGCAATAGGCTCACTTAGCTTGAGCTGAAGATAGTTTTCACCCTTTGCTTTGGTAAGAGACCAATGATGGCACTTTTAATCTCATCCTAGAGTAAAATCAGTTAACTAAGAAATCGAGTTTCGATGTTCTATGAGTCTGGAAGCACATTGGTTAGTGTAGCTGGGAGTGTAGTTTTCACTCGTAAACTGCCTGGCCCATTTTAGACCTATTTTACATCCTGGTAAAAGTTCCTTTCTACAAAAGGGGAATCCATGAAGAGCAGGTAGACGCAGGATAGAGTTTTATTTCTGTAACGTGCTAATGCCCTATGATGGCTCTCTGTTGAGAAATCCATAAGGGGGAAGCAAGGTTATTGCTCACCCATTTGTAAATATGATGACTCAAACTAAATAACATCAAACAGCATGTTGATTCATGACTTCTCTGTGGCACTGTCTGAGCATGGTTTTTCAAATTTAGATTACTTCCTGTACAAAAGCGGCTCTGATTACAAGTTTTTATTGTACTTTTAGATTCCACCCAGTTTGAATGAGCTCCAGCTAAGTCACCTCCAAGGTGAGGGCAAGGCCAGACAATTTCTACAAAATGAAGGGAAAGCAGTTTGTTCAACTTACAATGGGACATGTTTGAGAATTCATGCCACCATCAACATTCCTCGACAAACCAATACTAGCCTCGTTAGTTCACTTTGTGCAGCCCCTTCCCTCCACCTTCCATTGGTAGCTGGACTTTAAGTAATCTGAGGAAAATAAAGAATTGCATCCATACAACAGCTTTCACAACTTCGGATTGTGCCAAAATGCCTTTTGAATATTTGTGAAGCATTGTCATTGTTATCGGAAGCACAGCAACAAGATTTCACAAACCTTTACCTTGATTCTGACTAGGTTTTTAAAAATATTTGTTCATAGGATGTGTCCCTGGTATGACCAGAATTTATTACCCATCTCTTACTATCCTTGAGCGAGTGTAGTGATCCACCACCATGAACCACTGCAGTCCATATGGTGTACACGCACACTGCTATTTGGGATGGAGTTTGAGGATTTTGATCCAATGACAGTAGAGGAAGGGAGAAAAATTTTCAAATCAGGATGATGCGTGATATCAGAATTTTACTCTGAAAGATACTCTGAGCTAAACTTTGAAAGTTACTTGAGAGTTTATCATCCATTGACTGTGATGAATGTCGGAATTTTAGATGTATTCTGTTACGTGTAATTGGTGCAGTAAGGCTTAAATGCCTGGGTTAGTATGTGACTGCTGCAGCCATGTTTTTAAAAATCCTGGTTTGAAAGGCAGCAGGCTTTTTGGAGACCGGTGCAATTAAAGCATCATAAAAGTTGGGCTAATTACATTTTGTTGATATGAAGATGGTTCCCTAGGGAGTAGCTAATTAGAGGCATTGTGTTTAGTTTTAGTAAGATGTGATTAATGGGAGGACCCAGGGCTGAAGCAGTCGGGTGTTGAGTTTTCAGTTTTGAAATTCTGTTAAAGATATGACTGGACAGACGAGCAATTGCTCTCAACAATGAGTTTTGATCTGTCTGTGGGCAGACTAGCGTTTCTCTGAAATTTTGCCTGTGAACAGGACAGGAACAGTTTCTCAAAGGCTGTCAGGTTAAACAGGACACTGAGACGGGCAAGAACCTGCAGGCTGTTTCCTGACAGGATTTCTGTCTCTCCAATCAGTCTTTTAAACAGATCTTCATTAAGCAAGTATTCCTGGGTATGCTAACTGTATTTAAAAGTAGATTTTGACCCTAGATGGATGATGTTTGAGTGGAGGTGCAGATAGCACTTCGGGTTTATTGTTTCATTGCATTGTTTAATGGGTAATTGTAAGCTGTTTTCTTGTATGAGGTTAAAGTTAATTTAATTCTGTGTTAGTGATAAAGAATGTTTTGATACATATCCCTAATTGTGCGTGGAATCCTGGCGTGAAGTATCCTTTTGTCTCAATCTTACAAATTAAGTAAAATATTGGGGTGTCTGTTGATATCCTCGCAACTGTTGGGATCTGGTCCTGGATCATAATAGTCTGAATCAGAATTTGAGTGCAACAAATGTGGTGCGAAGATGAGTTCTAATTAGAGTTTAAGATGGAATATAACACCCAAAAGATGTGCAGATTAGGTGGATTGGCCGCTATTGCCCCTTAATTAGAATAAAATAATTAGGTACTCTAAATTTATTTTTTTAAATGATGGAATATAACATTGCTAATTATACTGCAAAAATCTGTGACCTTGACAAGTACAGAGTACTGCTCCAGATCAGGCAGGGTGGCTGACGAGCACAGACAGCTTGCTGTTTCTCCCACTTCTTGGTGCTTCATAGAATCCCTGGTGCTCTGGTCGTCTTGACCTCTGTGACCCATCAGGAATATTTGACTGGAGTCTTGTTCAGAGTCCTTGTCCACCGCCTACCATGAGTTACTCATCTTAGAACTCTTGGTCTCTGGAACTTCTTATAAACTTCAGCTAGATTAAGCCATTTGAATGTCATGGAGAGGTGGTTAGATCCTCAATTACTGGAGATGGTCATTGCTTCACAACGTGGCATGAATATTATTTGTTTTAGTGATGTTGAATGAGGAATAAGTAATGGACAGAAAACCAGGATAAACTCCCCTATTCTTCCAACAGTACCATGGGAACAGCCTAGATTTAACGTCTCGCCCCAAAGAGTATGGCAGCCTGGATTATGTGTTTAAATCTCTAGAGTAGGACTTGAAACCACAAATGTCTGACTCTCGAGGCGAGAACCAACATAACCACAGCTGACGCATCTGGAATTACTTTTACCTCAAGAGGAAGTTAAATATGGGAGGGGAAAGAAACAGAAAAGCATATTGGTGGAGGAGGCTCGTGTGGAGTGTAAATCATTGTTCATTTCGGGCCTTCCTCAAATGCTTCTTTGACTAAGCTCTTCTTCTCTCTTCATTATCTTCATTTTTCTGATTATACTTCTATAAAATGTTCCTTGGAACATTTTTCTACTTTAAAGACCCTGTATAAATGCACAGTCTCAAGGAAAATCTTTTGTTTAAACTGGTGGCCTATGGTGACATTATTACTATATACTGAGAGACTGGAATGCACTGTCTGGGAGGGTGGTAGAAAGGACCTGGATGAACACTTGGCACGTCATAACATTCAACGCTATGGGCCAAGTGCTGGCAAATGGGATTAGCAGGTCAGGTGTTTTTCATGCATCGGTGCAGACTCGATGTGCCTAAGGGTCTCTTCTGTGCTGTATTATTCTGTGACCGGTTCCCTAATACCATTGGCTCTGATGCTGAATCAGCAAATTTCCGTCAGTAAACAGGAGAAATTAATTCCAGAATCATATAGCACAGAGGGAATGCTTGTGGCTGCTCTTCAAAACCGAACAGTGCAGTTTCTCCAGATATCTGACATTGAAAATAACATTAACGCTCAAATGAAAGCAAAATGCTGTGGATGCAGGAAATCTGAAACAACAGAAAATGCTGGAAAAGCTCATGTCTGGCAGGATGTGGCGAGAGAAACAGTTAATGTTTCAAGTCCATTTGACCTTTCTACAGAATTCTGTTTCTCTCTCCACAGATACTGTCAGACCTACTGAGTTTATCCAAATTTTCTGTTTTTATTTTTGAGAATAATGTTCCCCCTTCATGGCTTCAGTCATTTGGATTAAAACCTAATATTGATTTATTGCAAGGCACTAAACTTGTGTGGAATATTTTCAAACCAACTCGCCTTTCCTGACTCTCCATCTCAACCCATGGACCTGGGTCACTGATCCACAATAGTAGACTCAAAGCTGGCTTTTCCCTTTACCTTTTTATCCTGAGTGGTGCAACCATTTGGGTTGAGGTCGGAAAATTCCACACAACTAGAATTTGGGATGTGGTTGAGAAAATGAGAACACACATTTCATGTGCATTAGGGAGCTTTGTATATGGCATAACTCACTGCAGCTGAAGGTGGTTGCTATTAGTTTCAACCGAGTGATGGTCCGTTTGGCAGGTGATGCTACCAGATATGAGATGAAGAAGGGTTTTACATTTGTAACCTTTTGGACTAACAGAATAGACGAAAATGATCACTGTGGTTCTGTAAGGTTCTACCTAAGGATATTAAGATGTATTGGGTTGGTTAAGTATGCATCAAGGGGGGCAACACAGTGGCGCAGTAGGTTAGCCCTGCAGCCTCACGTCCCAGGTTCGATCCCGGCTCTGGGTCACTGTCCGTGTGGAGTTTGCACATTCTCCCTGTGCTTGTGTGGGTTTCGCCCCCACAACCCAAAGATGTGCAGGCTAGGTGGATTGGCCACGCTAAATTGCTCCTTAATTGGAAAAAATGAATTGGGTACACGAAGGGTACACTAAATTTTTTTTTAAAGGTATGCATCAAGGGTAGCCATGATCTCCCGAAGCCTTATCACCTTGTAGAGTTGAAGCATTTTCCAGTTATCCATGAAGTTGGCCAACGGTCATCTTTTCTTCTGACTACATGAATTTGCTTTTCCGGTGGTTGGGGAGTGGGGTGGAAGTGTTTGCACAGTGGAATGGACAGAGTGGACATTGAAGGGCTGATGGCTTTTCTTATCCTTTCTGTGTGTTCTTGTTTGCCTTAATTAGACAGTTGGCCATCATTTCCGAGATCCCTCTCCAGATTATCTAATCATTCTGTTGCACAGTTAAACCTTCTGTGTGTTTTTGTCCTCATAGCCGTGAAGATTTTCAACGGATCCCAGAGCTGGCCATTAACCCGTTGGGAGATAGGATAATCAACGCTTTCTTCCCCGAAAGGTAAGCGGTGAGCAATGTGAATTTCTGTGATTAGCCCTTGGGTTTATTTCACTTTTGATGGGCACGACCCTGCGGCCATGCTGTGCTGGAGAAGCATCTCGCCGCGGTGCAGCCAGGACGTTGAAAGCCGGGAGACCCCACTCCCAGGATCTACCCGGCTCGCGACGCCTCAAGAGATTTAATGCGATCTGGCGAGATGTTGCGATATGATTCCTGCCTACAAATGGCAGGATCACTTTTAAGTAAATCTACATATTAGAGCAAGGCAGTAAGGTTCACTCTAATATGCAGACTCCGAGGTACAGACTCCGAGGTACTTGAGGCTTTGGGATTCATCCCCTTCGCCTCAGATTGAGCGCCGTTCAGCACTGGTCCCACAAACGGACACCAGACGGAGCATCACTCAGGGTTTCCCAGGGGATCGGAGGCCCCCAGCTGCATGCTCTTTGGACAGGGTGGTGCCCTGGCACTGTTGGTGCCACCTGGGCATCCTGGCAGTGCCACCTGGGTGCCAGCCTGGCACTGCCAGCTGGCATGAGCACTGCCAGGTTGGCACTACCCAGCTGGCATTTTTTGCCTCCGTGTGATCGGGTCAGGGTTGCCCAGCATAGGTGTTGGGGGGGTGTAGTGGGGCCAGAGACCCTCCCATATGCATTCAGGCTGGGGGATGAGGAGATGGGGGTTTGTTTCAGGGGGTGGGGGGCCTCGGAGATTGGGATGCCATTTTAAAATAGTGTCCCAATCTCTCTCTGCAATGGGGAGTTCCAGCAAGCGGAGCTCCCCGCTGTACAAGACGGGGCTATGTGCGGCCTTGGCCGCACGTTCCCCATTCAGGCCCCTTATTCAACGTGAGTCAGGTTTAATAACCATGTGTTTCTGCGACTAAACGTGCTCGCGAGGGGACTTGGTTCTCTTTTGTGAGAATCGCGCCCGATGTTGCTCCACAAGCAAGCAAAGTCATGATCTGGTTCTTTTTTTTAAATAAGTTTAGAGTGCCCAATTATTTTTTTTCCAATTAAGGAACAATTTAGTGTGGCCAATCCACCTAACCTGTACATCTCTGGGTTGGGGGTGAAACCCACACAAACACGGAGAGGATGTGCAAAATCCACACTGACAATGACCCAGAGCCGGGATTCGAACCCGGGTTCTCAGCTCCGTAGTCCCAGTGTACAAAGTACTCTATAGTTGTGTTTTATACAGTTCTAGCATAACCATCTTGCTGTTGCACTCTTAAGCCTCAGCCAATAAAGGAACATATCCTATTTGCCTGTTTAACCACCATATATATCTATGCAACATGTTATCTATTTATTATTTTGTTTAAATTTAGATACATGGGGAGAATGTGCAAACTCCACACCGACAGTGAGCCAGGGCTGGGATTTGAACCCGGGTCCTCAGAGCTGCAGTCCCAGTGCTAACCACTGCACCACATGCCTCCTCCTGCATCATGTTATCTGTAGACATGCACTCCAAGTTCCCTCTGTTCCACCAGACTTCTCAGAATCCTACCATTTTTTTATCCTTATCTTGTTTACTCTCCTTCAATGCATTAACTCCCACTTCTCCGAATTAAATTCCATTTCCCTCTTTTGTCCAGTGGACACATCCATTGATATTTTCCTGCAATCCACAGATTTCTTCCTCACTATCAACCACACGCCAATTTTTATATCACCTGCAAACTTCTCAATCCCGTCCCCTACATGGAACTATAAATTATTGATGCGAAGCACGAGTAGCAAGGGTCTCAGTACGGAGTCCTGTGAAACCCCACTGCGTTTCCTTTCAGTCACAAACAACCAAGTTATGTTTTCTTTTTAGCCTGTCCAATGGGTGAATAACATGCCACCAGTACAATAGCACTGCTGTTGAACAAATAGCTGACCATTATGTCTGAAATATGTCAACAAGTTCTCATTATCAGTAATTTCCATGAACTTTGACAAAGTTTGCTGGAACATAAGAATGAGGAGCAGGAGTTGGCCATCTGGTCCCTCGAGCCTGCTCCGCCACTCAATACGATCATGACTGATCTTTTTATGGACTCTGCTCCACTTACACGCCCGCTCGCCATAACTCTTAATTCCTTTATTGTCCAAATATCTATTTATCTCTGCCTTAAAAACATTCAGCGAGGTAGCCTCAGCTGCTTCACAGGGCAGTGTATTCCACAGATTCACAACCCTTTGGGTGAAGAAGCTTCTCAACTCAGTCCTATATCCGCTCCCCTTTACTTTTAGGCTATGCTCCCTAGATCTAGTTTCACTCGCCAGTGGAAACAACCTCCCTGCTTCTACCTTATATCTTCTGCTTCTTGGAAGCTTATTGATTTGTAGTTGCTCCTTTATGATTTTTGTCTTTCCTATGGCTATGAAAATGTTTTTCTTCCATTCAGATTGGAAAATATAAGGGCAATTTAAATAGATAAGCTGGGGGAACAGGCCACCCCTTCGAGCTTTGCGATCAGATAACTTTCAGATGATGAGGGTTTGATACAATAAATGTAGAGAAGATGCTTCCACTCGAGAGAGATCAAAATTTGGAAACTATATACAAAACTCACCAATATATCCAACATGATTTTCAGGAGAATCTTTTTTGTTCAAAATGTGGGTGGCGTGGTGGCATAGTGGTTAGCACTGCTGCCTGACCCACAGTGCCAGCGAACCAAGGTCAACTTGGGTGACTGGCTGTGTGGAGGTTGCACGCTCTCCCTGTGACTGCCTGAGCTTCCTCCGGTTTCCTCCCACAGTTCAAAGGTGTGTAGGTTAGATGGGGTTTCAGGGATAGGTGGGGAGTGCTCTTTCAGAGGGTCAGTGCAGACTCAGTGGGTCGAGTGGCCTCCTTCTGCACTGTAGGAATTCTATGGTTCTATTCTATGGTTAGGATGTGATACCAGTGGGTGGCGCAGTGGTTAGCACTGCTACCTCACAACACTGAGGACCTGGGTTCGATCCCGGTCCCAGGTCACTTTCTGTGTGGAGTTTGCACATTCTCCCCGTGTCTACATGGGTCTCACCCCCACAACCCAAAGATGTGTAGGGTAGATGGATTGGCCTGGCTAAATTGCCCCTTAATTGGAATTTTTTTTTAAAAGGATTTTAAAATAAACAGTTGAGGTGATACATGTAGGTGCAGCTAATTGAAGCAAAGCTAAGTACATGAGGGAAAAGGGAGTAGAAGGATTTGCTGTTTGAGTGAGGTGAAGTTGTGGCCTGACATGTAACAGGATCACCTTTGTTCTCACCTTTCACCCCGCCAGCTTCCATATTCAACAGATAATCTGCTATTTCCACCTCCAATCTGGTCCCAATGCCAAACGTATCATCTTACTGGCCACCACTGACCCCACAGCCCCATCTCTGCTTTCCAAAGAGACAGTTCCCTTCTTGGCACTCCCAACACCACCTTCTATTTCCCCAGCACTTTACCACACAAGCACAGACTTTACACCAGCGCAAAGGGCCTCAAATATCCAGGTGAGGGCTGCATGTGTAGCCATGTGGGATTCATCTGTAAACGATGTGAGGGATTTGCATACTTCCCACATGTGTGATGGGCTCTGCTCTAATTAGTGCAATTCAATTCTAGATTGGTCCTGTTGTCTTATATCCTCTATTTTTAATGAGGCTGTATGGTCCTGGCCCTGCTCTGAAAGCTGTATGATCATGCTGTACAGTTACTGCTGCCGTGTTGGATTTCCTGCCACTGAATCTTGGATTTTTCTTTCAACATGTGCTCAGTGAAGATCAGGTCAACTTCCGGGGTTTTATGCGGACTCTTGCTCATTTTCGACCCATCGAGGACAGTGACAAAAGCAAGGACCCTCTTGTTCCTGAGCCCCTCAATAGCAGAAACAATAAACTGCTTTGTAAGTATGTGGTATTATCAGGTATTGCAGTACCCGAGAGGCTGAAGACCATTGGTTAAACCTAGGAGTTTACCATTGGCTGTTTGGTATGTAGCTCCGCCCTGACAGGCGGGGTATATGAACCGGTGCCGTCCCAGCAGCTCTCATTCTGTACCGAAGCTGATGGGGAACAGTTCTAGTCTATTAAAGCCTTCAGTTTTGTTACTACCTCGTCTTTAATAGTAATTGATCGTGCATCAAAATAATGCCAAGTTGGCTATCTGCTTTTAGTTGTGAGGTAAAGGGAGGAGGTCGTAAAACCATCTGCAGGTTAGTGAAGCAATACTGATCTCTCAGGTGATTCTGTCTCATCGGCCAGTGTGAATGAGCTGTGCAAAGCAATGGTTCAACCTCAGTATCCTCTGAGCAAACTTGGGGCAGGGTGGTGGCAGAGGTGGTACCCCACAACTACACCCCTCACTGACAGCAATACCCCCTTCTGCACCCTTCACAGCAGCAAGGCAACTTCTGTGCCCCTTGCTGGGGGCGATGCCCCCTTCCCTGGACCCTTGCTGGAGGCATTGCACCCCCCTTCCCTGGCCCCTTACTGGGGGCATTGCCCCCTTCCCTGGCCCCTTGCTGGGGGCATTGCCCCCTTCCCTGGCCCCTTGCTGGGGGCATTGCCCCCTTCCCTGGCCCCTTGCTGGGGGCATTGCCCCCTTCCCTGGCCCCTTGCTGGGGGCATTGCCCCCTTCCCTGGCCCCTTGCTGGGGGCATTGCCCCCTTCCCTGGCCCCTTGCTGGGGGAATTGCCCCCTTCCCTGGCCCCTTGCTGGGGGCATTGCCCCCTTCCCTGGCCCCTTGCTGGGGGCATTGCCCCCTTCCCTGGCCCCTTGCTGGGGGCATTGCCCCCTTCCCTGGCCCCTTGCTGGGGGCATTGCCCCCTTCCCTGGCCCCTTGCTGGGGGCATTGCCCCCTTCCCTGGCCCCTTAGTGGGGGCGTTGCCCCCCCTTCCCTGGCCCCTTACTGGGGGCATTGCCCCCTTCCCTGGCCCCTTGCTGGGGGCATTGCCCCCTTCCCTGGCCCCTTACTTGGGGCATTGCCCCCTTCCCTGGCCCCTTGCTGGGGGCATTGCCCCCTTCCCTGGCCCCTTGCTGGGGGCATTGCCCCCTTCCCTGGCCCCTTGCTGGGGGCATTGCCCCCTTCCCTGGCCCCTTGCTGGGGGCATTGCCCCCTTCCCTGGCCCCTTGCTGGGGGCATTGCCCCCTTCCCTGGCCCCTTGCTGGGGGCATTGCCCCCTTCCCTGGCCCCTTGCTGGGGGCATTGCCCCCTTCCCTGGCCCCTTGCTGGGGGCATTGCCCCCTTCCCTGGCCCCTTGCTGGGGGCATTGCCCCCTTCCCTGGCCCCTTGCTGGGGGCATTGCCCCCTTCCCTGGCCCCTTGCTGGGGGCATTGCCCCCCTTTCCTGGCCCTTCGCTGGGGGCGTTGCCTCCCCTTCCCCGGCCCCTCGCTGGGGACGTTGCCTCCCCTTCCCTGGCCCCTCGCTGGGGACGTTGCCTGCCCTTCACTGGCCCCTCGCTGGGGTCGTTGCCTCCCCTTCCCCGGCTGCTCGCTGGGGACGTCGCCTCCCCTTCCCCGGCCACTCGCTGGGGACGTCGCCACCCCTTACCCGGCCCCTCGCTGGGGACGTCGCCACCCCTTACCCGGCCCCTCGCTGGGGACGTCGCCTGCCCTTCCCTGGCCCCTCGCTGGGGACGTCGCCTCCTCTTCCCTGGCCCCTCGCTGGGGACGTTGCCGCCCCTCGCTGGGGACGTTGCCTCCCCTTCCCTGGCCCCTCGCTGGGGACGTTGCCTCCCCTTCCCTGGCCCCTCGCTGGGGACGTTGCCTGCCCTTCCCTGGCCCCTCGTTGGGGACGTTGCCTCCCCTTCCCTGGCCGCTCGCTGGGGACGTTGCCTCCCCTTCCCTGGCCGCTCGCTGGGGACGTTGCCTCCCCGTCCCTGGCTCCTTGCTGGGGACGTTGCCTCCTCTTCCCTGGCCCTTTTCCTCGGCTCCGTTCTCTTTCTCCCCCCCCCCCCCCCCCTTCCATTGACCCTTTGCTGGGGGTGATGTTCCCCTTCCCTGGTCCCCTTCATTGGGGTATTGCCCACCCCCGCCCCTTCCCTGGCTGCGTTGGGCCCCCACCTGTACCCCTCACTGACTGCATTACACCCCATTTGTGTCTGTTGGGGGTGGGCGTGGGATTAGTCCAGAGTGATACAGTATGTGAACAGCTGGATGAACCCAAAATCACAAATGACTACATATTCATAAGGCATGTTCCCAATCCATGAGGCAATCAATGTGTCCCCTCTATATGTCCTACTCTCTGCCTCTGGCAGGATGCTACCAATAAATCTTGTCAGTAGGGGCAGGACAGTGGCCACTGTTACCACTGCTGCTCCATGGCACCGTTCGATTCCCAGTGATGGCCTGTGTGGAGTTTGCAAATTCTCCCCGTGTCTGTATGGGACTCACCCCCACAATCCAAGGATGGATTTGGATTTGAATTTGTTTATTGTCACGTGTACCGAGGTACAGTGAAAAGTATTTTTCTGCGAGCAGCTCAACAGGTCATTAAATACATGAGAAGAAAAAGGAATAAAAGAAAATATATAATAGGGCAACACAACATATACAATGTAACTACATAAGCACTGGCATCGGATGAAGCATACAGGGTGTAGTGTTAATGAAATCAGTCCATAAGAGGGTCATTTAGGAGTCTGGTGACAGTGGGGAAGAAGCTGTTTTTGAGTCTGTTCGTGCATGTTTTCAGACTTCTGTATCTCCTGCCCGATGGAAGAAGTTGGAAGAGTGAGTAAGCCGGGTGGGAGGGATCTTTGATTATACTGCCCGCTTTCCCCAGACAGCGGGAGGTGTAGATGGAGTCAATGGATGGGAGGCAGGTTCGTGTGATGGACTGGGCGGTGTTCACGACTCTCTGAAGTTTCTTGCAGTCCTGGGCCGAGCAGTTGCCATACCAGGCTGTGATGCAGCCTGATAGGATGCTTTCTATGGTGCATCTGTAAAAGTTGGTAAGAGTCAATGTGGACATGCCGAATTTCCTTAGTTTCCTGAGGAAGTATAGGCGCTGTTGTGCTTTCTTGGTGGTAGCGTCGACGTGGGTGGACCAGGACAGATTTTTGGAGATGTGCACCCCTAGGAATTTGAAACTGCTAACCATCTCCACCTCGGCCCCGTTGATGCTGACAGGGGTGTGTACAGTACTTTGCTTCCTGAAGTCAATTACCAGCTCTTTATTTTTGCTGGCATTGAGGGAGAGATTGTTGTCGCTACACCACTCCACTAGGTTCTCTATCTCCCTCCTGTATTCGGGCACATCGTTGTTCGAGATCCGGCCCACTATGGTCGTATCGTCAGCAAGCTTGTAGATGGAGATGGAACCAAGTTTTGCCACGCAGTCGTGTGTGTACAGGGAGTAGAGTAGGGGGCTAAGTACGCAGCCTTGCGGGGCGCCGGTGTTGAGAACTATTGTGGAGGAGGTGCTGTTGTTCATTCTTACTGATTGTGGTCTGTTGGTCAGAAAATCGAGGATCCAGTTGCAGAGTGGGGAACCAAGTCCTAGGTTTTGGAGCTTTGATATGAGCTTGGCTGGGATTATGGTGTTGAAGGCGGAGCTGTAGTCAATAAATAGGAGTCTAATGTAGGAGTCCTTGTTTTCGAGATGCTCTAGGGATCAGTGTAGGGCCAGGGAAATGGTGTCTGATGTGGACCGGTTGCAGCGGTATGCGAATTGCAGTGGATCAAGGCGTTCTGGGAGTATGGAGGTGATGCGCTTCATGATCAACCTCTCGAAGCACTTCATTACGACTGAAGTCAGGGCCACTGGTCGGTAGTCATTGAGGCTCGTTGCCTGGTTCTTTGGTACAGGTATGATGGTGGTCGTCTTGAAGCAGGTGGGGACCTCGGAGTGGAGTAGGGACAGGTTAAAGATGTCCGTGAATACCTCTGCCAGCTGGTCCGCGCAGGCTCTGAGTGCACAACCAGGGATCCCGTCTGGGCCCGTCGCCTTCCGAGGGTTCACTTTCAGGAAGGCCAATCTGACTTTGGAAGCTGTGATGGTGGGTATGGGTGAATTATGGGCTGCTGGGGCACTCGCCAGCGGATTGTTGGTTACCTGCTCGAGCCGGGCATAGAATGCATTGAGGGATGTGCAGGGTAGGTGGATTGGCCATGCTAAATTGCCCATTTATTGGAAAAAGAAGAATTGTGTACTTGGGTACTGGTCAGTTGATGTGAGAGTGAGGGGAACAATATAACAAAGGTCTGCCTGAGGGGGCTGTGTCATAGAGAGAAGAGAAAGAGGAGTGAAAGCCAAATGCCTCCTGCTCTCATTTTCTATGTTTCTATAGCACTTAGGGCAAAGGGGATCAAAGGTTCAGGGGGGGGTGGTGGGATCAGGCTATTGAGTTGGATGATCAGCCATGATCATAAGGAAGGGCGGAGTAGGCTTAAAGAGCCGAATGGCCTCCTATTTTCTACGTTTCTTTTTTAAAAATATTTTATTGTAGGTTTTATATTTAACAAACACGAACTGAACTCCAACACAACTGCGAAAATTATTTGAACATGGTACACTTGTCGCATTAACAACGCAAGAAATTAGAGATGTAGAAAAATACCCAACAGAGCTACATTTCCCCCGCAACACCACCCATAAACCCTACCTCACCCCCCAAACAGTTGATGGCAATTAACTCTTTAAAATAAGAGATAATTAGCTGCCACCTCCGGTACAATCTCTACCGATCCCCTGGCGGTGAACCTGACCTTTTCCAGCTATAAAAAGTCCATATGGTCACCCAGCCAGGCCGAGGCATTAGGCAGAGTGGACACTCCCCATGAGGCAAAAGTGAGTGCATCCGCCCTTATCCCGGTCCGCAGCCCCCGCAAATCCGACAACCTGAAAATGGCCACCAACTGACAAGGCTCCAGATCAATGTTAAGAACTGCTGACGTGGTGTTAAAGAAGGAGACCCAAAAGCTCACCATATTTGGAGAAGACCAAAGGGCAGCACGGTGGTGCAGTGGTTAGCACTGCTGTCTCACGGCACCAAGGTCCCAGGTTCGATCCCAGCTCTGGGACACTGTTCGTGTGGAGTTTGCACATTCTCCCCGTGTTAGCGTGGGTTTCGCCCCCACAACCCAAAGATGTGCAGGGTCGGTGGATTGGACACACTAAATTGGCCCTTAATTGGAAAAAATGAATTGGGACACTAAATTTATATTAAAAAATAAATAAACAATCTTGGGAGAAAACCAGAACATGTGGTTATGGTTGTCGGCCCACGGGAACAGTGCTCGCATCTGTCCTTCATTTCAGCAAAATATCCCTCATCCTCATTTTGGTTAGATGAACTCTATGAACCACCTTGAGTTGGATGAGACCGAGCCGTGCGCAGGATGAGGTGAAATTTATCCTACAAAGGGCCTCATTCCGCACATCCTTATCTAAGATGGGTCTCAACTCCTCCTCCCATTTCGCCTTCACCTGATCAAGCGACAAAGATTCCAGTGAGATGGTCGGCTTTTCTATGTTTCTAAGGTGATTTAAGAGACAGAAGAGAAGCAGCAAAGCAATGATGGGAGTGAGTTCGGATAGATTGAAGAGAAGAAATGAGGGACGATGGGTGCCACAGTGGTTAGCACTGCTGCCTCACAGCTCCAGAAACCCAGGTTCAGTTCTGACCTCGGGTGACTGTGTGGAGTTTGCACTTTCACCCCATTTCTGCTAAGTTGCCCGTTAGTGTCCAAAACGGTAGGTGGGGTTACGGGGATAGGGTGGAGTAGTAGGCCTAAGCTTAAGTAAGTTGGTCTGTCCAAGGGCTGGCGTGGACTTGATGGGCCGAATGGCCTCTTTTTGCACTGAAGGGATTCGATGAAAGAGGAGACAAATATGACCAAATAGCGATGGTTATTCCCCACCAGATGAGTTCAGTGACACATGCAACTCTCCACCCCTTTGCTTTGTTTTCCTTGATATTTGTTTTTATTTGGCTGAGTGATAGCATGATCCATTCTCTTCCATTTCAGTTGCTTTCAGGCTATATGATCTTGACAAGGATGACAAGATTTCACGAGAAGAGCTCCTGCAGGTAATGAGTGACTTCTGCTGGTGCTGTGTAAATTGTGCTAACCAAGAATGGTTGGCAAGGAAGTGATAAGTTTCTTCACTGTTGGTATTACTGCAACATCTTCTGAACAGATTTTCTCCAACATAGATTCACAGCAACTTTTCATTCACAGCAAGGTGTTTTTATAAATTTGTGGCGTGGACACTATGGGACAGGGTTGGTTTGTGCTACCAAAATCCCAGCCTCGGCAAGCACATGCCAGGATGTCCCAAAGCGCTTCACAGCCAATGAAGTATAGTCACTATGTCATGCAGGAAAGGCAGCAGCCAAATTGCACTTTACACAAACAGCAGTGTGGTGGTGTTCAGAGTTTGAGTGATGCTGAATGAGGGATGAATATTGGGCAGGACAGGGGGAAAACTGTCCTGCTCTTCAAAGGGTGTTGTGGGTTGTTTTCCATCCACCTGAGATGGCAAAGAGGGGCCTCAGTTTCAAGTCTCATCTGAAATAAGGCGTCTCTTGCAGTGGAGCACTCCATCAGTACTGCATTAGAGCGACAGCGTGGATAATGTGCTCAAGTGGCTGAAGTAGGGCTCAACCCAGCACTTGTGACTCGGAAGTGAGAGATGCACCACTGAGTCAGGACTGATGCTGACAATAATCCACATGTGAAGAATTATTGTACATTCTCACAGTGATTGGTAGTACTGCCATGTTAGCTTGGATTCCATATATACCCCACTAAGCTTTATTTTTGGAATCCCAGGAAAGTACTTTTACAACATAAAGACATTGTAAAAAAAAAAGCACTTACTCTCCAGAGCCTCCTTTCTTTATTCCAATGGTAGGGGGTAAAATGTGATCCCCTCTATGGTTCTTCCAAGTCACACGCCATCCTTTTAAAAAAAATATTTTCAGCAAATTGTCGACAATTGTACATTGCAAATCAACCCCACAAAAAAAGCCAAATCACCCCATCGACAGTCAACACACCGCAGTTGAGGCGTTTACCCTCCGCAACACCACAGACCTTCCTCCAGCACTACTCCCAACTCTTCCTCCCACTTTGCCTTAAACCCCCCCCCCCCCCCCACCCAGGACACTCCATCCTCCAAAATCCTCCCGTAAATCGCCGAGACGATCCCCCTCCCCAATCTCCCTCCCCCTGGCAGCACCGGTTCCAACAACGAGGAGGCATGAGCTGTCGGGAACGTCAAATAGACCTTCCTCGCAAAGTACCGGGCCTGTATGTACCTGAAACCTTCATTCCTTGCCAGCCCAAACTTCTCGCCCAACTACTCCAAACTCACAACCCAGGAACAGATTCTACATTTCCTTAATCCTCCTCTCTTCCCATCCCCGAAACCTCGCATCCATCCTCACCAACTTAAACCAATGATTCGCCCTCCTTGGCATTCCCCCTGACCCGGCCCCCAACCTGAATTGCTGTCAAAACTGCCTCCAAATCTTCAACGTGGCCACCACACCGGACTCGCTGAATATTTCGCTGGAGCCATCAGGAGCGGCGCAGTTGCCAGCGCCCACAACCCCCTGCAAGACCACCTCCATCTTCGCCCACAGAGCCCCCCCCCCCCAGCCCTTCTCTGCACCTTCTCTGCATTTGCTGCCCAATAATAACACAAACTTGGGAGGTCGCCCCCTCTGCAGTATCACCTTCTTCCTAATCCTGGCCACTATCCCTGACCGAAGAAATGAGATCATCAACCTGTCCACCCTTCTGAAAAATGCTTTGGGTAAAAAGACCGGCAGACATTGAAACAAAAACCGGAATCGCGGCAAAACATTCATCTTAACTGCCTGCACCCAGCCCACCAATGACAATTGTCACACCTCAGGAAATCAGCCTTCATCCTCCTCACCAAACCAATGAAGTTAAACTTCTGAAGCCCTGTCCAATCCCGGGCCACCTACACCCCCAAATACATAAAATGAGACGCTGACAGCCGGAATGGCAGCAACCCCCCAACCGAAAGGGGTGCTTGGGGCATCCCTGCCTCGTACCCTGATGGAATGCAAAATGCCCTGAGTTCGGACTTCCGGTGGCGGCTATGAAGGAGTAGGTCATGCTCCCGCTCGGCTCAGATCTTTGGACCTTTTCCCTGATTTTTTTGCCGGATTTGACTCGGAAAATCAATGGTGGACGTATTTGTAAAGAGGAATCCTACATCAGTGCATGGAGAGGCGGACCAGGAGTCCTCGCAAAGGAAGAAATAGGCGAACAGAGAAGGCCTAGGTTGAAGCTGCAGCGGGAGAAAGCATGGCGGAGGACTGGAGTTCTGGCTCGACGACCCAGCGGTCGACGGAGCAGTTGACATAGTTTATACAGGAGGGCTTCGCCAAGCAGAAACAGGAATGCTTGGACCCGATTAAGGAATCGATTGCTGAGCTGGTACATAAGCTGGATGCTCAAGATCGGGCGATCCGGAAAGTGGAGAAGGCACTGACTGAGCAGGAGGAACACACAAGACAGCAATGGAATTGGAGGTCGGGATGCTGAGAGACCAACAGAAAAGGCTCCAGGAGAAGGTGGAGGATCTAGAGAATAGGTCCCACCGGCAGAACTTGAGAATCGTTGTTCTCCCAGAGGGATCCGAAGGAGCGGACGCAGAGGCACATATAGCGGGCATGTTCGAGAAGTTACTGGGGGATAGGACGTTCTCCCGACCCTTGGAGGTGGACAGGGCTCACAGAGCGCTCGCGAGGAAGCCACGTGTAGAGCCCCCCCCCCCCCCCCCGAGGGCGATGGTGGTGAGATTGCACAGCTACCTGGATAAGGAGCGTATTTTACGGTAGGCCAGGCAGACACGGAGCTGTAAGTGGGAGAACAGCATCCTGCGCATTTACCAAGACCTGAGCACGGACGTGGCCAGGAGAAGAGCGGGATTCAACCAAGTAAAGTCGACCCTTTTCAAGAAGAAGGTGAAGTTTGGACTGCTGTACCCGGCCCGTCTTTGGGTCACTTATGAGGAGCAACATTTTTACTTTGAGTCGCCCGAGGAAGCGATGGACGTCACTAGAAGGTAAGGGCTGGCAGTGGACTGAGGTGTACGATCTTTGCTGCAGCATTCATGTTAAAAAAAGTTTTTGTTTTTGGACTTTATCTGTAATGCCTTCTGTATTGATTCTGGGGCTGCCGCATATTTGTGTGAGTTAAAGTTTGCATTTGTACTGATGGGGGATGGAGGTGTGCATTTTAGATGTGTTTTGTTTTCTATTTTCTTTGTGTTTGTTTAGGTCAATTGGGTTGGGATTGTTTTCTTTGGCATAAGTGTGTCCGAGCGGGGTAGTGGGAAGGGAACAATAGGTGGGAAAATGCCTGGCGCCATGGGCGGGGGCTACCAAGCTAGCTGGGCGGGCAAGCTCATGGAAGCGCAATGGGGGGTGAGCAGATGTTATGCTTGTTGAAGGGGGTGGTTTGCATAGTACTGTTACTTGGGTTGGGGGGGGTGGGAACTGTTCTGACAGGGGAGGGACTTTTGCTGGGGGACAAGAGGGAGGTCGGGCACGGAGGCTGCCTTGGGGCTTTGCCTGCGGATGCGTGGGGAGGGAGCTGGAGACTGGCCCAAGAAAGGTGATGGCTGATCGGCGGGGTGGGGGAGGGGGGGGTGGAGAAGCCCCCCAACCAAGCTGATCACATGGAACGTTAGAGGGCTAAATGGGCCGGTTAAGAGGGCACGTGTGTTTGCGCATTTGAGGGGATTGAAGGCGGACGTGGCAATGTTACAGGAGACTCACCTTAGGGTAACCAATCAGATTAGATTAAGGAAGGGATGGCTCGGACAGGTTTTTCACTCGGGGCTGGACTCTTAAGACTAGAGGGGTCGCAATCTTGATTAATAAGCGAGTGTCATTTGAGGCGGGTAGAATAGTTACGGATGTGGGAGGCCGCTACATCATGGTTAGTGGGAAGCTGGAAGGACTGCCGGTGGTGCTCGTGAATGTGTACGCGCCAAATTGGGAGGATGTGGAGTTCATAAGGAGGATTTGGGGAAGATCCCGGACCTAGATTTGCATAAGTTGGTCATTGGGTAGAGTGGCGGGGGGGGGGGGTCATTAACCCAAGGTTAGACCAGTCGAGCTCCAGGACACGCAGGGTGCCCGAAATGCAAAGGAGCTAAAGGGGTTTTTGGAGCAGATTTTTTGTGGGGGGGGCGGGGGGGGGTGGATCCATGGAGATTTGGGCGGCAGAGTGTGAAGGAGTTCTCCTTTTACTCACACGTACATAAAGTGTACTCCCGGATCGACTTTTTTATCTTGAACAGGGCTTTACTGACGGGGGTAGTGGACACTGAGTACTCAGCGATCACGACCTCGGACCATGCCCCGCACTGGGTGGACTGACAAGTGAGCAAGGAGGGTGGTCAACACCCGCACTGGAGATTGGATGTCGGACTGTTAGCGGACGAGGAGGTGTGCGGGCGGGTGAGGAAATGTATCCAGAACTATCTGGAAGTTAACGACACAGTGGAAGTCTCGGCTGCAATGGTCTGGGAGGCGCTGAAGGCAGTAGTTAGAGGGGAGCTGATCTCGATACAGGCCCACAGAGAGAATGTAGACAGAGCAGAAACGGACCGACTGATGAGGGAAATACTTCAGGTCGACAGGAGATATGCGGAGACCCCAGAGGGCTTTTAGGGGAACGACGGAGGCTACAGGCGGAGTTTGGCTTGTTAACTACAGGGAAGGCGGTAGAGCAACTGAGGAAGCCGAGGGGGGGGCGATTGATGAATATGGAGAGAAGGCCAGCAGAATGCTCGTGCGCAGCAACTTGGAAAGAGGGAGGCAACCAGGGAGATTGGGAAAGTAAGGGACAGGGATGGGAACCTGGTCGGACATTCAGCAGGGGTTAATAAGGCGTTTAAGGAGTTTTATAGCAGGCGGAACCCCCAGCTGGGCCAGAGGGGATGAGGCAATTCTTAGGAAGGCTGAGGTTCCCGAAGGTGGAGGAAGGGCTGGGGGCCCCGATCGGGATGGAAGAAATAGCAGAAGGGCTGAAGGCCATGCAGTCGGGTAAAGTCCCGGGAACCAGTGGAGTTTTATAAAAAATCCTCTGGGATACTGGGGTTGCTGCTGATGACATTTAATGAGGCAAGGAGAGAGGGGGCTTCCCCCGACGATGTCACAGACCACAATCTCACTGATTTTGAAGCGGGGGAAGGACCCGGAACTTTGTAGGTCCTACAGACTGATCTCCCTATTAAATGTAGACGCCAAAATCTTGTCCACTAGGATCGAAGACTGCGTTCCGGACGTGATTGGGGAGGACCAGACGGGATTCGTTAAGGGCAGGCAGTTGGCGGCCAAGGTTAGAAGGCTGCTGAATGTGATCATGATGCCCCCAGAGGTAGTGGTCGCAATGGACGCAGAGAAGGCATTTGATCGGGTGAAATGGACCTACCTGTGGGAGGTGCTGGGGCGGTTTGGGTTTGGACGGGGCTTCATCGACTGGGTTAGGCTGCTGTATCAGGCGCCGGTGGCGAATATACGGACGAACAAGTTGACATCAGGCTATTTTAGGCAAGGATGCCCCCTCTCCCCACTGCTGTTTGCCCTGGCCATAGAACCACTGGCAATTGCGCTGAGAGCCTCAAGGGGCTGGTTCGGGGAGGGGTGGAACATAGAGTCTCGCGATACGCAGGCAACCTGCTCCTATATGTTTCGGACCCACTAGAAGGGATGGAAGAAATTATGGGGAATCTGGGGAAATTTTGCCGGTTTTCAGGTTATGAATTGAACATGGTGAAAAGTGAGATGTTCGCGATCCAGGCAAGGGGGCAGGAGAGGCGATTGGGGGAGCTGCTGTTTAGAGTGGTAGGGAGAAACTTTCGGTACCTCAGCATCCAGGTGGCACGGGAATGGGAATGGCTACATAAATTAAATTTGACCCGACTAGTGGACCAAATGAAGGAAGATTTCCGAAGGTGGGACATGCTCCCGTTGTCAGGCTGGAAGGGTACAGACAGTGAAAATGACGGTCCCCCCGAGATTCCTGTTTGTGTTTCAGTGTCTCCCCATCTTTATTCCACGGACCTTCTTTAAACGGGTCAACAAGGTGATCTCTGGCTTTGTATGGACGGGTAAGACCCCGCGAGTAAAAAAAAAAAGGGATGCTGGAGTGCAGCCGGGGGGAGGGTGGGCTGGCGCTGCCGAACTTTAGTAATTATAGCCATGATTAGGAAGTGGGGGGGGGGGGGGTCGATGTGGGAGCGAGTAGAGGCGGCATCATGTAAGGGCACGGGTTTGGAGGCACTGGTAACAGCGCCTCTGCCGTTCCCACCGGCACGGTACTCCACCAGCCCCGTGGTGGTGGCGGCCATGAGAGTCTGGGGGCAATGGAGGAAACACGTGGGAGCAGAGGCAGCATCGGTCTGGTCCTCAATCTGCAATAACCATCGGTTTGCTCCGGGGAGGCTGGATGGAGGGTTCCGGAGATGGCAAAGAGCAGGGATCGAGAGGATGGGAGATCTGTTTGTAGAGGGGAGCTTCCCCAGCCTGAGGGAGTTGGAGGAGAAATTCGAACTGACGGGTGGAAATGAGTTTAGGTACCTGCAGGCGCGAGATTCCTATGCATGCAGGTCTCAACCTTCCCGCTCTTACCACCAAGGGGGATACAGGACAGGGTAGTTTCCAGAGTGTGGGTGGGAGAAGGGAGGGTTTCGGACATTTACAAGGAACTCATGGGGTCAGAGGAAACGCAGACTGAGGAGCTGAAACACAAATGGGAAGAGGAGTTAGGAGGAGAGATAGATGATGGTGTCTGGGCGGATGCGCCAGGCTCAGCCTGATACAGTTTAAGGTCATTCACCGGGCCCACATGACAGTGGCCCAGATGAGCAGGTTCTTTGGGGTAGAAGATGTGCGGAAGGGCCAGCGAACCATGTTCATATGTTCTGGGCATGTCCGAAGCTTAGTGGATTCTGGCAGGGGTTTGCGGATGTCATGTCCAACGTGTTAAAAACAAGGGTGACACCGAGTCCAGAGATGGTGATTTTCGGAGTGTCGGAAGACACGGGAATCCAGGAGGAGAAAGAGGCGGACGTTCTGGCCTTTGCTTCCCTGGTAGCCCGGAGACGGATATTATTAGCTTGGAGGGACTCGAAGCCCCCGAAGTCGGAGACCTGGCTAACTGAGATGGCTCGCTTTCTCTGTCTGGAGAAAATGAAGTTCACCCTGAGAGGGTCAATGTTAGAGTTCGTCCGGAGGTAGCAGCCATTCGTCGACTTCTTTGGGGAAAATTAACCGTCAGCAGAAGCGGGGGGTGTTGGGGTTTAGTTTAGTTTAGAGCCTTTGCACTATGTTTATATTTGTATGTACACTGTTTCTTCTGTTATTGTTATAAAACCATAAATACCTCAATAAAATGTTCACTAAAAAAAAATACCCTGAGTTCATACTGGTTTTGTGCATGCTCGCCATCGATTTGTATAGCAGCTGCACCCACGCCACAAACTTCGGCCCAATCCCAAATTTTTCCAGTACCGCCATCAAATAACTCCCACTCCACCCGATCAAGCGCCTTCTCCGCATCTAACGCCGCCATCACCACCTCTGTCTCCCTCTCCTCTCTGCCGGAGAAAGCACCATGCTCAGCAACCTCCACACATTCGAGGGCAACTGTCTTCCCTTCACAAAACCCGTCTGGTCCTCCCCAATCACCTTTGGAAGGCACCCCTCCAACCTTAATGCCAAACCTTTGTCAATATCTTGGCATCTACATTCAGCAGAGATATGGGCCTATACAACCAACACTCCACCAATCCTTGTCCTTTAACAACAGCAAGATGGAAGCCTGCCCCATTGCTCGTGGCAAGACAACCCTACCCATCGCGTCCTCCAACATTCCCACCATCAACGATGCCAGCTTGTCCTTAAATCTTTTATAAAATTCGACTGGAAACCCATCGGACCCCGCCGTCTTCCCTGCCAGCATCCTCCCAATCGCCTCCTGCTCCCTCACTGGCTGCTCCAACCCTGCCCTCCACCTCTCCCAACCTCAGACACTCCAGCCCTCCCAGAAAATCCCTCATTTCCCACTCGTCCTCCGGTGGCTCTGACCTATACAGGTCCTTATAAGCTCCCCAAACACTTTATTAATCTGTTCTGGAGCCACCACAAACTCCCCCGCCTTATCCCGCACCTGAACTATCTCCCTCGCCATGGCCTCCCTTCAGAGCTGACCTGCCATCGCACGCCCAGCCTTCTCCCTGTGCTCATAGACAGCTCCCCTCGCCCTTCTCAGCTGACGCACCACTTTCCCCGTGGACAATAGGTCAAACCTTGCCTGCAACTCTTTCCTCTTTGCCAGGAGACCTGGGTCTCCCATGCACCTCCAAAATTTCTTCTATCAATCGCTGGCGGTCATCCCTCCTCCCTATCCACCTTAGTCTCAAATTAGATTACCTTCTCTCTCTTTCCCCCCCCAAACCACTGCCGTCAGAGCCTCCCAGACCACCGACCGTGAAATCTCCCCCATGCAATTAAACCCCACATACTCCTCAATCACCTTCCCTATCTTGTCACAGAAGCTCTGGTCCATCAACAACCCCACATCCATTCTCCACCCCAGCCTCTGGGCTGACCCCTTCTCCTTTATGCGAAGCATGATCCAAGATCACAATTGCCGAGTCCTCTGACCTCCTAGCCTTTCCAACCACAAAAAAATCAATCCTCGAATACACCTTGTGAACCAGGGAGAAAAACAAATACTATCGATCCCTTGGGTGTATAAACCTCCACGGGTCCACTCCTCCCATCTCCCTCATAAGTCCAGCCAACGTCTTCGCCCCCCCCACCCCCTGAGTCCTACTATCAAACCCCAAAGGAAACACCTGCTTCACTTAACCCTTCCTAAGCCCTTAACCCTTCCTAAGTCTCGCTTGATCCTTCACCCTCAAATCGGTCTCCTGCAGCATCACCATATAAGCCTTTAAACTCTTCAAGTGCGCAAAAACTCTTGATCTCTTCACCGGTGCCCCTAACCGTTCCACGACACTATTCTGACTGAGGGGGTCTCACCCCACCTCTCCTATCCGCCATCATTATAACCCTGGGCCCTGCCCCTCCAGCCTGGCCCGCTGCAACCTTTTGTTACTGTTGAAATCCCCCAAGAATCCCCCATCCACTTCCTTTATTGGGGCTGGTTTAGCACAGGGCTAAATAGCTGGCTTTTAAAGTAGACCAAGGCAGGCCAGCAGCACGGTTCAATTCCTGTACCAGCCTCCCTGAACAGGTGCCGGAATGTGGCGACTAGGGGCTTTTCACAGGAACTTCATTTGAAGCCTACTTGTGACAATAAGTGATTTTTTTTTTTTGCAAACACCTCTTGATCCCCTCCCCCCACCTTTCACACCTCCCAGGCCCATCGAAGCCTGTTCGACCAGGCTCCAACAACCACGTCCCCACACCCCCATTCACGAGCCAACCTTTGCCTCCTCATGCGGTGATTCCTGCCAGTGCCTCTCCTCCTCCCATTCCCCTCCTCAGTAACCCCACCCCACATACCCCAACAATGCCCCACCTTCCTCATATTAACAAACAATACAAAACTGTGCCCACAGGAAAAAAGGAATAAAACCAAACCCCAATACACATGTGAACAAATATAAGCCAACCCCCCCCCCCCATTTAGGCGACAGAAAAACAAAACCCCAATCAAATAGAAATCCCTCGATAAGAAAAAACACCATCCCTGTCCCTACAAACACAAGTGCAAGTCCCAACTCTCAACTTAGTCCCAGTCCTTCAGCCTTCACCAACGCCTCCGCCACCTCCACATCTCGAAATAAGAATCCCATTCTAAATCTCACCCCGCTGCTATACAATGCCGCCTTCACCTGTCCAAAAGCTCCGCCGTCGAGTCTTGCTATATTCGTATACCAACGCCTTCCCACTTCACCTCTTGTCTCTGCTTTGCCCAGCTCAGGGCTTTCTACTTCACGTGGAACTTGTGGAAGCAGATTATAACTGCCCTTGGTGGCTCATTTGCTTTAGGCTTTGGGCTGAGCGACCGATGTGCCTTGTCCAACTCGTAGCGGGAGGGTTCTCCCTGCTCCGTCAACTCTGCCAACATCTTTGTGATGTACTTGATCGGCCTCAAGCCCTCTACCCCCTCAGACAGTCCCACAATTCGCAGATTTTGCCTGCTTGACCTGTTCTCCAGGCATCCACCTTAGCTCTGAGCCCTTTGTTGGTCTCCGCACCCTCCACAGTTCCGCATCCATCGAGAAGAACTGGTCGCTATGTTGCTGCCTCCACCCCTTTCAACGTCTCTCCTTGCCCGCACCTCGACCGACGGCTTCATCAGTGCCGCCTTTACCAGGGCAATCGCCTCCTTCACCCACTCTTTCATTACAGTCATCATCTCTCTCTGCAGCACCTCCATGTGCTTGCTGAACAGCCTCTCAAACTCCCCGGCCATCACCTCGGTCAGAGCTTCCACTGTGAGGGGAGTGGCCCCACCCAACGACCCAACCGCCGCCATCTACAGGACTTATAGACCCACTAGGCGGCGAACTTTTGCTTGCCCCCTTCTTTCCAGCACCCTCCTTCTGTGTCTTCGACATTTCGCATCTTATAGCTTCCCTGAGACCAACTCATTCACAAACTACCCCTGAAACACAGCATAAAAGTCCAAAAACCAGAGACTTTAGCAGGAGCCACCTAACATGGGCCCTGAATTTATGTACCGCCACTGGAAGTCGTTGTCTCCGTCCGTGCCCCCCCCCCCCCCCCAGTCTCACAGCATCATGATGAGGAATTATCTCACCTTTCTTTTAGCGCCAATGTATCAAAATCCTAAAAACACTTTGTAACAGCATTGTGGGTGTACTGCAGCGGTTCAAGAGGACAGCTCACCACCATCTTCTCTCGGGCAATAAATGCTGACCTCAGCGATCTCTAGAAGAAAGAAAAGCACTGTAGGAAGGAGAGGGAATCCCAGTGAGGAGTGGCATTCGGAACACTTTGAGAGATTGACTCTGATATCTAAAGGTGCTAGCATTTTAAGGGGAGGCTCAGTTCAGTGCAGCCTCCAGTGTGACAGTTCAGTTCAATAGGAATAGTTTATTCCCTTTTGCCAACACAGGTCCTTCGTATGATGGTGGGGGTCAACATTTCTGAAGAACAGTTGGGGAGCATCGCAGACCGGACCATTCAAGAGGCAGACCAGAATGGTGACCTTTCTATCTCCTTCACAGAGTTCCAGAAGGTATGAAGGCAGATTGATAGATAGCAGGGTAATCAAGACTTGATACATTGTCTGCTTCTGTCTAGGGTATTGAACAGTGGCAGACCCAGCAGTGCTGTACCCCAGCATTTTACAGTGACCGACCTGAACCCACCAGTGCTGTTACCAGTGTATATAGTGACGGACCTGAATCCACCAGTACTGTACCCCAATGTTATACAGTGACAGACCTGAATCCACCAGTATTGTACCCCAGTGCTGCAGAGTGACAGACCTGAATCTACCAGTGCTGGACCACAGTGTTATACTGTTACAGACCTGAGCCGACTAGTGCTCTACCCAGTGTATACAGAGGCATCCTCACCCCACAAGAACTATACCCCAGTGTTCTACAGTGACGGACCTGAATCCACCAGAACTGTACCCCTGTGTTATGCAGGGACAGTACTCTACTCCAGTGTTATAATTTACTCATCATTTTCTGCAGCCCAAAGCTCTGTCGGCTGTTGCCTTTTCTGCACCCAGCTCGTCGACCCTCCCATTTCCAGCCCCTTTCACTCCCTCGTTCACAGCGAACGGACGCAGTGTGTCAGGCAGCGAGCTGGAGGCAGGATGCAATTTCATGGAATTGTTACAGCACAGAAGACGACCATTTCGGCCCACCGTGTCCATGCTGGCTCTCCTAAGGAGCAATTCATTTACCACCATTCCCCTGCCTTCTCCCCATCTTCCTTCGAAAATGTTAAAAGATTTATAGCGCAGACGGAGGAGACTCTGCCAAAAGTGTCTGTCGGCCAAGAAATGAGCCAGCTGGCCTAATCCCATTTTCCAGCAGGTGGTCCAGGCTCCCAATTAAGGGGCAATTTTAGTGTAGCCAATCCACCTAACCTGCACATCTTTGGGTTGTGGGGGTGAAACCCATGCAGACACGGGGAGAATGTGCAAACTCCACACGGACAGTGACCCAGGGCCGGGATTCAAACCCAGGTCCTCAGCGGCATAGGCAGCAATGCTAACCACTGTGCCACCGTGCTGCCCCCCTTTAAGTGAATTGCGAGGTTTTGCCTGTACTAACCTTTCAGGCAGTGGGCTCCAGGCCCCTATCACCCTCTGGGTAAAAAATATTTTCCTCACTGTCCTTATCCTTCTACCAATCATTTTAAATCTTATACCTGCTAGTCACTGACCTGTAAGGGAAATAGATCCTTCCCATTTACTCTATCCAAGCCATTCACAACCTTGTACACCTCGATCAAATATCCCCTCAGCCTCCTCTGTTCCATGGAAAGGAACTCCAACCCATCCATTAATTGAATGATTGATCTGTCACATGTACTGAAGAAATGTATTTTTCTGCGGCCAAGGGAACGCACAAAAATATTTTTTTAAAACACTGGGATGCATAGATTAAAAATCTATGATTTGTGATCAAACTGGTTAATCATTTTTAAACTCTCCCAATGCATTCGAAAGTTTAAAAATGATCAACCAGTTTGATCCCAATTCATAGATTTTTAATCTATGCATCCCAGTACTGCACCCCAGAGTTCTTTTAATATTTTCGTTCAAGACTTTTCCATGTATATATATATCAGAAGACCACAACATGAAGCGAAACCACAAATCCCCAGCCTCCCCTGATACCAACACCCCACCGCACCCCACCTTTGTTTCACCCCAGAGTTGACAAACATGTACCCACCAGTATTGTGTGTCTTGTACAGTGACAGCCCTGTACCTGCTAGTACCTGTACAACGGTGCTTCAGTAACTGACCAAGTCACTGGTGCCCAGTTAGTGACTGGCCTATAGTTATCAATTTCAACTTGTGTTGATCTGTTCCCGTATTACTGCTTACTCTACTCCTGCTGTTTGTTTGCCCCCACTTTGGTTGATCAGTTTATTTTCCTCTCTGCTGTCCAGCTGCCAGTGTTAATTCATTGCTCAATTTGCTTCCTACACTGGGCGGCACTGTGGCGCAGTAGTTAGCACTGCTACCTCACGACGCTGAGGACCTGTGTTCGATTCTGGTCCCGGGTCACTGTCCGTGTGGAGTTTGCACAATATTCCCCGTTTGCGTGGGTCTCACCCCCACAACCCAAAGATGTGCAGGGTAGGTGGGTTGGCCATGCTAAATTGCCCCTTAATTGGAAAAAAAAGAATTGGGTACTCTTAAGTTTTGTTTTTTTTAAATTGCTTTCTACTCCGTGCTCTGTACCTGCCCACCCTGCAGTTAGTTTATTTCTCTTTCAGTTCTGTACCTACTTAATTTGTTTCTCTCTCTACTCGCTTTCTGTTGAGTTTGTTTTTTCTCGCTGTGCTTCTTCCTGCCCAATTTACCTTTTTTCTCTTTTAACCCCATCAGGTGTTAGAGAAGGTTGATGTTGAGCAGAAGATGAGCATCCGTTTCCTTCACTGAAATCCACTCTATAATGAATGTGCAGGCGAGATCTCTACACAGTGACTGCACCTGACACATCGACATATTAGCTGACTATGTAGAAAACTTTATCAATGCACAGGAGAGTGCCAGTCATTCCATAGGTTCCCCATTCCTCAGCAGTTGTGGAAGTTGTTATTCTGTCTGGTTAGTTCTGAGTCTCACCAGTAAGGAATGGTATACGTTTCACCTGATTATCCTGGGTACCACGGAACTGCAGCCTATTGGACAGAACAGACTAATCGGCCTTGCTGGTGGAACAGTGCTGCACTTTCAGGAGATGGTTAATAGAGGAAATCAGTCCTGCCTGAGGGGTCCATGATTCATGGATTGCACCTGTTCTGGTGCTCCTTGAAATGGACTGTTTCCGCCATCAAACTGTGCAAAACTGAGGGGATGACAATCAGGTGCTTTTTAAATTGGAAATGTAGGTTTTTCTGATCGGGGTTATTGATTATAGGGTATTTATTGATCCAGTGTTGTGGTTTTCATATTTGCTATTACAGGTCCTTTAGTGCCAGTTAGTCCATCTTGTCTGTTCTGCTTGTTATGTTTTAGGCACAATCTCTTCAAACCCCTATGATTAGAGCAAGGGTTGCCATTTTGTTTGAGAATAACATTACTTTCCCACATGGTTTCTACATGGGTCCAGGCTTTCTTGAGCGCTACTTGTGACTTGTTTAACTGTGTATGCCAACACAAGATTTCACCAGATTTTACTTTGCAATAATAATGAGACATTGTATAGGTCTTATGCCTACGGTCCTCTCCTAGGGGTGGTGGGGACAGGGTGGAGCTCATGCCTGTGGGCTTCTCCTCGAGGTAGTGGGGGGAGGAGAAATTGCAGTGTTAATAGAACCAATTGGTGAATTTCTCTGCCTTTGCTTTCCAGCTGCCACCCCTGGTGGGAAGCCTTTATACTAATGGTATTTTACTTTCGCTGCCTATGAAGAGAGGATTCTGTGTGTCACCTTCCCTCTCTTAGTTAACTGGCTACTGTACCAGCAGAAACTAAAGTTGACAGTGCCCCTGTTCTGATGATATTGGTTCCTAAATGTGACAAGACATTTCTGGTGTTACTCTGATGCCATTTGTAGTTCCACTACATAGTATTGAGCACACACAGACAGCAAGGGAGCCCCAGATATTTTTTAAACTTCCATCTCGCCACATGTGATGTAACTGGAAAATGTCCTCCCTGCCCTTCCATGAATAGACATGGAGAACAAAGTCTCTGTATTTGTAACATCAGCTGTCATCCTGCAGTATTTATAATTAGCTTTTGCTGTTGAAACTATCTAGTTGTGGTCATTCCTATTTGTGAAGTTTCATGTCGCAGTAACATTCCAACAGTGTTTATTTTGCTGTGGCTTAAATGCTAGCACAGTGGAATGAAGGAAGGGATGGGGCAGTTCCAGTATTGTAGAGTTTGAATTGAGTTTTACAGAGATATGAAGAACTGGTTATTTTACTGTCTTGTTGAGTGCTCTGATAATTCAAAGGCCCGTTTGTGCTATGGAGCACCATGCACATTCCTGGGCCTTGCTGTGGAACTGCAGGTTTCTGTCCAGGTTAGGCACACCTTCGTCTGACTTTGATCTCATGTGGGGATGTCGGAAGCCTGAAGACTGTGTGGTGCTGTAAAGGGCAGCCCTGCTTGTGTTGAACTGGCTGAATTTGAGAGGCTGGAGGTTTCTTTACTAAACTGTCACCATGATTGTCAAGTCTGGAACCCAATCAAGTCCCAGGCGTTTGGTTGCATGCCTTTATTGGGTACCTTTTGGGTATCCATTCTTTTGTAGACCACCTGAGGGGGTGATGTGGGAGAGTGAAACCTTTCAGAAAAGAGAATGGACAGAGAAACTGCCCAAATTGTTTGCCCCCCCCCCCCAAACCTCATCCCCAGGATACATGGGAAAAGCTGAAAGTTTTCCCTTATGAGGACTGCATGGGAATGGTAACCAGGCTGGTCTGACTGAGCTGAATGCCTGTGACTGGCTCACTGATACTGTATAGAATTATATTGTTCTGTCCTGAATTGATCCTTCACCTTCCCTATGAGAAGAGTATCTGTACATTTCATAAATAAAACATTTAATCATCTTAATCCTACATTTTGGTGCCTCTCTTCCTTTATTTTGAAATGAATGATAAGTCCTGAATAACATTTGGGTCTTTTTTCTCTTTGAGGAATCCACTTACTGTGGTATTTGAATGATAGGACCTGCACTGAGGTGGCTGATGGCTTTGTTGGCCTCAGATTCTGGGCCTGCCACAATTTAATGGTAATGCTTTGGAGAATTTTGTTCCCCAGACTAAGATACTAAGGCCACCTACTAATACTTTTTAAAATTTGTAAACTTAAGCAGTCATGACTGGCAAAGAAGCTTTAATGGAGAAAATGATCAAAGATGTTATAAATTATTGCTGGGCCACAAACGGAGAGGTTAGAAGAGAACGTTTAGCTGGAGACTATTTTTAAAATAGTTTTGAGTTGACTAGTAATTATCTTATCATAGAATTTACAGTGCAGAAGGAGGCCATTCGGCCCATCGAGTCTGCACCGGCTCTTGGAAAGAGCACCCTACCCAAGGTCAACACCTCCACCCTATCCCCATAACCCAGTAAACCCACCCAACACTAAGGGCAATTTTGGACACGAAGGGCAATTTATCATGGCCAATCCACCTAACCTGCACATCTTTGGACTGAGAGGGGAAACCGGAGCACCCGGAGGAAACCCACGCACACACGGGGAGGATGTGCAGACTCCGCACAGACAGTGACCCAAGCCGGAATCGAACCTGGGACCCTGGAGCTGTGAAGCAATTGTGCTATCCACAATGCTACCGTGCTGACCATATATGGGGGAGTAGGCTTGAGGGGCTGAATTGCCAACCCCTAATTTGTCTGTTGATCAGGAGCTCCAGGCAGAGCAGGACCAAGACAACGGAAGACTCATTTTGGTATGGGATGAATAGACCCCTATTGGGGAACATAGCATTTGAATAAGCCAGGGTTGAACAAGATTGGAGAGATAGGATGTGCCAATGCAAAACCGAAATAACCAAATTTACTGTGACTCCAGATGAAGAAATTACCAAGATTCCACTTTGTGTTGCTTTTATCTTAACTTGAATCAAAACAAAGGGCAAATGTTACTTCAAATAATAAGGTACATTTCACTTTAAATAGTCGACACAACAAAGATCCATCTTATGCATCCACATCATCACTGCCCATATGTGGCACCAAGTAGATGCACAGTTCCACCATGTGCTGTTCTTCACTCAGGATGGGTCAATAATCCTATCTGACAGCAGCTTTCATTCTGAGTTCCACAGGTATGATTATCATCGTAAGAAGTCTTACAACGACTTCCGGGTGCGGCGATGACCAGCTGAGTCGCACGTTTCGGCAGCTCCCGGTGGAACGGACTTTTGGGCTCTTAATAGGAGCCCCAACGGCAATTTTAACGGCTAAAAGTACTGTGCGGCGAACCAGAGAGGAATCCCCCCTGGATACGGATGAAAAAAGGAGAGGAAGGTGGCCGGATTGCGGTGGATCCTTTAGAGCAGCGGCAAGGAAGGCAAGCAAAAACCAAGATGGCGTCGGAAGGTGGCAGTTTAATATGGGGCCCTGAACAACACGAGTTCTTGAAACGCTGCGTGGAAGAACTCAAAAAGGAAATGAAGAAGGAGCTGTTGGCCCCGATATTACAGGCGATCGAAGGGCTAAAGGAGGAGCAAAAGACCCAGGAGCGGGAGCTTCGGGTCGTGAAGGCAAAGGCTGCCGAGAATGAGGACGACATACAGGGCCTGGTGGTGAAGACGGAGATGCACGAGGCACACCATAAACGATGTGTGGAAAGGCTGGAGGCGCTGGAGAACAACGCGAGGAAGAACAACCTAAGTATTCTTGGTCTTCCTGAAGGTGCGGAGGGAGCGGACGTCGGGGCATATGTGAGCACGATGCTGCACTCGTTAATGGGAGCGGAGGCCCCAGCGGGTCCGCTGGAGGTGGAGGGAGCATACCGAGTGATGGCGCGAGGACCGAGAGCAGGAGAAATTCCTAGAGCCATAGTGGTCAGATTCCTCCGTTTTAAGGATAGAGAGATGGTCCTTAGATGGGCAAAGAAAACTCGGAGCAGTAAGTGGGAGAACGCGGTGATCCGCGTATACCAAGACTGGAGTGCGGAGGTGGCGAGAAGGAGGGCGAGCTTTAATCGGGCCAAGGCGGTGCTTCACAAAAAGAAGATAAAATTCGGAATGCTGCAGCCGGCAAGACTGTGGGTCACATACCAAGGGAGGCACCACTACTTTGAGACGGCGGATGAGGCGTGGACTTTTATCGTGGAAGAAAAATTGGAATGAGCGGGTTATTAAAAAAAAAAGAACGTTTGAAACAAAGTGGTGGGGCGAGTATGGGGGGGCGAAGAGGGGGGCAAAAAGGGGGGAAAGAGGAGTTTTATGTTATTAATCCTGCGATGTGGTAACTTTTCTCTCTTCCACAGGTGGTGGGGGGAGGAAAGGAGGTGGAAGAGATGGGGCGTTGGCCATTGGGGCGGGGCCAAGGGGGAAGCGCGGGCTCGGCTCCCGCGCTATGATAATCATGGCGGGAATAGGGAAGCAGGAAGGAGGGGGCGTCGCACGGTGTGAGCCGAGGTCACGGGGGGAAGCCGAGGTCGGCCAGAGTTTGCTGACTTCTGGGAGCAACATGGGGGGTGTAACTACGCTAGTGGGGGATCTAGCGGGGGGGGTGGGAGGGGGGAATTATTGGGCTGCTGCTGCTGGGGAGAGGGGGGAGCTGGTATGGGGTGGGATGGGCGGGGGGGCACCGCCTGGGGGGGGACACAGCTGCGTGGGAACCGGGTGAGGAGCTGGAAACGGGGGATGGCTAATCGACAAGGGGGGGTAAAAAGCCCCCCAACCCGGCTGATCACGTGGAACGTAAGAGGGCTGAACAGGCCGATAAAGAGGGCACGGGTACTTGCACACCTTAAGAAACTTAAGGCAGACGTGGTAATGTTACAGGAAATGCACTTGAAACTGACAGACCAGGTGAGACTACGCAAAGGTTGGGTGGGGCAGGTGTTCCATTCGGGGCTAGATGCGAAAAACAGGGGGGTGGCTATATTAGTGGGGAAGCGGGTAATGTTTGAGGCAAAGACTATAGTGGCTGATAGCGGGGGCAGATACGTGATGGTGAGTGGCAAACTACAGGGGGAGACGGTGGTTTTGGTAAACGTATATGCCCCGAACTGGGATGATGCCAATTTTATGAGGCGTATGCTAGGACGCATCCCGGACCTAGAGGTGGGAAGGTTGGTAATGGGGGGAGATTTCAATACAGTGTTGGAACCAGGGCTGGACAGGTCGAGGTCCAGGACTGGAAGGAGGCCGGCAGCAGCCAAGGTGCTTAAAGATTTTATGGAGCAGATGGGAGGAGTAGACCCGTGGAGATTTAGCAGACCTAGGAGTAAGGAGTTTTCGTTTTCCTATTCGCGAATAGACTTTTTTGTTTTGGGAAGGGCGTTGATCCCGAAGGTGAGGGGAACGGAGTATACGGCTATAGCCATTTCGGATCACGCTCCACATTGGGTGGACTTGGAGATAGGGGAGGAAACAGAAGGGCGCCCACCCTGGAGAATGGACATGGGACTAATGGCAGATGAGGGGGTGTGTCTAAGGGTGAGGGGTTGCATTGAAAAGTACTTGGAACTCAATGATAATGGGGAGGTCCAGGTGGGAGTGGTCTGGGAGGCGCTGAAGGCAGTGGTTAGATGGGAGCTGATATCAATAAGGGCACATAAAGGAAAGCAGGAGAGTAGGGAACAGGAGCGGTTGCTGCAAGAACTTCTGAGGGTGGACAGGCAATATGCGGAGGCACCGGAGGAGGGACTGTACAGGGAAAGGCAAAGGCTACATGTAGAATTTGACTTGCTGACAACGGGTACTGCAGAGGCACAGTGGAGGAAGGCACAGGGTGTACAGTACGAATATGGGGAGAAGGCGAGCAGGTTGCTGGCCCACCAATTGCGGAAGAGGGGAGCAGCGAGGGAAATAGGGGGAGTGAGGGATGAGGAAGGAGAGATGGAGCGGGGAGCGGAGAGAGTGAATGGAGTGTTCAAGACATTTTATAAAAAATTATACGAAGCTCAACCCCCGGATGGGAGGGAGAGAATGATGGGCTTTATGGACCGGCTGGAATTTCCCAAGGTGGAGGAGCAGGAAAGGGTGGGACTGGGAGCACAGATTGAAATAGAGGAAGTAGTGAAAGGAATTAGGAGCATGCAGGCGGGGAAGGCTCCGGGACCGGATGGATTCCCAGTTGAATTTTACAGGAAATATGTGGACTTGCTCACCCCGCTACTGATGAGGACCTTTAATGAGGCAAAGTAAAGGGGACAGCTGCCCCCGACTATGTCTGAGGCAACGATATCGCTTCTCCTAAAGAAGGAAAAGGACCCGCTGCAATGCGGGTCCTATAGACCTATTTCCCTCCTAAATGTAGACGCTAAGATTCTGGCCAAGGTAATGGCAATGAGGATAGAGGATTGTGTCCCGAGGGTGGTCCATGAGGACCAAACCGGGTTTGTGAAGGGGAGACAGCTGAATACGAATATACGGAGGCTGCTAGGGGTAATGATGATGCCCCCACCAGAGGGGGAAGCGGAGATAGTGGTGGCGATGGATGCCGAGAAAGCATTTGATAGAGTGGAGTGGGATTATTTGTGGGAGGTGCTGAGGAGATTTGGTTTTGGAGATGAGTATGTTGGATGGGTGCAGCTGTTGTATAGGGCCCCAGTGGCGAGTGTGGTCACGAATGGACGGGGATCTGCATACTTTCGGCTCCATAGAGGGACAAGGCAGGGATGCCCTCTGTCCCCATTACTGTTTGCACTGGCGATTGAGCCCCTGGCAATAGCATTGAGGGGTTCCAAGAAGTGGAGGGGAATACTTAGAGGAGGAGAAGAACACCGGGTATCTCTGTATGCGGATGATTTGTTGTTATATGTAGCGGACCCGGCGGAAGGGATGCCAGAGATAATGCGGACACTTCGGGAGTTTGGAGAATTCTCAGGATATAAACTGAACATGGGGAAAAGTGAGTTGTTTGTGGTGCATCCAGGGGAGCAGAGCAGAGAAATAGAGGACTTTCCGCTGAGGAAGGTAACAAGGGACATTCGTTACTTGGGGATCCAGATAGCTAAGAATTGGGGTACATTGCATAGGTTAAATTTAACGCGGTTGGTGGAACAAATGGAGGAGGACTTCAAGAGATGGGACATGGTATCCCTGTCACTGGCAGGGAGGGTGCAGGCGGTTAAAATGGTAGTCCTCCCGAGATTCCTCTTTGTGTTTCAGTGCCTCCCGGTGGTGATCACGAAGGCTTTTTTCAAAAGGATCGAAAAGAGTATCATGAGTTTTGTGTGGGCCGGGAAGACCCCGAGAGTGAGGAAGGGATTCTTACAGCGTAGTTGGGATAGAGGGGGACTGGCACTACCGAGCCTAAGTGAGTACTACTGGGCCGCCAATATCTCAATGGTGAGTAAGTGGATGGGAGAAGAGGAGGGAGCGGCGTGGAAGAGATTGGAGAGGGCGTCCTGTAGGGGGACTAGCCTACAAGCTATGGTGACGGCCCCATTGCCGTTCTCACCCAAGAAATACACCACAGGCCCGGTGGTGGTGGCGACTTTGAAAATTTGGGGACAGTGGAGACGGCATAGGGGAGACGGGAGCCTTGGTGGGGTCCCCGATAAGAAATAACCACAGGTTTGCCCCGGGGATAATGGATGGGGGATTTGGAATATGGCAAAGAGCAGGAGTAACGCAACTGCAAGATCTGTTTGTAGATGGGAAGTTCGCAAGTCTGGGAGCGCTGACCGAGAAATATGGGTTGCCCCAAGGGAATGCATTCCGATATATGCAACTGAGGGCTTTTGCGAGGCAGCAGGTGAGGGAATTCCCGCAGCTCCCGACGCATGAGGTGCAGGACAGAGTAATCTCAAAGACATGGGTGGGGGAAGATAAGGTGTCAGATATATATATAGGGAAATGAGGGACGAGGGGGAGATTATGGTAGATGAGCTGAAAGGGAAATGGGAAGAAGAGCTGGGGGAGGAGATTGAGGAGGGGCTGTGGGCGGATGCCCTAAGTAGGGTAAACTCATCGTCCTCGTGTGCCAGGCTAAGCCTGATTCAATTTAAGGTGTTACACAGGGCGCATATGACTGGAGCACGGCTCAGTAAATTTTTTGGGGTAGAGGATAGGTGTGCGAGATGCTCGAGAAGCCCAGCGAATCACACCCACATGTTCTGGTCATGTCCGGCACTACAGGGGTTCTGAGTGGGGATGACAAAGGTGCTTTCGAAAGTAGTGGGGGTCCAGGTCGAACCAAGCTGGGGGTTGGCTATATTTGGGGTTGCACAAGAGCCGGGAGTGCAGGAGGCGAGAGAGGCCGATGTTTTGGCCTTTGCGTCCCTAGTAGCCCGGCGCAGGATACTGTTGATGTGGAAGGAAGCCAAGCCCCCGGGGGTGGAGACCTGGATAAATGACATGGCAGGGTTTATAAAGCTGGAACGGATTAAGTTCGTCCTAAGGGGATCGGCTCAAGGGTTCACCAGGCGGTGGCAACCGTTCGTCGAATACCTCACAGAAAGATAGAGGGAATGGAAAAGAAGAAGGCAGCAGCAGCAGCCCGGGGGGGGTGGGGGGAGGAACCAGAAGGACTCTCAGGGTTGTTAATATATATGTATAATATGTATAGGTCGTTGCTATAAATAATTGTATATTGGACTGTTAAATCATATTTTTGGAGAGTGTTTATCTGAGACAAGGCAGTTGCCATTTAGTTTTATTTTTCGTTTTTGTTATATATTATTTATTCTTTATTTATAAAACAGGTCATTGTTATTTATACTGTTATATTATTGTGTAAAGGATACACAATGTACTGTGATGGTTGACCAAAAATTTTCAATAAAATATTTTTTTTTAAAAAGATCCTCCCTGGCCTCCTCCACCAGCTTCGTTAAGTTCCACTTATGGAGCCCCGTCCATTCCCTCGCTACCTGAATCCCCAAGTACCTAAACCTATCCCTTGCTACCGTAAATAGCATCCCCCTAAATTAACCCGCTGTGCCAGCTCATTCACCGGGAATACCTCGCTTTTCCCTACATTCAGCTTGTATCCCGATAACCATCCAAACGTCCCCAACAGGCCCATAATCCTTCCCATACTCTCCAACGAAACATACAGCAAGAGGTCATTGGCATAGAGTGACACCCGTCACCCGTCCCCTCATTATCCCCTGCCACTCTGCCGACCCCCTGAGAGTCAACGCCAGTCTATGGCCAGCGCAAACAGCAGCGGCGACAGCGGGCACCCCTGCCTCGTACCCCTGTGTAAATCAAAGCTTCGTGAGCTCATATATCATTCGTCCTCACCCTCGCTCTTGGCGCCACACACAGCAACCGCACCCATGCCACAAATCTCGGCCCAAACCCAAACCTTCCCAAAACTTCGAACAAGTACCGCCACTCCACCCGATCAAATGCTTTCTCCGCATCCATGGACACCACCACCTCTGATACCAGAGCTCTCGACGGATTAATCACCACATTCAACAGCCGTCGTATATTACTCGCGAGCTGCCTGCCCTTCCCGAAGCCTGTTTGATCTTCTGCAACCACCCCTGGGACACAATCCGCCATCCTCCCCGCCAACAACTTAGCCAGTACTTTCACATCTGTGTTCAATAGTGATATGGGTCTATACAACCCACATTCCACCGGATCCTTCCCTTTTTGGGGGAATTAGTGTGATTACTGCCTGCTTCATCATCTTCGGCAACTCCCCCTTCTCTAGTGCTTCATTAAACGCCCCCAACAGATGTGGTGCCGGGCCCACTGCAAATTCCTTATAAAATTCTGCCGGATACTCATCCGGTCCAGGGGCCTTTCCCGACTTCATACCCCTGATACTATTCAGCACCTCCCTCAGCCTCAGGGGCTCCTCCAATGCATGTCTCTTTGCTTCCTCTACCTGGGGAAATTCCAGCTCGTTCAGAAACTGCCCCATGTCCCCCTCCTCTACTCCTAGGTCTGCATCATAAAGTCCCTGGTAATACTCTCTAAATGCCTCATTTATCTTCCCTGGCTCTGACACCACATCCCCAGCCCCAGTCCGGATCTTCAATATTTCACTGGACGCAGCCTGCCTCCGCAGCTGGTGCGCCAGCATGCGGCTCGCCTTCTCCCCATACTCTTATTGCACCCCTCTTGCCCTCCGCAGTTGCTGTACCGCCCTCCCCGTCAGCCTGTCAAATTGTCCTGCAACTTTTTCCACCTCACCAATCCCTCCACAGTGGGCACCTTCGAATATTCCCTGTCCACCTCCACTATCTCGCTCACTAGACGGTCATGTTCCGCCCTCCTTTCCTTATTTGCAAAAACCGTTAATGAGATAATTTCTCCCCGGACCACTGCCTTCAGTGCTTCCCAAAAAATGCCCGCCGACACCTCCCCATTCTGATTGAACTCCACATAATCCCTAATCGCCAACCGCACCTTATCACAAAAACCTCCATCCGCCAACAACCCCGAGTCAAACCTCCAACCCTGCCTCTGCTCTCGTCCCGTACTGAACCAAATATCCAGCCAGTGGGGTGCATGGTCCGAGATATCTAACCCCGCATACTCTGCCCCCTCCACCCCAACCAAAATCTTCCAACTCACTACAAAGTAATCAATCCTCCAATACACCATATAGATGTGTGAAAAAAAGGACTACTCCCTTCCACCTGGGTTCTGAAAGCACCATGGATGCACCATAACTATCCTCTTCATAAACCCCCCCAGCTCCCTTGCCATTCGTACCCTACCCATTGACCTAGGGCTCGATCTATCCACCCTCGACTCCAGGACAGAGTTAAAATCTCCTCCCATGATCAACTGATACGTAGCCAAATCCAGGATTGCTGCCAGCAACCCCCTCTTAAAACCCACATCATCCCAATTTGGGGCATACTCATTTACCATCACTACTGGTGCCCCTTCCAATACCCCACTCACAATCACATATCTACCACCTTCTTCGCACTCACAAATCTCTTTTTTTTGCTCATTAAAATCGCCACACCCCTCGATTTCGAATCAAACCCCGAGTAAAAAACCTGCCCAACCCACCCCTTCCTTAACCTAACCTGGTCCTTCACATGGAGGTGTGTCTCCTGCAAAAAGACCACCCCTGCTTTCAAGCTCCTGATGTGCGCGAACACCCGCGACCTTTTAACCGGCCCATTCAGTCCCCGGACGTTCCACGTTACCACCCTTTTCGGAGGCTTGCGCCTCTACCGTCTGTCATCTTCTCCATTTAACACCTGCCCCTTTAATTCCCTTTCTTCGCCTTTGACCATGTCATCTCTCACCCCCTGCCGCATTGCAAACCACCCCCCCGCCCCCGCTTTTCCCTTTCCCCTTCATCCCCCCCACCCACTTCCCCTTTCCCCCATCCCTGTAGAAGCCAGCCATTTTCTAACACACCTGATAGGTAAAATAGGTAAAAGTGATAGGTGAAAGATAGCTATTTAGCATTAAGCCCCTAGTCTATTAAATACCCATTTTAAAACTCACTCATAACCTCAGGTCATTTCGAAACACATATTCAGCATGACACAGCATAATTCATTTTAAGACAGTACAACATTAAAATACACAATTTAACAGAAACACAAAAACCATGATTAAACATGAGCTAATAAATACATTTCTCAAGACAGTGTCCAAGGACAGGGCAGGCTCCATGGCAACGGCACAGTAACCTAAAGGCGCTATTGTCCTCAGCAAGAATCCAGTTCAAGCAGCTTGCAATAACGGTATAGAATCGCATTCCAGGACACATACAAGAATTCATTTCTGAAACATTTCAAGTTAATGTTGCACATTAAAGACAGACAGCTAACCATCAAATCAAACTTATTTGATTCTAACCCAAACCAATTAGGATTACATAGGGGTGTAGCTAGATGGCTAAAGACAGATATGATTTAGTATAATCGTGACAGATCATACAGCCATTTTCCATTCATGAATCATCTAAACTTTGATCTAACTTACTCGCTGTCTCTCTATCTTTCATGCTTTCACTTTCAAACTCTGACTCTTGAAGTAAATGCAAGCTGTTTTGCCCTAATCAAGAAAACTGTATTATTTAAAAGTTGAATTGTCTACAAAATTGTTTCTCTTTGAGTCCTTTTGCATGCCGGACTTATTAGAGAATAAGATTTAAATGATTCTCAATTGTAATCGATAGACAAATAAAATGATTCTTATTTGCATCCAAGAAGTGTTAACTCAAATTTCTACTGAATTTTAGTGTTCGCAAGTGCCACTAGATCCGCATGGTAGATCTCTACAACTGGTACCAGGTGTAGCCACCTAAAATGGCTGAGTCCCTATTAATTTGGCCAAAACCCAATTTAAAATGGCTAACCGAAAAGGCTGATGGGAAAAGCAGCCAACAGGACACAAACGGACAGCTGCAGACAGAATAGCGTATTTGGCTCTGGGGAAGTCGGCCCAGATCGATACTCAAGACTATGAGCAGCACATCAACCCAGACATCTGCAGTTTAATCGGCTATCCCCGGGAACAATTGCAACATATTAGCAATTGAATGCCGGGCCAGACCTGTCGGCGCCTGCAGTGGCCGAAACAATGACAGGTGAACGACCACCCCCCGATCGAGGAATCACCCCATTATTGGAGCATATCGAACCCAGTGATTGGGAACAAGTCCAATCACTTGGGACTCAGGGTCAAGGGCTGCCCCGAGAGGCGGGAAGCCCCTGGGCCCTATAAAGTGAGGGGCCAAGTTCAGATCTCTCTCTCTCCCTTCTTCTCCTGCTTGCGACCTTCGCAAGAACATCGACCAGAAACTGTAAGTTTGACTCCAGCGATCGCTACCCGATAAAGACTCCTAGCCATCGACCCGTATCGGCCTTTTGAATCCTGCGGGCCAGATCCGATTCGATAAGCCATTTGTTTCCCTGACCTGGTGGGCCCTTCCTAAAATTAAGTATTGGCCAGTAGTGGTAGGTTTCGATATAGATAGTAGGATTATTTTGTAAACATTTATTATTGTTGTATATAATAAATGACCGTTGATTTCAATCTTACTAAGCGGTATGCTGACTTATTAATCATAACTCGAGCTTGAACCACGTGGCGGTATCAGAAAGATACCTGGCGACTCGTGAGCAAAGGTGACATAATCAGAGGTAATAAACTAAGGCTAAAAAGAGCAACACAGGAAATAAGTCTGATTTGACGGTTAGATGTCTGTCTTTAATGTGCAACTTAACTTGAAATGTTTCATAAATGAATTCTTGTATGTGTTCCGGAATGCGATTCTATACCGTTATTGCAAGCTGCTTGAACTGGATTCTTGCTGAGGACAATAGCGCCTTTAGGTTACTGTGCCGTTGCCATGGAGCCTGCCCTGTCCTTGGACACTGTCTTGAGAAATGTATTTATTAGCTCAGTGAAAAGTGTTTGTTTTATCATGGTTTTTGTGTTTCTGTTAAATTGTGTATTTTAATGTTGTACTGTCTTGAAATGAATTATGCTGTGTCATGCTGAATATGTGTTTCGAAATGACCTGAGGTTATGAGTGAGTTTTAAAATGGGTATTTAATAGACTAGTGGCTTAATGCTAAATAGCTATCTTTCACCTATCACTTTTACCTATTTTACCTATCAGGTGTGTTAGAAAATAGCTGGCTTCTGCAGTCGGCCCTTTTGATAAATCAAAAGAATAAGTGAGATATTATCACAATAAGATAAAAGACACTATTAATGCAATAGGATAGGTAAAAGTGCAAAGAGCAACTCATTCAGATTGTCATTGCAGTTTTAAACAATAGAGTGGATAAGCATTGCATTACAAGCATTTCAGCAATAATTATTATAATTCTTAAAGTATCATTATTATAAAATAATAATTAATAAATTAATCAAATTTGATACTACTGATTCAGTATTAATAAATTATACAATATGTTAATAATAGTCAAATAATTGATTGATCAGTAACATTTCAACAATAATACCTAATTTCTAGTTCATCTAATGGTGATGCAGTTGGATTAGTGTGAATTATTCTGATATTTGGTCCCCTACGTTTAGCGATTAGTTCTTTGATGCACTTAACACATTGATATGTTATGTAAATGATTAATCCAGCTACACAGGAGAATAAGGTTATTCTTACTGTGGACATTCCAGTGTGTCCCAACCACCCGCAAAGTTTATCCCAGAGAGGGATAACTGGGAGTGGATCAAGTTTCTTGATTTCGTTTTGGATATGTGATGCAAGGTCTTTAACTTTTTTTGAGTTATCTGGAATGAAGGTGCAACACTCCGCACCAATCAGGGCGCAGATGTCACCTTTTTCGGCTAGCACATAGTCAAGTACCATTCGGTTTTGTAATGCCACGGTTCGAATTGCTTGCATTTTGGCAGAGATTTTACCTAGGGCAGTGGCGGTGTAATCGGTTACGTTTTGTATGATGTCGTTAGTTTACTCAATTAATTGCCCATCCTCATTTCCCAATAGAAAGGAATAAATCTAGCATAAATTGCATCTCTTAAGGTAATGGAACGTTTTGTTCTTCGAGCAGCTAGTTCTGAAACATAATAGAGATGAGGAAGATGACGGACGGCAGGTGCTAAGTATCCTAAATAGCAAGGTCCTGACCAGCATTTTGGGAGCCAGGGATATGCTCTATCATCACAAATAAAATAAGTCCCATTATAAGCAGAGTATAAGTAAATATCTTCTAAGTACCACTGATCTGACTATTTTATTATTTGTGAGGTTACGTATGCCTGTTATTTTACAGGACCGTTTAGTTCTTTGTAATGCATTTTGTTTACATTTATAAGCTGTGTTAACATCTAAATAATTAGTACAATCACTATTGCCTACTTTCATTCCTTCAGACTGATTACTAATGAGGCATATTGATCCTTTTTGTTTAATTTTAGTTGGGAGGCTACTATATTGAGGATTTTTGTTAGGATTATATATAAGTTGGTGCCATCCTGAAAAGGTTTTTAGTGGATAGCCTGCAGATTTCCATAAGTTGATGAATTTCTGTAAATAAATTTTGTACCTTCCTTTTTCACATGAATATGCTCCAGAACGGACCACCACAAAGTGAGGGACGCTTTGATAGATGTACCATTCTGCTGTTTCCGAAGCATTAAAGGGAATAGTTAGAAAGGGAATACCCTCTCCTGAGTTAGTAGGGGTTGCAATGCATACCCAACAATTGGAAATGTTGAAATTTTTAGCATATACCTTAGATGTGTAAAGGAATGTGTTCTTATTCAGTTCTGGTACAACATTTACAAGCCAATCAAATAACTGAAAATGAATATTACAGCAAACATTTTACAGATCTTAATATTTGTACGCGCGCTTCACGTGCGATGCATGAATCCAACTTTTATTTCCTTAGTATTGCTTAAAACACTGATGTACTGATTAAACATTGATATCATGATTACATAATTCAGTAATAAACAATTAATAATAATTTCATGTATACAAATAAAATGATTATACAGTAAAAAGTTGAGTATATGATTTAGTAATAAATGGTAAAATGATTATCAAAGTTGATTGTGATTTAGTAATAAATTATTAATAATAATTCACTAATAAATGAATAATAATGCAGTAAATAATAGTTCAACAAAAACTTTCCATTTTGATGTTATTGGCTAGTGGTGCATATGAATAAATATGAACCATGTGGATTGGTGGGACACGATGGGTAGGCATGCATTAGCCAAAGTATCTGATCAGCAACATTAGTACGTAAATGATAAGTCCAAATATGCAAAATAGGAAAAGTCCCTTAATGATGTTAATTCCTGTGCCACCCAATCAATTGGAAAGCCAACCCCAAAGAGTGTAATCAAAGGGTTGGTCAAGTTTTTTTAAAACTTTGTATTGGATGTGAATTGACAAGTCTTTGACATCTTCTGGATTATACACAAAAGCCTGTTGAAAGGGTTAATTTTCTTGCAGAGACAAAAAGGGCGTATAGTGTCATAGATTATCATAGAATTTACAGTGCAGAAGGAGGCCATTCGGCCCATCGAGTCTGCACCGGCTCTTGGAAAGAGCACCCTACCCAAGGTCCACACCTCCACCCTATCCCCATAACTATAGTGGGTGGATAATTTGGAATGATGCCATTTGCATCTCTAAACGTTTTTCATATGTCATTCAAATGGACTGGGAGTAAAAGTTGGATTGCTGCCAAATTCCCGTTATCAAGTGTCTCAGAAAGATGTGTTCTCTTGGAATATAGATTTGCTTTTAATCAGAGTTGTGTGTTTTTTTTTAAACCAGCTTCCACATTGTCTGAAGTTTTAATTTCCAGGCTAATTTTAAACATTTATTTTAAAATATCAAACACAATAACTTATTGAATATATGACTGAACCAATCTTGCGCTGAATCTTGGTTTTCTGTAGATAAATCCGCCGCTGTTAAAGGAAGCACAGCTAATAAGATATGTTAATTTCTTAAAATTAATAAAGCAACATTCAAAATAATGACAGTTTTCTCAAGTTAACAGTTCTTGGCAACTTTTTAGCGATACGTGACTTAGGGCTTCTCCCTGTAGCCAGGAGGCTGGCCTTCATTGTAGACCAATCTGCAACCATGAAATCTGAAACTCGCAAAATGGCCGTCCTCAACACGAGAAAGGAATCTCATATCTCTTCTGGACAGATTTGGCGTTAAAGGAGGAGGAGAGGCAACGGTTGACATGCCCTTTTTAGCAGTTGACTGAGGTCTGGGTAGGATCAAGTTTAAAGCTGCAGACGGTTCTGGTTTTAATTCAGTGACAAAATGGGTTTTTGATGATAAATCTTTTAAATGATTAATAACCCAGACTGTTGCCTTTATCACTTCAACTCCAAGCTGTTTGGTGATTAATGGGTTAAGTTGTATTACACTTTGTTTGCCATTAGGCTTGTCGCTTAACCGAACAGGTTTTTCTTGTTTAAAAATCTCAGTCTATTAAAGCTGCCATGAGAGGCTTTTGGATCAGGGCCAGCAGCATTTCGTGGTTGGTCTCAGAGTAAGATAAAGGTTTGTTCTGGGATAAAGGTGTCCTTGACAGATAGTTCATTTGGCCATACTCCCCCTGTGGAACCTCGATCAGTGTATTCATTGTTTTCATGTCAGTAGCAGCTTGCAATAATGTAGGATTTGTTTTAGATATAGCTGGTATATCTTGGGCCTCAGTTAAAATCATTTCAACTCTTCCTATTGGTGGCGCTGTTAGCTTTGGAGAGTTCAGCTGGTTTTTAAAGACAAAATAGAAGGCTTTTGTGCTGTTAATTTGTCTGTCAGTAATTTGTTATGACATTTCATGGTGTCCATGCCACTTTCCAAAATACATTTTTCCTCAAGTAACTGGCAATTTTGACTTTTAAGACCATTATTTTCTGATATTAACTGTTGAAGTTTGGATTCTGAGTCAGTATTTTTCTTTTGGAGTTCATCAATTTGAAATGATTGTTGTTGAACTTTAAAGGTTTCATTTTCCAATAATATTTTAATCCGATTACATTGTTCAAGTTTAGATTTTGCATCTCGTAATTCTTCAACAACTGCTGCGAGTTGGTCTTTAGTGAACTTAAGGTCATGATCAAATTTAGTTTTTGCAATTGTCTCTTGATGTTTTTGGAACAGTGCCACTACTGCAAAAGACCATTTCATACGTTTTCAACCGTTTAAGCGAGTGGTTTTTCCCCATGTCCTTTGGGGATATCATATTTTGATTCAATTTTTGTGGCAACTTCAGACAGTCCAAATTGTCTACAAATCAAAGATCTAAGATCATCCAAATATCATCAATAGAGACATCCAGTACAGCGCAACATCCCTTGGACATTGTGGAAAGTAGTTCTTTACCATTTGAAGGTCCTGAATCTATTTTAGGAGTCATGTCCGCCATAAACTCAGCCTTACACCCAATTTTTTGGTCGTCAACTACGTTTGTGTATCGGTGTACACTACCATGATTATTTTTTCAGTCCCGTTTTATTTTAGTTTCAACGACCGGCACCCGATTGAATTAACACAGTCTATAAAAAGGTCCTTTCTAAGGGGTCGAAGCACTGCTTGATGCGGCTTTAAGACTTTTAATGGGTGATTTCTTACCCCAGTCTAGCCATTTTTCTTTGGGTCTTCCGTCCTTCTGGTCTTTCTTTGGTCTTCTGATTTCTTCCTGGCTGGCTCCTCCCCTTTTTGCCAAAGTACGCCAGTTGTAGAGATCTACCATGCGGCCCTAGTGGCACTTGCGAACACTAAAACTCAGTAGAATTTTGAGTTAACACTTCTTGGATGCAAATAAGAATTGTTTTATTTGTCTCTATCAATTACAATTGAAAATCATTTAAATCTTATTCTCTGATACGTCCGGCATGCAAAAGGACTCAAAGAGAAGCAATTTCGTAGACAATTCAACTTTCAATACAGAAATGATTTTCTTGCTTACGGCAAAACAGCTTGCATTTATTTCAAGAGTCAGAGTTGGAAAGTGAAAGTATGAAAGATAGAGAGACAGCGAGTAAGTTAGATCAAAGTATAGATGATTCATGAATGGAAAATGGCCGTCCGATCGGGTTATACTAAATCATATGTCTTCAGCCATCTAGCTACACCCCTATGTAATCCTAATTGGTTTGGGTTAGAATCAAATAAGTTTGATTTGACGGTTAGCTGTCTGTCTTTAATGTGCAACATTAACTTGAAATGTTTCATAAATGAATTCTTGCACATCACACAAATCTGCCTCCCATCCACTGACTCCATCTACACCTCCCGCTGCCTGGGGAAAGCGGGGAGCATAATCAAAGACCCCTCCCACCCGGCTTACTCACTCTTCCAACTTCTTCCATCGGGCAGGAGATACAAAAGTCTGAGAACACACATGAACAGACTCAAAAACAGCTTTTCCCCGCTGTTAACAGACTCCTAAACGACCCTCTTATGGACTGACCTGATTAACACTACCTCTGTATGCTTCACCCGATGCAATGTCATTACATTGTGTACCTTGTGTTGCCCTATTATATATTTTCTTTTCTTTTCATGTACTTAATGATCTGTTGAGCTGCTCGCAGAAAAATACTTTTCACTGTACATCGGTACACGTGACAATATCAAAATCCAATCCAATCCTTCAAGCAGGAGCTGCCCTATGTGCAATCACTCACAGCATGGCCACCACTGGATCTCTATCTCTCTCACACACATCTCTCACAAATTCACCTGCACTCACTTTCTCTTGCACACACTCTCTTACAAATTCCCTTGCACATATATGACCTGTCACTCACTGACTCATTCACACACACACACACTCTCTTGCGCACCCATCGCCCTGCAGTCTCTCCTTCCTGGGTGATGCCAGCACACTCTCCCTCACCCGTTGTGCCACAAACTCTCCTTGCGCTGCCACCCTCCTGGTGTACTAGCCTGTTATAAAACATCTTAAGCTATATTAAAGGAGCTTAGAGTACTAAGGCAACAAAGGTTTCGGCCGCAAGCCCAGTTTAGGAAATATATAAAGGCATTGGAGAAAGTGCAGGAAAGGTTCACTAGAATCGTTACAGAGATGAAAGACTTCAGTTACTGCTATAAATTGGAGAATTTGTAGAGAGGGAAAATTTGACACAGATGTTCAATTTCTTGAGGGGTCTGGACAGATTAGAAATTGTTGTATTGGCAGAAAGGACAAGAATTAGAATACACTAATTTAAGGTAATTGGCAAAAGCAATGGAAACTTGAGGGAAAATATTCACCGAGTGAGTGATTAAAACCTAGAATGCACGGCCTTAAGAGTGCAGTGGAGACAGAATCAATCCAGGGCAATGGATGACTAGGAATGTGCAAGGCTATGGGGAGAAGGTGAAGGAATGGCACTAAATGAGTTCCAGGACAGAGACGAAAGAGAAAAATGCTGGAAAATCTCAGCAGGTCTGGCAGCATCTGTAGGGAGAGAAAAGAGTTAACGTTTCGAGTCCGATGACTCTTTGTCCAGGACAGAGACGACTGGCTGCACCGCCACCTGCATTGCAATGATGACAGGTGAGGAGATGGCCAATTACAACCCACTGGGCCCCAAAAGGCAGACGCCACTAGGACTGGCTGCAAAACACCCAATCAAACTTCTCCAAAGGCCAAGCTGAGGCTGTGTAGCCAGCCTCAGTCAGAGCCGAGGCAATGATTGGGGAAATGCGATGATTGACGTTCCCTTTCTCCAATCAGGCTCCGTCAGAGAGGCCGTTCCTCGCGAGGATGCGACGGCAGATGGGCGTGTTTCCGGAGAAGGGTCTGATTGACGTGGGCGCTGACCAATCGGAATGTGGGGACTGGGAGCGCGCCGGCCGGCGGGAGGCGCGCCCCCGCTCGGGGGCGGGCGGGTTGAGCAGAGGTGAAGATGGCGGCGGCGTCGGAAACTGTGAGCAGGGAAGGGGAAGGCGAAAAGCAGAAGTGAACGGGAGTTATGGCCGGGGAA